>NW_020954808.1:3199325-3379796 GCF_900497805.2 Vombatus ursinus
CTTTCTTTCTTTCTTTCTTTCTTTCTTTCTTTCTTTCTTTCTTTCTTGTTCTTTCTTTTTTCTTCCTTCTTTCCTTCTTTCCTATCTTTCTCCCTCTCTCTTTCCCTCTTTCTTATTCTCTTCCTTCCTTTCTCTTTCTTTCTTCCTCCCTCCCTTCCTCTCTCTCTCTCTCTCTCTCTCTCTCACACCTATATATATCCTATATCAGATTGCTTACCATCTCAGAGAGTAGGGAGGGAGAGAGGGAGGGATAGAATTTAAAACTCAAAACTTTAAAAAACCAAATATTAAAAATTGTTTTTACATGTGATGAGGAAAAATAAAATGTTATTTAAAAATTGTTTAAAGGTAACAGCAAAAAAAAAAATTGTATCCACCATCTTTATAATTACCTAGGTTCCCAACTTTGGTATAATCTTCAACTCCTTGGGCCTCACTAGCTGCCCCCACCCCAATCTGCAATCTCTTGCTAAGTCTTTTCCGTTCTACCTCTTCAACATTTCTCCCCTTAATACACTATCTTCTCATATCACAAACAACCAATTCAGGCTCTCCTTAGATCTCACCTCCTAATGGGAATTCCTGCAACCAAGTTCTCTCCTCTCAAATTTATTTTCCATATTGTCTCCAAATTGATATTTCTAAAACCCAGTTCTGACCATATGACTCTGTTGCTTAAGCATCCAGTGGAAAGGGAATAAACATTTATGTAACACCTACTATGTGCAAAGCAATGTCCTTTTTTATTTTAAACAAATATTATCTCACTTGATCCTTACAACAATCCTGTAAAGTAAGTGCTATTATTATTATTATCTCCATCTTACAGTAGAGAGAACCGAGGAAAACTGAGGTTAAGTGACTTTTCAGGGTCACTCAGCTAGTTATTGTTGTTGTTTTTACAGTTAGGTACTACTCTTCTTGACCCCATTTGGGAATTTCTTGGCAGAGATACCAGAGTGGTTTGCCATTTCCTTCTCCAGCTCATTTTGCAGATGAGGAAACTGAGGCAAACAGGGTTAAGTGACTTGCCCAGAGTCACACCAGATTTAAACTCAGGAAGATGAGTCTTCCTGACTCCAGACCTCTTTAAGTCCTGCCACCAGTGCACTAAGACACTCTTAAGCATGAAAATCCAGCACATTCTTGCTCCTTCCTGTATTTCCAGGCCAATTTCACATTATTCCCCCTGACATAATCTATATTCAAAGCCAAAATAAGCTATTAGAAGTTCTCCATTCTTTGCCACTATGTCTTTGTACATAATTCCTGTCCCCCAGGCTCTCCTTCCTAAAGTGACAAATCCTAGAAATCTTAGAAACCTCAGCAACTTCCCTTTTCTGAACCTTAGTGTCCTCATCTATAAAATGGAAATAAGTCTCCCCTTCAGAATGTTAGCACTACATCATCATAAAGCCCCTTCCAAGCATACAAATAGTTTACCTGTCTAGGATTTTCTTGACTTATATGTTTGACTTTCAGAGTTCCTACTCTTATCTGGTCTTTAACATTTGTACTGATTTTACCAAGTTTCTTCCTTTCTGACAATCAAAGATCATCAAGGTGTATTTGATAATGTAAGTGTTATGACACGGGTCTCTCTGCTGGTAGGAAGATGATAGGAGTAATGTGAAAATGGTCTCTTTATTGAGGTCTCTGATTTAGAATTTTGTAAAAAAAAAATAGGGCAGGATACTTGAAAGTAATATGTTTTTATATTCTTTGAGGAAGATGATTAACTAGTCAATCCTTTTACCATTTCTCACAACATTGTAAAGGATCACTGTCTTTGGGAGAGCTCAACTAATAAAGATGAAAAGTACAATGAGGGAAAAAAATGCTTGGAATGCTTGGAAGGATTCCACCCACGGTTCATTTTCCTAGCAGTCAGGCTATTCTTCTGTTTAATCATCTTTCCAGTCGGTTTCTAAATTGGGGCTTATCTTTGTCCCTGTGTGGGCTTTTTAAAAGCATTGTTAGCTGTGTATCCTCTCAGCCCGGGTCACTGGGTTCCTATGCTGACCTTCACCTCCTGAGGTTTGTACCCAGAGCCCTGGATCTTCAGGGCCCTCCATATCATCTTAGGACAAAATACTGAGGATCTCAAAATACCTAGGCCTGCTCCCAGGCCCCTCCAAGGTGCCCAGGATGGGTTTCTGAGCCCATCGGAGTTTTCTTGGGAAAGCCCTCTGCCTTTGTTGCCTCCAGACACAGCTTTGCAGGCTACAGATGCCTCCGGTTTCTCCATAGCCACAATTGTGGGATTTGGGGGGTATTGTTCTCTTGTACTGGTGCTGGTTTTTCTGGTGACCCTTTCCTTTACCTTTAGGCGCTAATGGACATTTTTGGTATAGTTCTAGGGTTGAAGAAGTCACATATTGTAGTTTCTCATTGACTTTTTGATCATTAGTTGGTCTTGTGTGATTTCTAGGTTTTTACTAGAATAGGTATGTGGGAGCTATGTGGTCTGCCTCCATCCAGGTAGCCATCATGGCCAGAAGTACTTTAAAGAGGTGGGTTGTGATGGGCTGCAAATGCAAAACATAAATATTTCTATCTACCTGGAAGGGAGTTGGAGTCAGTGAAGCTTCTTGAGATAGGGAATGATATGGTCAGACTTATACTTTAGGAAAATCACTTTGGCAGCGGAGTGGAGGATGGGTTCCAGAAGGGCATGAGACCAATTAGAATGTTTATTGTAAGATGCCAACTGAAAATCAGATGGGGCTTGAACTAGGATATTGCCTGTGTGAATGAGGAAATGGGATTTTCTCAACAGATGTTGGAGAGGTAGAAGCAACAAAGGTCGGAAACTGCTTGGATAAGAGGGTGATGGGTGGAGTGAGAAGTCAAGGATAGTACCAGTGCTATGGACTAAAGATCAGGAGAGATAACAACAACAAGAAGGGAACACGTATTTATTAAGCTCCTACTATGTGCCAGATATTATGCTAAATGCTTTATAAACAGTATCTCATTTGATATGATAATCACAACCATAATAACAATAACAACAATAGGAAGGAGAAGGGAATAAGGAAGCTCCTACTATGTGCTAGGCTTTATACTAAATGTTTTACAAATGGTATTTCACTTAATATAATAATAATGATAATTATAATAGTGATGATGATGACAACAACAATGACAAGAAGGAGATTCGTTGTCGTTCAGTCATTCAGTTGCGTCCGGCTCCATGACCCCATGGACCATAGTGCACCAGGCCCTTCTATTCTAGAAGTCTAAGTTCATGTACGTTGTTTCCATGACACAATTTATCCATCTCATCCTCTGCCATCCCTCTTTCCTTTTGCCTTCAATCTTTCCCAACATCAGGGTCTTTTCCAATGAGTCCTATCTTCCCATTATGTAGTCAAAGTATTTACATTTCAGTTTCAGTATTTGACCTTCCAGTGAATAGCCTGAATTAATTTCTTTAAGTATGGACCGCTTTGATCTCCTTGCTGTCCGTGGGACTCTCCAAAGTCTTCTCCAGCACCAGAATTGAAAAGTACCGATTCTGTGGTGCTACAGTTTGCTTACAGTCCAACTCTTAACAGCCTTACACTACTGAAAAAACCATAGCTTTGACTATATGGACCCTGGTTGGCTAGGTGATATCTCTGCTTTTTAACATGCTGTCCAGATCTGCCATAACTTTCCTTCCAAGAAACAAACATTTTTAAATTTTCACGGCTGCAGTCATCATCTGCAGTGATCTTTGAACCCAGGAATATAAAATCTGACACTGCTTCCATTTCTTCTTCCTCTGTTGCCAGGAAGTGATGGGACCAGTTGCCAAGATCTTAGATTTTTTTTAAGTTAAGCATCAAGACAGCTTGTCCATTCTCCTCTTCCGCCCACATCATGAGACTTCTTAATTCCTCTTCATTTTCTGCCATCAGAGCGATATTGTCTCCACATCTAAGATTGTTGATATTTCTCCTGGCAACCTTAATTCCAGCTTTTGATCATCCAGCCTGGCATTTTGCGTGATGTACTCTGTATATAAGTTAAATAAGTAAGGTGACAACATACAGCCTTATTGTACTCCTTTTTCAATCTTAAACCAATTAGTTGTTCCATGTTCGTGTTCCGACTGTTACTTCTTGGCCTGCAGACAGGTTCCTCAGGAGACAAGTAAGATGATCTGGTACTCCCATCTCTTTGAGGACTTGCCACATTTTTCTTTGATCCACACAGTCAAAGGCTTTAGTGAAATCAATGAAGCAGAAGTAGATGTTTTTTTCTGGAACTCCCTTGTTTTCTCCATAATTCAGCAAGTATTGGTAGTTTGGTTTCTAGTTCCTCTGCCTCTTTGGAAACTAGTCTGCTCTTCTGGTAATTCTCAGTTCACATACTGCTGAAGCTTAGCTTGCAGAATCTTAAGCATAACCCTGCTGGCATGTGAAATGAGCCCAATTGTTCTGTAATTTGAGCATTCTTTGGCATTGCCCTTCTTTAAGATTGGGACATAAATGAATCTTTTTTTAATCTAGTGGTCACTGTTGTGTTTTCCAAATTGGCTAGCATATTGAGTATAGCACTTTAACAGCATCATTTTTCAAGATTTTGAATAGCTTAGTGGGAATTCTATCACCTCCACTTACCCTTATTGTTAGCAATGCTTCCCCAAGCACACTTGACTTCATTCTCTAAGATGTCTGGCACTCTATCCATAGCCACACCATTCTGGTTATTGGTGGTGTTAAGAGCTTTCTTGTATAGTTCTTTTATGTATTCTTGCCACCTCTTAACTACTTCTGCTTTTGTCAAATCCTTGCCATTTTTGTCTTTTATCATGTCCATTTTTGCATCAAACTTCCCCTTGATAGCTCTAATTTTCTTGAAGACATCTCTTGTCTTTCCCATTCCATTTCTCCTTTCTATTCTTTCTTCTCCACTGGAGAAGGAAATGGCAAACTGTTCCAGTGTCTTTGCCAAGAAACCCCCATGGACATTACTGAAATGATAAAAGAGGTGACATCAGAAGATGAACTTCTCAAGTCAGAAGGTGTATGATACACTACTGGGGAAGAGCAGAGGACAACTATAAGCAGCTCTAGTACTAATGAAGTGGCTGGGTCAAAGCCAAAAAGAAGCTCAGTCACAGATATATCTGGTGACAAAAGGAAAATCCAATGCTATAATGATCAGTATCGTATAGGAATCTAGAATATAATATCTCTGACCCAAGGTAAGCTGGATGTGGTCAAACAGGAGATGAAAATATCAAACTTCAACATCTTGAGTGTCAGTGAACTCAAATGGATGGGAATGGGTGAATTTAATTCAAATGACCACTACCTACTCTACTGTGGGCACGAATCCCTTAGAAGAAATGGAGTAGCTCTCCTAGTCGATGAAAGGGTGAGAAAAGCAGTACTAGGGTACAATCTCAAAAATGACCAAATTAGAATCCAAGGCAAACCATTCAAAGCATCACAGTAATACAAGTCTGTGCTCTAACCACTGATGCTGAAGAGGCCAAAATTGATCAGTTCTATGAAGACCTACAACAGCTTCTAGAAATAACACCAAAAAAAGATGTCACAATCATCATAGGGGATTGGAATGTTAAAGTGGAAATCAAAAGATAATTGGAATAACAGGCAAGTTTGGCCCTGGAATAGAAAATGAAGCAGAGCAGAGACTAGTAGGGTTTTGTCAAGCTAACTCATGGGTCATAACAAACATTTTTTTTCTCAACAACCCAAAAGGTGACTCTACATGTGAACATCACCAGATGGTCAACATGGAAATCAGATTGATTAAATACTTTGAGCCAAACGTGGAGAAGTTCTATACAGTCAGTTCAAACAAGACCTAAAGTTGATTGTGGCTCAGATCATGAGTTCCTTATTGCAAAATTCAGATTTAATTTGGAGAAAGTAGGGAAAACCATCAGACCATGTAGGTACAATCTTAACAACATCCCTTATGAATATGAAGTGGAGATGATGAACAGATTAAGGGATTGGCTTGGGTAGATAGAGTGCCCCAAGAACTATAGACAGAGGTTTGCAATATTGTACCAGAGGCAGCAAAAAAAAAAACAAAACATTCCAAAGAAAAAGAGCAAGAAAACAAAATGTCTATTTGATGAGGCTTTGCAAATAGCTGAGAAAAGAAGGAAAGGGAAAGGGAAAAGAGAAAGGGAAAGATATACCCAGATGAATGCAGCAACTAAAGAATAGTGAGGAGAAAGGGATGGATAGTTTAATCCAAAGGAGTGCAGCCAGACGGGAAATTAACTAGGTGAGCTGGCCAGGGTGCCTTCCCAAAATGGATGTTTTTTGCTCCTTTCCAGTCTGTACAAATGACAGCTTCTTTGGTTTCTCCCAGCTCTAGCTCTGTGGTCAAATAAAATCAGAAATACCAAGCTCCTTGTGAACTTTAAAGCCCTGTTTAAATAGTAGTTTTTGTTATTAATTATGATTTCCTATGACTGCAGGAGCTGTCGGGATTGCTCCTCCCCTCTGGGCCCACAAGAGGGAGCTCTGTGCTCACTCTATCCCAGCCCTCCAAATAGGATCTCTGCTCGGGTTAGGGTGATTAGGGCCACAGGGAAACATTCCAGTAGAGAGAGGAACCTCAGGGTGCTTCCCCTCAACCAACCTAAGGGCTCCGGTTCCTTCTCAGCCCAGGCAATAGGGTTAAAAAAAGAAGTCCGAATCTGAAAACCCAGAGCAGGAGCTTTATTCTTACATCTTCCCACCCCACTCCCAATAACAGGACTGACTATGTGACAGGTTCTTAACCAGGGTCAGGGAGGGAGGATCTCTGAGTGAGAGTATGTGTGTGTGGTTCCATATCTGTACGTGTGGGTATATGTGGCTTTGCATAAAGAGACCTGGGTTCCAGTCTCAGTCTTTACCCCCTGTGTGACCTTGGAGAAGTCCTAATCCCTTTCTGGGTCTCAGTTTCTCCATCTATAAAAAGTGGGAAAGAGCTGCCAGTTGACACCATTTTTGCATCCTACACAAGGTCAGGGTCCTCCTGTAGGACCTCCCTCCAGAGGTCTGGGACCTCTCCTTGCCCCGGTACAGTCTCAATCTTCTTTAAGTTCTTATGTGTTGGCATCCAGAAAAAGAACTATGGAGTCTGAGTGCACATTGAAGCATACTATTTTCACTTTTTTGTTGTTTGGGGGTTTTTTTGTTTTTTTATCTTGTGGTTTTTCCCTTTTGTTCTGATTCTTCTTTCGCAACATGACTAATGTGGAAATACATTTCACAAAATCGTACATGTATAACCTATATCAGATTGTTTGTTGTCTTGGGGAGGAGAGAGGGGAAGGAGGGAGGGAAAAAAATTAGAACTCAAAATCTCACAAGAGTGAATGTTGAAAATTATCTTTATGTGTAATTGGAATATAAAATAAAATAAAATACTATCAAGAAAAAAAAGTTACTGTGTGTTAGAATCCTCTGAGGTACATCCCTGGCTAGATGCCATCCCCAGTGTCTTGTCTATTTCCCTATACTGACATGGGCTGAAAATATAATCCACTGTGATTTTTTCCTTACTTGATCTGGTGCGTTGTCTAGATCATTCTGGAGGCAGTATATTGAGGAGTTCTGCTGTGTTTCTTCTTGGTACTTGTCCATCTTGGCTCTTCCTACTAATCCAGAGCACCCCATTCAATCTTGCTTGCCTCTCCTAGGCAGTAAGGACTTCTCCAACCCAACCAGGATGTGTCAATCAGACAGCTATGCTCTTAGAGCACTAAGAGTCTTGGAAAACAACAGATTGTTAAAGAATGCCTAAGCATCGCATTTACAAATATCCACCTTCTTTCCCAGTTTTGCATTCTGAAATTAGAATGCAGTATGCTCTTAGCCCACTCAGATCATCAGTACCCAGAACCATGGCTACATCTATTCCTTTACAAAATGCAGCAAGTGATATGACTGTAAAGAATAGTGGAGTTATACTCAGTAATAATTTACATGCCAATCCTTACAGACATTCTGTAGGTCAGCATGAAAGCTTGATGAAATACCATCTTCAAAGATTCAAGTTGTATCCTTGTGCCTACCACAGAATACAGGATACAGTTGTATCCTTGTGGAATCAGTAACTGATTCCAGTACAGTCTACTGGGAATTCCAACCAGGGCAACCCACAGGAATATTTCATAGACCAAACCTACAACTAAGTTGTGTCACCAACTAAGGTAAGGAGTAACAGATGAAGGAACATGAAAGTAAGGGCAACTGTCTGTTCCAAGGCATGGCTAACAATAGATCTCACATTCCTGGCTAAGCTTTTCCCAGTTTACCAGTTTTTCCAGAAAAGCACTCATCAGGAATTAATGGATTATCCTATTTTTTTTTGTCCTGGAGGAGCTATAAACATGACCAAAAGGCACAGTCTTTTTGCTCTGGAATGTCACATCTTCTTTTAGACAGGGGAAAGGATTCCAGCACAATCACCTTGTCCTTTTTGCTCCAAACTCCTTAGGAACATTCCTCTTCAGTGGGACACATGAAATCATGACTGAAGACCTTGGCTTTGAGCAGCAGTTTTAATGAATTGTGTAAGAGTATCTGGTTACAAGAGTCTTTTTAGGTAACTCGAGTTCTCATCAGCAGCTCTACTTGGTTCAGAATCCATACAAGTGATCTTCCCCACACTCCCAGCGCCCACCTCCACTTTTCATTTTTCTTTTGTGTATTATCTGTAAGCTCCTGAGGACAAGGACTGTCTTTCTTTTTCTTATTTGTATCTCTAGCACTCAGCTAACAGAGTACCTGCCACCTAGTAGGCACTTAATAAAGGTTAATTGAATTGAATTGAATGTGACTACTTTGGAGTCTGCTTTAGCTAAAGTGTGGTAATTATAAACTCTTTCCAAAAACAGACACTGAAGCAAAATCATATTCATCATTATAACACTTAGCTATTTGAATGAAATCAACCTGAATGTTAACAACAAACAAAGAACTGCCATGGATGCTGGTCTCCATCTTGATTAGTTTCCCAGTGTCCTGTGTCTGGCAGATGAGGCTGATACAGCAATGTTGTTGGGCCATTAAAAGAAAATGTCGAGCTTGCCAGTGAACTTTTGGAATTTGGCAACCCCAACTCCCCTCCTTGCTCATGTGTGTTACACTAGGCCCAGGTGCAAGGTTAGGAAGGGTCTCCTTTGGCACCAATGGGTTGGTCTTGTAGAAGAGTCCGTCATTAGAAGATGAGGAAAAAATGAGGTTAGGTAAGAATTGTTCTGCCTAAGGGAGTAAAATAGAGAAAGATGTCAGCCCTGGATATGGAGTCAGCCTAGGCTTTCTGTTTCTAAATTGCCTAGACATTTCCAGGATGGTCTTGGATCTTACTTCTGAGGGGGTGAAAACCTCTTTTGCACGGTCTACATACAGTCTACACAGGCAAAGATGACATAGTTAATCCTAGGCTGACTTTCTGATTTAACTCTGTTTACCCTCCTAAACACATCTCTCGGAGTGGTAAAGCTGTTCACATTCACTCGTGACATTTTCAGTATCAGTTTATATGGGGGCCATCTCCAGTCATCCTGATCTGTATCTTATCACTGGACCCAGATGGCTCTGGAGGAGAAAGTGAGGCTTTCCCTGCCTCACTTAAATCCAATTCACTTGTCAGTCATGACATCATCTTCCTGATGTCAGGGTCTTCTTCCAGAATGAAGGACAAACAACACCAATCAGTTCATATGCTGATATGTCCCATATCCAGGTGAAAGGCCTATAGCCAATTGCCTTGGACAGCCTTACAACAATAATAAAAATTAATATTTGTATAGCACCATGAGGTTTGCAAAAAGTTTTTATCAACATTGTCATATTGTACAAGCATTATCATATCTTTGAAACAGACTTGGGAGCTTAAATGTTATTGTTATCTGTATTTTACATATGAGGAAGCTAAGGTTGAAAGGTTGTAGCTGGCTCAAAGTCATGCAACCAGTAAGTGTCTAAGCAAGGATTCAAACTCAGGTCTTCCTGACTTCTAAGTCTAATGCTCTATGCATTGCTCCATAAAACTGCCTCAATTAAAATCAGCTGATACAATGAAGCACACTCAAATAGAAATAGGGAAATGGCCATGAGTAAGTCTTGTCCTCAGAGCCTATTGATCTGCTTGCTGCCAACCTTCATGGAAAAGACCGACTGGTTTGGGGGTGGAGCCAAGATGGCAGAGTAAAAGCAGTGACTTGCTTGAGCTCTCCCCCAAACCCCTCTGTAAAAATGGCTCTAAACAAATTCTAGAGCAGCAGAACCCACAAAAAGGCAGAGTGAAACAAATTTCCAGCCCAAGACAACCTGGATGGTTGATTGGAAAGGTCTGTTGTGATGGGCTGGTAGAGGAGTGCAGTTTAGTATGGGTCTCTCAAGCAAAGAGCAGGCTTCAGCAAACCTGGAGCAGACCTCAGAGGACTGAATCATGGGCAGCTGTGGTGGTTTCCAGACTTCTCAACCCACAAACGCCAAAGACAACTTAGAAGGTCAATAGGAAAGGTCTGTCGGACAGTGATAAGAGAGGAGCTCAGTTGGGCCCCAGTCTCAGCACAGCCCTGGGGTGGTGGCTGCTTCTGGATCTCTCAGCTCCCAGACAGGAGGGGGATCCAGCAGCTGATCAGAGGGGTATTGGAGGGATCTCTTTGCTGGTGCTAAGGCGGAATTCCCTTGCTTTGCTCATGCTTGGATCTGGGTCACAGTTCTGGGTGGTGGTCCTGGGGCAAGGAGGAATGCTGGTGTGGTAGAGCTTGTGGTGGCAGTGGAGAGTGAATTCTCCTCACAGTTCCAGGGCAGAAAAGAGTGCTTGTGGTCACTTATAGACCAGAGCACAGGCCAGGAAAGGAGTAAACACCTCGCTCTTGATCATACCACATTGGAAGAACTGAAAACTTACAGGTCTCTTGAAGTATCTCTGAAAACAGCTGCACAAAACTCCCGAAGTTTGGGACAGTACATTCTCCACACTGGAAGCAGACCCCTACCTTAACAAAGAGTTTAAAAGTCAAATAATTGGCTGGAAACATGAGCAAGCAGCACAAAAAAAATCAGACATAGAATCTTACTTTGGTGACAAAGAAGATCAAAACATACAACCAGAAGAAGACAACAAAGTCAAAGCTCCTACATCCAAAGCCTCCAAGAAAAATATGAATCAATCCTAGGCCATGGAAGAGGTCAAAAAAGGATTTGAGAAGCAAGTAAGAGAAGTAGAGGAAAAACTGGGAAGAGAAATGAGAGTGATGCAAGAAAAAGACCGGAAAGCCTGCTTCTGGAAAGGCATGATGAAGTATAAGAGGCTAGTAAAGACTCCAATGTGCATAACTCAATTTTCTCTCCTGGATGATTTGAGTGAGAAAGATACACTGTCAGCATTGGGGCAGGGTCTTGGACCTTACAATCTACACCCAGACTGAGATATAGCCTGTGGATATGGGTCTCTGTTTTGGTTTGTTCCCTACTACTACTCAGTGAAGGAGGATCAGAGTAGGCTGTGACTTTGTGGGCTTTGAAAGCTTGTAAATGCTACATAAAGACAATGTAGGAAAGTCACTTGGCTAGGGGACAGAAGGCTCAGATTTCTAGGAATCACCAAATTTAACCATTTAAATACGGCAGAGACAGCCTATTCCACATTTTGCTACATTCTGCACATTCCTTGTCTTTGGGAACATTTTTGTTGCTGCTGTTCAGTCATGTTAGACTCTCTGTGACTCCATTTGGGGTTTTCTTGGCACACTGAGGCAAACAGAGTCAAGTGATTTGCCCAGGGTCACACAGCTAGTAAGTATCGGAGGCCAGATTTGAACTCAGGGAGAGGAGTCTTCTTGACTCCAGGCCCAGCACTCTACCCACTGTGCCACCTAGCTGCCCCTGAGCTACCTGGCTGGAAACATTACTATTTTCAAACTCTGCTTAGTAATAGGATTTCTAACTCGCCAATGTTTGTTGTGCCATTTATAAACCTTTGACAAATTCTTGACATACTGAAATATATACAGTGCCATACTTAATACAATCATTAACCAGAGGAAAAGCACTATGCTTCCCAGACAAATGTGCGTATTTTGTGATAGCACTAATTTATCAATCAATCACAACATTCAGATCAGAAAGAATTGAAGGTCTTGATGTTATAAATGCACCACACTGGAGTGTTATTCCCAAAGAATAATAGCACTGCTATATGCCTATAAGATTTTCTAAAATCATAATGCAAACAACTTACAAGCATAGTACTAATGTAAAATACAATCTTATGAACTTAAAATATAAAACATGAAACAAAACTCTAATTGTTGATCTAATAACAAAGATTCCCTTGAATGGATCTCAAAGTCATCCACACAGAGAGTGAAAACATTCTAGGCAAGCTCTTACACTAGATGAATTCGAAATGAGAAAAGAGTCGATGCCACTTTTAATTTCACAGCTACCAGGGTGGCGTATGCAGAGCACAGATCAACTATGCCATAAAGAATAATTGTCCCCCAATGAATTTATCAAACCTCTAATAAATCCAGAATTGGGATTGTTCAAATCTCTAGGTTGACACCAGCTAAGTTTCTAAATCCACCAGGATACCAGTATCTGGAGCAAAGCTTGAAAACCTTTAGCAATCTCAAATCAAAGCCCAAGTCTGGGGAGGAATTATGTCCTCAGAGATAGCATCTAAAAGGTAGTCAGGCACTATGGGGGCAGAATATTTCATGGATTGTCAGACTCATTCGCTTTCCCTATTGGGTTTTGCTTAAGTGTTTTGTCTTTGTACCAGATAACATTTAATTCAGTGTCTGGGGCTGCTCCCAGATGTAAGGAGGCCATCTCATAGGGCAATGATTCTCAAAGTGTGGTCCAGGGACCCCTAGGGCTCCCCAATACCCTCTCAGGGACTCCACAACATCAGAATGATTTTCATAATAAGACTAAGACATTCTGATTTCTAATGAGGTAAATATCAATGGATATAACCCACATAAACAAACTTTTTGGGGGTCCTCAATAATTTTTAAGTGGGAAGATGTCCTGAAGCCAGTAAGTTTGAGAACTACTGACTTGAAGCATGTTCAGAACTGCCCTTCCCGGTTTCCTCAGATCCATATGGGGCTTTGGGGACAGCTTCTGGCCATCGTCAACCTCCGAGAGTTTGGTCTAAGAAATACAAGTTAATTAGGTTGTGCCTGAGTCTATATTTTATTTCTCTCAAGTTGGCAGCATGCATATATATGTAACTGTAGAGTTGGAGCTGAGCTCTCTTTGGGGTTGGGTTACACAGTTTATAAGTCCTTCGAAGAGTAGGTGTTCCCAAGGGTGCCAATCATCTCTGATTAACACACTGGGAGGTGGGCTATATTAAAATGAAAGTTTTGGAGTATGTGACTTAGGTCACCTAAATCTAGGTCATATAGACATCAATGTCCATATCACCTGCCTTGACAATAGAGAAAATTAACATTTTCCCAGACTTGTCTGAGCAAACCCAATGAGCAGGTATACACCCATTAGCCCAAACTTAAGAGTTTCTTTTACTGTCTGATCAGATCTTGACCTGGTAAGTCTTTAAGAAAGATTTTCCACACTTGTTGGCTTCTGGATAAGGAAGTAGCTTAGGTTGGGTGTTGACCAGGTTAAGGAGACTCAATGCAATCTCTTTATCAGTAAAGTCCTTCTGAAGAAGAAATTGAACTTTGGAGGAAGGGGGCTGGGGGAACTCTGAATCTCATTTTCCACACCACACATGACTCACGGCCTAAGGTCCTGACCTTTGAGATGATCAGGAGTCCCTAGATTGGCTGCTCAGGGCCAAGAGCTCATGACTCAGTGCATTTACCAGATTGAACAACAAGAGCTTCCACTTTCTTCTTTCATTCTGGGTTTGAATCATGCCAGAAAATGGTGAGCTGCCCCTAGACCCCCATGGGAGGATGGGGGATGGGCTTCTGATCACAGGGAGCAAGGACCTAAACAATTAAGCTTGTGTCTGGGCCCCTTGCTGCCTTTTCTGCTAGGTGTTTCCTTGCCTGAGTAGATGACCCAGCATCAAGTAGACTTTGTGACCTTTTGCCTCCCTTACTACTAGAGGGACCCAGGGGATAAAAATGAACTGCCAGGCCTCGACAACCCTCACATTCCTCCTCATCAGTCAATCACCCATCGAAGAAGATTTAGCAGATTATAGAAAGTCTTCAGCTAGGGTTAAAAAAAGATCAACTTCTCAAGTAAAAGGTAGAGGTGTCATGGCGAGACATCAAAGAAGGATCTGGGAGTGTTAGCGGATTGTAAGCTCCAAATAGGTCAACTCTCCAGACCATATGGCAGGTTAAAAAAAAAAAATGTGATCTTAGGCTATATTAGAAAAGGGGTAGAGTCCAGAAGGAATGAAGTTGAGTCCTTTTCAGACCACAACTGAAACATCCTGATCAGTTCTCAACACTCCATTTTAAGAAGGCAATGGGGAAGCTGGAGGTAGGCCAGGGATGGGCAACCAAGATGAAGGAGAGC
The DNA here is from genome assembly GCF_900497805.2 of Vombatus ursinus. NCBI lineage: Eukaryota > Metazoa > Chordata > Mammalia > Diprotodontia > Vombatidae > Vombatus > Vombatus ursinus. The sequence goes on from NW_020954808.1 coordinate 3,213,824, forward strand.
CTCAGGATCGTGCCATATGAGGGTCAATTGGGGAAACTAGAGGAACCTTGGCCTGTAGAGGAGGGGGTAGAGGTGTGCTGACTGTATTCCAAAGACTGTCATGTGGAAGAGAGAATGGACTTTTTTCTACTTCTCTTTTCCCTCTATAATATTTCCCTTGATGATCTTATCAGTTCATCTCAATGTTGATGATTCTCAAAACTATTTATCCAGCCTTCAACTCTCTGCTGACCCTCAGTCTCATGTCTCCACTATTATTCTTCAAATCATGTCTGACTCTTCATGACTCCATGTGGGGTTTTCTTGGTGAAGATACTGGAGTGATTTGCTATTTTCTTCTCTGGCTCATTTGACAGATGAGGAAACTGAGGCAGATAGGTTTAAGTAACTTGCCCAGGGTCAAACAGCTAGTCTGAGGCCACATTTGAACTCAGGTCCTCCTGATTCCAGGGTGGGCAATCTATGCATTGAGCCACCTAGCTGCTTCCTCATGTCTCCAACTGCCTATTATGTATCTTGAATGTGCCGTAGACATCTTCAACTCAACATTCCTTAAACTGAACTCAGTCTCTTTCCCTGAAAATCTTCTCACCTTCTGAACTTCCTCTGTTACTGCTAAGGGCACCACTATCCTCCCAGTCTCCCAGGCTTACAAGTGTAAGTGTCATCTTCTATCTGTCTCTCTCTCTCTCTCTCTCTGTCTCTCTCTGTCTCTCTCCCTGTCCTCCCCTGCCCCACTCCCCCCATCCGCCCATATCCAATCTATTGTCAAGACCTGTTGATTTCACCTTTGCAGCCCCCTTCTCTCCTCTGACATTGTCCCCACCCTGCTGCAAGCCCTCATCATCTCACATCTAGACTTTTGCTATAGCCTACAGGATGGTCTCCTGCCACAAGTTTCTCCCCAATCCAGTCCATCCTCCATTAGGCCACCAAAGTGATTTTCCTAAAGCATAGATGCGGTCATGTCATCTCCTATTCAATCAACTCCAGTGTCTTCCTATCACCTTCAGGATCAAATATAAACATGTCTGTTGGGCACTGGAAGCTCTTCACAACCTGACCCCTCCCTCCTTTCCAGTCTTCTTATACCTTACATCCCATGGAGGGCTCTGCCATCCAGTAACACTGACTCCCTTGCTGTTCTTCCCACAAAACACTCCATCTCCGGACCTCAGGTATTTTCTCTGGCAGTTCCTCATTCCTGGAGTGCTTTTCCTCCTCATCTCCACCTGCTTCTTTGGTTTCTTTTAAGTTTCCCCTAAAATCCCACCTTCTACAGGAAGCTTTACCCAAACCCTGATAATTTTCATGCCTCTGCTGATTATTTTCAATTTATCCTATTCCTTGCTAACAAGCAATGTCCACAGTTGTTTGCATGCTTTCTCCTCCATTAGATTGTGAACTCCTGGAGATCAGGGACAGCTTTTTTGTTTCTTTGTAGCCCCACGATTTAGCACAGTGCCTGACACATAGTAGACCTTTAAATGTTTATTGACTGACTGACTACTTGGCTTCTGGGGTCAGCACTAGAGAGGAGTGGCTAGTGGTCATAAAGAAGAGCACTTCTCCTTTGTCCATCCACTTCTGTGGCCTGCCTGGGAACCTTACCAGCCCTCCTGGCTTTGTCTTTCCTAGACAGTTTCCTGGCCATGTGTCAGTGATTCAGCAAGTAAGATTGTCTAGTCATACCCAGCAGGAGACCTGCTTCTGCCACTGATGCACTTGGTAGCTTGGGCAAGCCCCTTCCCATTCCTGAGCCTCATTTTCCCTGGAAAGAGGTGATGTGGTATGGTAGAAGTGGAGCTAGCTTTAGAGATCATGGGTTCAAATCCCTCCTCTGCTCTTCCCTACCTCTGAACCTTGGTTTTCTTATCTGTATAGGGCCTGGGCTTCACAACCTCTAAGGTGCTTCCCCGCTCTAGGTCTAGCAGAAAATGAGACGATTTATTATTGAACACACTTGCAAATATGAAAGCTTCTATAAATGTTAGCTCTTCTCGTCAACTCTTATTTCCAATGACTTCATGAATTTCCCAGGTCCCTTTCAACAGCCCTGAGTGAGCAGGGATCGCTGCTTCCCCCCATGTCCACGAGAGGGAGCTGTGTGCTCACTTTACATGGGCTAATGTCGCACCCAGGCACCCAGCCAGAGTGAGGGCTGTTGGATGGGGTTCAGGCAAAGAAGGGGAATCCTTTCCCTCCAGTGGCAAGGCTCCAGCTCCTCCCCGTCCTTGGCAACAAAGGTGACACAAGCAGGCCAAATTTGAAAACCCAAGGCAGTAGTTTTATTTCTGTCTTCCTTCTACCCCTCAATAAGCCCCCTTCCCTTCCTGCCCAGAGTGGAACCCGACTGGGACCTGGGCTCTTCAGGCTCCCTTCTCCTCTGTTCCTTTCTCATTGTGTGTGTCCAGTACTGCCCGGGGTCTCTGTCTTCACAGCTCAACTTGCTATCCCCCTCCCAAATCCAGGACTTGGCATTCACCAAGCTGTGAACCAGGGTCCAAAGAGGGAGAGAAGCTAGGAAGGTCTGCAGGTGAAAGCAGGTGTTTGTGTTTCCATATCTGTGCATTTAGATGGCTAGGCATAAGGAGATCTGTGTTGCAATCCCAGTCTTGACCCACTGTGTGACCTTGGGCAAGTCCTGATCCCATTCTAGGCCTCAGTTTCCCCATCTGTAAAAAGAGGGTCAGCACTGCACTGTCTCCCTCACATGGCTGTTTGTGAGAGCTTCTAATGAAAGGGTAAAAGCAATGGGTGGTATTGGCTTTATATAATGAGGTGATTATTACTACTTATGAATACTCATATAATAAGAAGAAAGAGGGAGCCCCACACCCAGTGGATTGTGCATGACTGATACTGGCCTTCCCAACCCAAACAGGAATGAGATAGAAAGTGAGAATCCCTGAAGACACACTTACCCCACCCCCAAGTCCCTATGCCCATGTTCAGCAAAGGCATATGGATGACCTCCCTATAGGCAGATCCACAATGGAGGAGGAGAACAGTGCAGCCAGGAGTCCCTGTCCAAGAGGCTTCTCCCTCCCCTCTCCCTCCCCTCTCCCTCCCCCTGCCCCCCAAGACCCATCCACTGAAGAAACCCCAAACTTTGGGTCAACATCAAGTCCTTTGATCTTTTGAGATCTGGAAACTGCCTTTGGAGAAAGGAGGAGTCTTCTGGCCAACTTTCACCTGGAGAGAGAAAATAGCGTCATTGAACATAGAATATTAGACTGGAAGAAATCTCAGAACCTAGAACATGGAATGTCAAAGCTGGGAGGCCCCTTAGAGATCACTGGGTTCCATGAAGGGAAAACCTTGTCCAGGATCCCACAGGGAGTCAGTGGGAGAACTGAGTCTAGAACCCAGGTTTCAGGATTCTCTGCCGGCTCGATGTTCTACACAGCCAGGTATGACCCCAAGGGACAGAGTTCAGCGATGTCTCCCTCCCAAACCTCCCAGGCTCCTTAGTGTTCTGGGAGAGCAGATGAGAGACTCAAGGGATGAGAAAGAGAATCCTTACCTGATGTCAGCTCCTAATGGGAGCGCGCCATTTCACAATCACCTCTCTCGGTCCCTGCCCTGGTCTTATTGACCACAACGTACTTCTGCCGGTAAGAGTCGGGGCAGCAATGCTGAAAGCAGGGGTCATAGCTGAATGTAGGACCACAGCTCAGGGGCAAGGGCTGAACACTGCCATCCTCACAGCATTGATTCTCCTGGGGGTTGTAGGCCACGATCCCACACAGGAGCCAGGGCTGGCACACAATCACTTGGGAATCCGTGGGGGTCACTGTGTAAATGATACAGACTATTAGCTCCACAGGCTCAGAAAGAAAGGCTCCCAGAAGTGCCCCAATGCCTGCTGCCCCATCTTTCCCCCCATGGCTCTTTCCCTCTCCTCCACAACCCTCCTCCCTGATTTGTCTTCCCTTCCTTACCTGGAGCACCTGAGCAGGACAGGATAACCATGAAGAAGATGGGGACAATGGCTGCTGAGGAGAAAGAGAAAGAGGTGAAATGAGCCTGGGCCTTTGGATGGTGATGCTTTGGGCCCAGCGTGGAGAGAGGACTTGGGCTGAACTTTGCATTTCTAGTCTGTCTTGGAGGGTTAGGGTTAGAGTTCATTCAGGTTAGGTTTGAGGTCAGGAGGCAGAAGGTCTAGGGCTCTGATTGGCTACATCAGAAGACTGAGAGGAGGTAGTAAGGTAGGTATAGGAGAGACAACCCTAGGCTGGGGAAATGGAGCCAAAGGCTTGGGAGGCTGACTCTCGCCTAGGAAAGTCTTTGTCTCTCTCTCTAAACCTCAGTTACCTCGGCTGTAAAATGACAAAAGGAAGGAAGGTGGCACTTGGTGGCAGTAAGGTCTTTTCATGTCTCTCCAAATGAGAAGGGTCCAACTCCTTCATTTTGCAGAAATGATGAAGCCCAGAGAAGGGATTTTCTGGTAACTGGAAGGACCAGAATTGAACCCCAAGACTTCAACTCCAGGGCATTTGCTGCTCTGCTCTCCTGTCTTCTGGGGTCTGGCAATTAGAAATGTTAGGACTGGCCTGGGCTAGATGCTGGAGGACCTGCCATGTGCTGGGTCCATGATTCTCCCAGGGCTAGCTGTAAACGACACTCTTGGCTTTGTGAGGTGGGGTTGGGTTTGGGACTAAGCAGGTTTGGGGTTGGGGCTCAGGTCAGTTTCATAGCTTACTGTTCACACATGCAGGTGCCTCTCTGTGAGCTCCAAATCTGGAATTTGGGAACCTAGGTTCATAGTCTAGTTCTTAGGACTTTTTTTTTTAAACTTTGGACAAATGACTTAATTGCCCTGGTCCTCAATTTCGTCTCCTGTCAAATGAGTAAGTTAGAATAGATGACCTCCCAGGTTTCTCCCAGCTCTAAATCCATGAGCCTATGAATGCGGAGGGGGTGGGATGGAGATGCTTGGTCCCTGGAATAAGCAGGTCTATGGGATCCCTTCCTCTTTGGTTTCTCAGAAGGATTCTGTGAGGAGCTGGGGGAGAGCTTTTGGGGACACCTGGGGTCAGAGTGAGATCAGAGTCCAAATCAGAAGTAGAGGTGGCAGAAGGTTTTGGATTAGGACCAGAGAAAGATTTAGGCTCCAAGTCAGCATTCTGAGATCAGAATCAGAGTGAGGTTTAGGCTATAGTCAGAATGGAAGATGATAAGGGCTAGAATGACATTTGGGGGATTGTCATAGGATCATGGTTAAAAGACAACATCTAGTCCAACCCTCTGCTTTTACAAGTGAGGAGTGAGTCCCGAAGAGGTCACACAGATAGCGAGCAGGTGTGATGGACAGGGTCCAGGTTTAGGTTGAATTGGGAAGGCAACAAGGTGCTTTTTGGAGTGGGGTTGGAATTGAGATGAGTGTTAGATGTTGTAGGTCAGGGCTGAGGTTAGGGGGCTGATAAAATTGGGATGCCAGCTGGGAAGTAGCAAGGGTAGAATTAATGCTGGTGAGGGCTGGGGAGCTGATGGGGCCATAATGGAGCTGGAGCCCAGGAGGTGGAGGATCCCCTGAGCCCTCTTACCAGTGATATAGTTTCTTGATGCCATGAGTCTTGTCTGAGTTGGGTCCGGAGGACTTGGTGCCAGCAACACAACTGCCAACTGCCTGAGAGTGTGATAGCAGAGGTGCTCTTATCCCTGGGATCCTGGGCTTTTATTAGTGTTGGAGGAAGGTGACGTAAGAGTACTCACTAGTAGAGACTAGTCAGGCCCTGGAGCTAGGCATAGAGTAGTGGAGGTGGGGAGAAGCTAGAAAGAGAGGGAAAGTAGAGAGCAGAGGAGGGGAAGGAAGGGAGGGGAAGCGAAGGGAAGGGAGAAGAAGTGGGGAGGGGAGGAGGAGAGGAAACCTATTCTATGCTAATGTTTCCCTTACCCACCCACAACCATGAGCTAGCTAGCAGCCTCAAGAAAGGGAGAAGAGCCATGACCCTCTCCCTACCCCTCAGCAAGACCTACTACATATGCCCCTTCAATTTCTTTCTTCCATTCTTTTTGACCAGCCTAATCCTCCATGGCCCCTTAAGCCAAAATCTTTCCAAATTCTGTGATTCCAAGCTGAACCCTGCTCTGGGGGATAGGAAGACCACAAGCACGGAATTCAGGGATGACAAGGTCAGTCACTCGAAAGAGAAGAATATGGGGTCCTGGATCAGAAGGGGAAACTGAGGATAGATGCTGGTTGGGGAGATAGTACCTTAGGGCAATGGGTCCTAGCCCAGAAGTGGAATCAGAGCTAGCTGGCAAGACCCATGAGAGAAGCCAATGGGACCAGGGAGCTGCGAGGCCAGCCTGGGGAAGAGGCCCACTTGGTTGGCAGCTTCATGTTTGAACCACTTCCTTTCTTGGTGATTCATTTAAACTCGATGTAAAATTGGGAAATGGGGCTAAGTAGACTGTAATTCAACATTGATCAAATGCCTACTATGTGCAAGACATTGTCCTAGTGACCAGGGATGCAAAGGTAAACATGAACCCCATGGCGGTCAGCAGGGAGGCCCTGTCCTGCTGGGGATGGAGCGGGATGGACTGACCGTGTGCACAGACCAGCGCCACGTAGGGCTGAGCATGGAGGAGCCAAGGGAAAGGAAGACCTTCCCAAGACATTCTGGGAAAACCCAAAAGGGGAAGAGAATGCTTTCAGTTGGGGGAATCCGGGAAGACTTCACGGAGGAGAAATGGTCTAGATGGAGCCAGAAGACAAGGAGGAGGGCACTCATGCCTGACCAGACCTGGGGAATGCCCTCAATGGGGGCCGGTCATCCCATGTGGCTGGAACTCAGAGAGCATGAGGGGCAGCAATTGGAAATAAGTCTGGGAACGCAGACTGAGTCAGCATGGAAGGGCCCAAAATGGCGGAAGAAAGAATTTGTATTTATCCTAGAGGGAATGGGGAACCTCTGAAGATTGTTGAGAAGGGACATTCCCAGCCCTGACGTTCCCTGTTCTAAGGCCCCTCCCAGCCCTGATATTCCCTGTTCTAATGCCCCTCCCAGCTCTGACATTCCCTGTTCTAATGCCCCTCCCAACCCTGACATTCCCTGTTCTAAGACCCTCCCAGCTCTGACATTCCCTGTTCTAAGACCCTCCCAGCTCTGACATTTCCTGTTCAGAAGACTTTCTCGGCTCTCGTATTTTGTGTTCTAAGCCCCCTCGCAGTGTTGGCATTCTATGTGTCTTGAGGCAGCCGGGCCAGGTAACCACTGTAATCAGGTACAATTTCACTAACATAGCAGCAGCTATAAATAGGAATGAGGGTCACTGTTGGGCTAGCTGCCAAGTTTTGCTTGGATGTCTGTTTTTCTTTTTTCTTTTTTAAAATAATTTTTGTGGTTATTCCAAATCCAGCAAACATTAATAAACATGAGCATTTCCATAGACAAAGGAGTACAGAAGAAAGAAGATAATGCCTAAAATGCAGCCACGTCTCCTCTCTATACAGTTTGCATTTCGTTTCACTGTTATATAACAAAACACATTACATATAAAAAGTTATATAATAAAATAAGAAATCAGAAATCCAACATACCAGTCTCAAAGCTGCCCTGCTGCTCTGTGTCTCCTTTCTGCCTCTACTGTCCTTTTTTCTTCTCCTGCTGCACTGATCCTCCCTGTTATTAGTGTCCTTCGCTCTCCTTTCCAAATTCCTACCTCCCAACTTAAAAAGCCAAGGCACATAAGTGCAATCGTCCACACCTTGACAATGTTCTAATGGGTCTGTCTCAGTCTGCCCCTTGAGACTCTCACCTCTTTGTCAGAAGGTAGATGATGCTTTCTCCCCAGACCTCTGGAATCTTGGTGGGGGAGGCGGGGTGGCCACTTCGTTGGTCAGAGTTCCGAAGTTTTTCCAAATTATCTTTCTAGATCATGTTGTCGTCCTTGAACAAATCCTCCCTTGCTTCTACTCGCTTCGGATAAGTTCATAGAAGTCTTCATCAGCTTCCTCGAACTTGGCATGTTAAAAGGCCGTTTGGGGAAAGTCTGGGCCTGAGGCATCGACAGTGGAAGATGCCACCACCTTGATCTAGCTCCACCAAGGAACAGGGGGCTCGGGACACTTTCGTGGTTGCCTGGTGTAGCGCCACGTCCTGTGCTGGGGGTTAGGAGACTGGAGTACTCATTCTAGTTCTTCCCAGCTCCCTCTGTGACCTAAAGAAAGTTATCGCCACATGCCGCCCTCCCACCCCGAGCCTTAATTTTGTTATTGCTCAGTTGTTTCAGTCGTGTCTGACTCTTTGTGACCCCATTTGGGGTTTTCTTGGCAGAGATACTGGAGCGGGTTGCCGTTTCCTTCTCCAGCCCATTTTACAGATGGGGAAACGGAGGCAAACAGAGTTAAGTGACTTGCCCAGGGTCATCCAGCTAGGAAGTGTCTGAGGCTGGATTTGAACCCAGGAAGACGAGTCCTCCTGACTCTAGGCCTGTCACTTTATCTTCAGTTGAGTTACTCATCTGTAAAAGGAGAAGATTAGATTAGGGGAACCACAAGGTCCCTTCCAGCTAGCAATGGAACGCCCAGTCAAAGGGCCTGTTCCCCACATCCCAGTTATCTCCCAGCTTGAGGATCTACCTTTGGATCTCATCTAGAGCTTGGCATCTGGATTAGAGATCTAGAGCAGCTCAGGAAGGATGGAAGGAAAGACTTACAAACATGGGTCCATACTAAACACTTTATAAATGTTATCTCATTTCATCCTCACAACAACCCTGGGAGGGAGGTGCTATGATATTATCCCCATTTTACAGCTGAGGAAACCGAGGCAGCCAGCAGTGAAGTGACTTGCTCAGGGTAACACAGCTTCAACCTCAGAGTTTATCCTAAGAAACACACATCAATAGGTTGTGTCCAGTCATGTTTTTATTTTTCTCAAGCTGTTGACATGTATGCATTGCATGGGGGCTGCAGTCCAGGACTGGGCTTAATTTAGGAATTGGGGTACAGAATCATATGTCCTCCGTAGAGTAGGTGTTCCCAAGGGGTGCCGGTCCACTCTGGTTAACACGCTGGGAGGTGGGCTATATTAAAGTGAGGGTCTTGGAGTATGTGCCTTAGATCACCTAAAACTTGGTCAAAGAGACGTCAATTTCCACATCACTTGTCTTGACAACAGGGAGAATCAATATCTTCCCAGACCTGTCCGAGCTACACGACAAGCAGGAGGAATACACCCATTAGCCCAGGAAAAGGAAAATGCGGAGAAAGGGGTTGGGGGGAGGCTCTGAGTCTCCAAGGTAATGACTACTAAGAAAAATCATTTCTCACAACAGCTAGTAAGAGGTCATATTTGAACTCTTACACGTCGTCTAATCCAGCGTCTTTGTTTTATAGAGGAGAAAACTGAGTCTCAGAGAGAGGAAAGGACTCACCTACAATCACACAGGGTGTTAAGTCCCGAAGTGCCTTTATCTGAAACTCTTATGAGCTTCTCGCCTCTTTTAAATCTTCACAGTAGGAGGAAACCGCAAAAATTGGCAACGGATCCCCAAACACCTCAAGCCCAATCACTGGAGACGGCCTTTGGAGTTTTTAACAACAGAGACCTAGTCGCAGCAGAGGGGAGAGAATACAGGGAAAGGGCCAGAGACCGAGAACACACTCAATTCTCCACTGCTGTTATGGTCGGGAAAAGACCTGAAGGTGCTCCCGGTGACTCGGGCAGTGGGGAAACCTGCTTTTGATGTCGCAAGGAGGGCCGCTGGTCCGAGGAGTACCCCTCCAGGGCGCTCTGCCCGGAGGAAGCTCCCCAGACCAACACCTCTGGGACAGTGTCCAAAATGTGGCCAGGAGGGACATTGGAGGAAGGATTGTCCCGAGGCTGGAAGCGTGGTGGAGTCACTCCCCAGCACCCTGTCCTCCGGTCTTCTCAAGACTTGGAATATCCTGAGGCTTGGCAGTGCTCCCACTTTCTCCATCTCTCTAGCCGATCCCTGGGCAAAAACCAAGATCGAAGGGAAGGCTACCCACTTTACCGTTGGCTACATTCTCTCTTTTAACCAACTACTCTGGCCTTATACCTCAACCCGTTCTGTCATGGGCATCGAAGGAAAAACGACGGGACATTGAGAGACCTATTCCCCTCCCCTGCCTATTTGAGGATCTGTTGTTTGAACACTCCTTCCTTATCTTCTCCTCTTGCCCCACCCCCTCATTGGTAAGGGACCTGATGGGGAAAGTGGGGACCCAATTTTCTCTAGTTAAGCCTCCCATCTCCCTTTTCCCTCTGTGCACCAGACCGCCCTACATTCCCCAGGAAGTGTGGGAGACAATTGAGCCAATTGTTTGGGACCAGGGAATTCCTGGGATGGTTACTCATGCCACCCCAGCCATACCCTAATGCGTTCCGCCATTGATGAGACTATACAATTAAGCTCAAGGCCTGGGAGGGACTGCAACCATTGATTAAAAAATTCCCTAAGTATAAAATCCTTGTCCCTTGCCAATCTCTAATAACACCCCTATCTTTCCTGTAAAAAAGCCTAAATGGCTTTGAGAGGGAATTTAAAGGACCTGTAACTAGCAGATAGTAGCTACATTCTTACTTGCAGCCCCATCTTTGGCTGCTGCCACAGGAGCTCTTAATTTCCTGGGCTCTCAAGGCCATAGGGTCTCTTTGACCAAAGTCCAGGTAGCATGCCAGTCTGTAAAGTGTCTGGGCCACAAACTAACACCCACCTCTCGCTCCTCAACCTCCTAGAGGAAAAGGACAATCCTGTCTATCCCTGTTCCAGCCACTAAGAAACAGCTTCGAACTTTTCTAGGCGTGGCTGGATTTTGTAAACTCTGGATCCCTAATTTTGGTCTTATTCCTAAGCCCCTTTATGACTCCGTTCAAGGCCCTGACTCACTCCCTCTAGTGTGGGGCCCCGACCAGGCTAAAGCTTTTGAGACTCGAAAACTACCACCATACCAGCATTAGCTCTACCCAGTCTAGAAAAACCTTTCACTCTGCATGTTGATGAAAGGAGAGGGCAGGCTTTGGGAGTCCTAAGTCAGTCCTTAGCACCTGACCCCAGGCTGGTTGCCTATTTTTCAAAATAATTAGACTCTGTGACTGCAGGGACTGCTACAGCCACTCTGTTCAAAAGCCGTTGGTCCAACTGGCAGTAAAGTAGGAGAAATCACCTGACGTCTGTCAGGCTTGCCCAACTTGTACCCAGAGACTCTGGAATATATCTGCAAACTCTTGGAGGACCTCAAGCTACTGTTCAGAAAGACTCCAGCCCCCTCCAGCAGGCAGGTGGATAAAAAGAGGTTAAATCATACATGCCCTTTTCCTTCTCTGCTTTGGCCTTGCCGCGGTCATCTTTAATTCCCTCCAGGGAAATTGTCTTTTCTCTTTTCCTTCTGTGCCTGTTTGGTCCTTGTGTGCTTAACCGCCTTTCCTGATGTTGGGAAAGGTTGAAGGCAAAAAGAAAAAAGGATGGCAGAGGATGAGGTGGATGGATGGTGTCATGGGAACAATGAACATGAGCTTGGACAGACTTTGGAAGAGAGTGGAGGACAGAAGGGCCTGGGGCACTGTGCTCAGCAGGGTCATGAAGCCTTGGACAGGACTGAAGAGCAACTCCCTCCTGCAGCATCTTTCCCATCTACCCCTCTGCCCTCTGAGGTCAGCTGCCCTCTAATCTATATATCCTAAATGCACCTATTTGTTTGCATGTTGCCTACCCCATTAGAATGTAAGCTCCTCAAGGGCAGGGACTGTGTTTTTACCTTTCTTTATATCCCCAGAAAAGGACACAGCAAACATTTGACAAATGATTATTGGTCAAATGGCAAGACTGAGGAGTGGGATAACCAGAGTGCTCCTGGTACCCTGGGACCCAGGACCAAAAGCTCTAGGACTATGTTAGGAGTAAGGGAGCAAGGCCTCATGCACACTGGATGGATACCCTGCACCAAGCTTACAACAATAATTAAAAACAACAGCTAGCATCTATGTAATACTTTAAACTTTGCTTACAACAGCCCTGGGACATGTGATATTATTATCCTCATTTTCCAGCTGAGGAAACTGAAGCAGGCAGAATTGAAATGACTTGCCCAGCTGCATATCCAGTAAGTGTCTGAAGCAAGTGGTCTTTCTTGGAAGGACTTTGGGATCTTTCAGCTTCATCATCTCTCTCTGGGAACATAAGGTAAGAGAGAGAGTCTGAGTCATTGCAATCCCAATCCAGAGGTCCTGGTCTCATCTGTGCCCACCTTTTGTCTCCCCAGGTGCCTACAGATCCCTCCCTTCCTGCTCCTGTGAAAGAAAGAAAGAAAGAAAGGAGGGAGGGAAGAAAGGAGGGAGAAAGGTAGGAAATGAAGGAAGGAAGGAAAGAAGGAAGGAAGAAAGAATGAATGAAGGAAAGAAAGAATGAAAGAGAAAGAAAGGAGGGAAGAAGGGAGAGAGGGAGGAAGGAAGGAAGAAAGAAAGAAAGAAAGAAAGAAAGAAAGGAGGGAGGGAGGGAGGGAAGAAAGGAGGGAGAAAGGTAGGAAATGAAGGAAGGAAAGAAGGAAGGAAGAAAGAATGAATGAAGGAAAGAAAGAATGAAAGAGAAAGAAAGGAGGGAAGAAGGGAGAGAGGGAGGAAGGAAGGAAGAAAGAAAGAAAGAAAGAAAGAAAGAAAGAAAGAAAGAAAGAAAGAAAGAAAGAAAGAAAGAAAGAAAGAAAGAAAGAAAGAAAGAAGAAAGAAAGGAGGGAAGAAAGGAGGGAGGAAGGTAGGAAGTGAAGGAAGGAAAAAAGAAAGAAAGAATGAAGGAAGGAAGGAAAGCAAGAATTAAAGAGAAAGAAAGGAGGGAAGAAGGGAGGGAGGAAGGAAGGAAATGAAGGAAGGAAGGAAGAAAGAAAAGTTGAGAGAGAGAGGTGGAGCAGGGTGTGAAATGGGTGATGTTTCTCAGAAGTTGAATCTGGGTCTTGGTGAGGGTTGGAGGGGAGAGAGGCATTTCAAATGCCAGGGAGCTAGTAAATCCTTGGCCTGTATTTCCTCAGGTGAGGTGATTTGGCCATAGGTGACGTGATCCAGGAACAGGAGTCAATGAAACTCAGGGAGAAAGAACAGATATCAGGATGATTCAACAAGAGTGGGGATTGGCCCAGAACAGGAGAGGCCATGGCATTTGACGGCTGTTTGAAGTTACAAGAGGAAACAGGTTTCTTCCTCGCGTTAAAATTGAGCCAGGCCTTGCCCTGGCCTAGGAGAAATAGAAGGTACTGGAATGGTAGAATTAGAAGACTATGTCTACCATAGAACAGGAAATGTCAAAGTTGGGGGTGACTTTGGAACACAGAATACAAAATGTAGGAGTTTCAGGGAGTCTTGGAACTTAGAATATCAGAGCTGGGAAGGCCCTTAGAATATGGAATGACAGAGCTGGGAGGGTGCTCAGAACAGAGGATATCCGAGTTGGGAGGGAGACTTAGAACAGGGAATGTCCTAGGTAGGATGTAAGCTCCAGAAAGAACCTTGTAACGTAAAAGAGAGTTAGAACCAGACCAGACCTCATACCCCGAAGGACCTAAGGGCACAGAATGTTAGAGGCAGAAGGAGCATTAGAACATAGAGCATAGGATGGGAGAGCTAAGGGAATTCAGAGGATAGAACATAAAATCTAGAACGTACCTTAGAACCTTCAGCAGATCCAGAAGGTGACTTGAAGGAGATCACTGATGGAAGGAATTGTTAGAAATCAACTAAGTAGAAGGGCAGTGAGCTGGGCAGTGGATTGAGCACCAGCCCTGGAATCAGGAGGACCTGAGTTCAAATTGCTAGCTGTGTGACCCTGGGCAAGTCATTTAACCCCATTGCCTCTAAAAAACAAACAAACCAAAAGACCCTAACCTGCTTCTTTTACCTATGGGAACAGGTAATATGGTGGTGTGGAGAATAATAGAGAACAGGCTAAAATGGGTTCTCAGACTCCAAGCCAGCCCCCCTTCCCATTGTACCCCCTGCTTTTCAACCCATGCCAAAAAAAAAAAAAGAACCAAGTGGTAAGTCCCCCCAGGCTTGATGGGGGTGGTGCCTAGAGCAGGAAGACCTACATTTGAATCTCTCCTCTGACACTTTTTGGCTGGGAGACCTCAGGTTAGATGGAACTCCTTAGAGCTTCAGTTTTCTCATCTGAAAAATGGGCATAGTAACAACCATCTACCTCACAGGGTTGTGGTAGAGGTGTAAATGAAATAATGCATATGGAGCTCTTTGCAAGCCTCAAAGCTATATAGCAAGTGTCCCAAAAATCTTAGTGCAGCTTAGAGGCTCCAGGGCCACCCTGTGTACATAAATGTAGCCTTCATAAATATAGATTCCTACTACTCCTGCGGGAGGCAGCTAGGTGGTGCCACTGCACCAGTGGATGGAACACTGGGCCTAGAGTCAGGAAGACCTGAGTTCAAATCTAGCCTCAAACACTTCCTAGCTGTGTGACCCTGGGCAAGTTACTTCGCCTCTGTCTGCCTCCATTTCCTCATCTGTAAAATGAGCAGGAGAAGGAAATGGCAAACTGCTTCTGCATTTTTGCCAAGAAAACTTTCTCCAATGGGGTCATGAAGAGTTGGACACAACTGAAAAGCCCAAACAAACAAACAAAAGCCACTGTCACGACCATGATGATCTTCCAGGCTGTAAGAGGTGAGCATCCCTGACTCTCTCCTACCTCCTTGCTCCTTGCTCCGGAGCCAGGTGCCTGAGGCAGTAGGGGAAGGATGCCGTGTCTCCCAGGTAAGAACCAAGGAGCGGGTCAAGTCCATTCTTGCTCTGACTTTCATTTTCCTCTGCTTCTCCTGCCCTATCCCTGTCCAAGCCCTGGGGCACCAGCGTCACCCAGCTTGGGCAACCAGAGGCTCCAGGAGAAAGCTGAGACTGCACGTCATCCTGCACTATTTTTACCCTGGGTGTCTGTCTGTGCCTGCCCTCCCTCACCCTGGCACACGCCAGGATAGCCGGGGGCAGGCTCTGTTCCTCTTCAGAGAATTAATACGGTTTGGGATGGGATGAGGGGTATATTTCCTTTCCTTGGAGGAGGCTGGCCCATGACCCTAGAAGGGCCAACCACCCGTCACTCCCAGCGCCTCCAAACGAACGCAGGACAGGGGAGAAATCAGGAGATGAGCCTGACAGGCGTGGGGGGAGAGGACAACAAACCAGACGTGATAGAGGATGTGTGGGAATGGGAGAGGGAGCATTGGATTAGGAGTCAGGAACTCACCTGGCCCAAGCCCCCCATTTTGCAGAGGGGGAAACTGAGGCCCAGAGTGACTTGTCCAAAGTCACACATCTACTTAGGGGCAAGACTGGGACTGAACCTCAGGTTTGGTGACTTTCATTCTAATCCTATTTCCATGGCATGATGAGGCCACTCTAATCAGCCATAAATGTAAGCATGCACACGTTCATGTATGCACGTACACATGTGAACAGATACAACCACACACACATGTCCACATGCAAACAGCTGAAAGCGCACACATGCATACACATCTGTGCATATTTTTTGTTGCTGTTTAGTCGTTTCAGTTCTGTCCGAGTTTTTTGTCCCCATTTAGGGTTTTCTTGGCAAAGAGTGATTTGCCATTTCCTTCTCCAGCTCATTTTACAGATGAGGGAAACTGAGGCAAGCAGGGTATAGTGACTTGCCCAAGGTCACGCAGCTAGGACGTATCTAAGGCCAGATTTGAACTCAGGAAGATGAGTCTTCCTGACTCCAGGCCCGGCGCTCTATCCACTGCACCACCTCACTGCTGCTAGGCACATAGTAGGCACTTAATAAATATCGATAGGTCGATCGCACCTAAGTCTTCTTTTGGAATGTCAGAGCTGGGAGGCCCTTAGAACAGAAAATGTCAGGGCTGGGAGGGGCCTTAGTACAGGGAATGTCAGAGCTGGGATGGACTTTCGAGCCCAGAACGTCCGGAAAGACCCAGTCCCTCGAGAGGCCTGGAAGGAGAGCCAGCTCTTTCCCCCAGCCTTCCCTGCTGCAGCTGCACTGATTTCATCACCTGTGACACGCGGCCCACGGCCCGGGGCCAGCTCCTCAGCACCAGAAGACAGGTAGGCAGCTTCTGAATGTCAGTAGCGAGGCCAGTGAGCTCACTCTCTGTTCACACAGCCCAAAATTCGGATGATGCAAGGGCCCATTGCCAGCCTCAGTGACCCTGCTCAGTCATGTTCTTAGTCAGAATCGCTGTCTGGAAGTGGGAGGAACTTAGCCAACGCCTGACGCAGGCAACTGCTTTTCTACTGTGGGACAGGTGGAGACCTGGCTACTACAGATGTGGGGGGAGAGGACTCTAGGGTTTGAATTCTGGCTCTGCTACTGAAGCCAGGGCAGTGCAATGTCCGGAGCACTGGATTTGGGTCCAAAGGACCTGAGTTCGAATCTCAATTCTGCCATGTCCTCCAACCTCATGTTTGTTGTTGTTCAGTCATGACTGACTCTTCCTGACCCCATTTGGGGTTTTCCTGGCAAAGATCCTGGAGTGGTTTGCTATTTCCTTCTCCTGCTCATTTTATAGATGAGGAAACTGAGGCAAACAGGGTGAAGTGACTCACCCAGGGTCACATGGCTAGGAAGTGTCTGAGGCCAGATTTGAACTCAGGTAGATGAGTCTTCTTGACTCCAGGAGGGGTGTTCTGTGCACTATGGCGCCCCCTAGCTGCCCCAAATAGGTATGTAGAATCAAGCAAAGCAAATGACCTCATTAGCCCTGTCCAAAGATATGTGTCTTCTTCGGGGAGACTTTACTCCATCATCTCCTTGTTAAGGAGTGGGTAACAGGAGCAGCTAGGTGGTGCAGTGGATAGAGCACCGGCCCTGAAGTCGGGAGGACCTGAGTTCAAATCTAGCCTCAGACCAAACACTTGACACTTACTAGCTGTGTGACCCTGGGCAAGTCACTTAACCCCAACTGCCTTTAAAAAAAAAAAAGAAGTGGGTAACATACTTCCACATAGGTTTTATGGAGATAATGCTGCATTAGTAATAACAGAAGCAGTCATAGTAATAGCTAACAATTATATAATGCCTTAAGTGCTCTGCAAATATTATTTTCTTCTATCCTCACAACCCTGGGAGGTAGGTGCTATTACTATCCCCACTTCGAAGATGAGGAAACTGAGGCAAACAGTTTTTTTTAAGTGCCTTGCCCAAGGTTACTCAGCTAGTAAATGTCTTAGGCTGGATTTGAGCTCAGGTCTTTCTGACTCCAAATCCAGTGCTCTCCCCATTCAGCTACCTTTCAACTCTAAATAGTATACCTTGTCTGATATTGATAATCTGAGAATAATGGGACAAAATTATCTCTGTGGCTGCTATGGCTGCATGTTGTGCAATCTTCACATATGTGTGGGAGGTGCCTTGTTGAGGAAGGTTTTGGGCTGGGCTGAGCTAGAAGCTGCTGTCAAGGTTTATGGTGAGCCTTCCTTCAAAGAGATCTACCTTCCCCTTTCCTCCTTCCTTCACAGAGGCTGCTTTCCCCCTCCTCCTTCCTTCACAGAGGCCATGTTTGGATGTGAGGAATGGGGGGGGGGGGATCCTCTAAAAGATAAAATTGGAGCGACAGCCTACCTCCAAGCCTGGAGACTGACATCCATGGATGCTCTTAAGTAGCCCCGGGTTGCTGAGGAGCTGCTCCAAATGGGTGTGATTTTTAACAGGCGTGGGGTTTGAAGGTTTGCAAAGCACAATAGACATATCGCTTCACTTGGTCCTCACAAAATTCCTGTGAAATAGGCGTTATTATCATCCCCATCTTATTGGATGAAGAAAAAGATTCAAAGACTTGTGTATGGTGGAGCGAGGAGGACTCAGGGGTCTTCCTGCCTCCTGCCTCACGCTCTACCCGCAAGGCCACGTTGTCCTCTGCAGCGAATCAGAGACAGAGCTTCAGAGAGGGAGCATGGGATCTGTAGTAAGACGTAGCCTCAGTGTGAGTAAGGGTCCTAGCTGCTGCTAGGGAAACACAATCAAAAGAGGGGCCAGAACTGTATATAAATAAAGGCAACGTGTCAATGAAGAGATTGTCCAACCTAAAGGGACTCCAGAAAGCCTAGGTTCAAATCCAACCTCAGACACTTACTGCGTGACGCTGGGCAAGTCACTTTTCTGCCTCAGTTTCCTCATCTATAAAATGGGGGTGATAATAACACTCATCTCAGAGTGATTGAGAAGATCAAATCTATTATAATAATTATTATTGTTATAAATTAAGCACTGAAACACGAAGTAGAGGAGAGAACCTAGACTTAGCCGTGGACATTGACCTGTACCATAAGTGAATCAACTGTACCAAGAAAAGGTGGACTTCACCAGATGGGAAGGTTGTTTAATCCAGATAGGCAAATGTATTTTCTTTTGCCTATTTGCTTTTTTACTGGCCTGAATGCTTACAGAGAAAACAAGGGCTGCTTGGGGGAAAACCAGATGAGTCACCTAAGACATTCCCAAGGTTCCCCTGGGTAGGAACAGAAACAGGACTGGGGGTGAAATGACACATGGGTTATGTTGCTTTAAAAAAAAAAACTAATCAACAAATAATAAAAATGGCAGGATCTTTGATCCTCTACATTTTTCAGTAAGTCAGTCAACAAGTATTGAATTGTCCTAGGAAGATTCTGAGGATCACCTGGCAGGATAAGGTACCAGACACTGAGGTCCTTTCTTGAGGTGAACTGCTAAGCATTCAAAGTCTACGGCATCGAAACTCCGATGGGCTGGCCACGTTGTTTGAATGCCAAATGTATGCTTGCCAAAAAAGACCATTTTATGGAGAGCTCACGCAAGGCAGGCTCACGTGGTGGTCAGAAGAAGCGATACAAGGACACTCTCCAGGTGTCTCTGAAGAACTTTGGAATTGATTGTATGACATGGGGGACACTGGCACAGGACCGCTCAGAATGGTGTAAAGCAGAATTGAAGTAGCTCAAAAAAAAAATGTGAGATGTGCAAATTTAGAGAATCCACCCAAAATGTTCACATGGACTATTTGTGCCCGACCCGTGGTGGAGCCTTCCGAACTCGTATGGCTCTGATCAGCCAGTCAGACACATTGTACTTTAATCTTGACAGTTTGGTCCTCTTTGAGAACAAAGGACCACAACCAACCAATCAGCAAGTATTTGTTGAGTACTTAATATGTGCCAGGCCCTGGGCTAAGATCTGGGCATAAAAAGAAAGGGAAAAACAAGGTCTTTGCCCTCAAGAAGAATACATTCTAACAGGGGGAGGGGACAATGGGCAAATAGCTGGGCATACAGCTATATCCAGGCCAAGTGAAAGGCAGTAACAGAGGAAGTACTAGCTTTGGAGAGGACCAAGAAAGTCTTCCTGTAGATGGTGGGTTTTGAGTTGAGATCCAAAGGAAGCCAGGGAACTTAGGAGGAGGAAGTGAGAGAGAGAACATTCTAGGAATGGAGGCAGCTAATTAAAAGGCAAAGAATTGGAGGATCTCGTGTCATTTGTGAAGGACAGCAAGAATGCCAATGTTTCCAGATCTTTGCTGCTGTTTAGTCATTTTTCAGTCACATCTGACACTTCGTGACCCCATTTAGGGTCTTCTTGGCCAAGATAATGGACTGCTTTGCCATGTCCTTTTCCAGATCATTTTATAGATGAGGAAACTGAGGCAAAGAAGGTGAAGTGACTTGCCCAGGGTCACACAGCTAGTAAGTGTCTAAGGCTGGATTTGAACTCAGGTCTTCCTGACTCTAGGCAGATCTTAGAGTATATGAAAATGAGTAAGATATAAAAATATAAAAAGAGTGGAAAAAGTCAGAAGGGGCCAGTTTTGGAGTCTTGAGGCAGGAAGACCAGTCAGAAGGATATTGCAGTTGTCCATTTGTGAGGTGATGAGGATACCAGGGTAGGGGCTACCTGCATGAAGAAAAGGAAAGTGTATGTGAGAGACACTGCAAAGGTAGAATTAATAGCTCTTGAAAAAAGATTGAGGACATGGCAGTTAGAGAGAATGACGAGTCAAGGATGACGCAGGGTGTTACAGGATTAGGTAACTGGGAAAATGGTGATGCCCTGTTTAGTAATAAGGAAATCTGAAAGGCATCAGAATATGAGAAAGAAGATTTATAGAGCTGGCACATTGGCATACATAGGAAGGAGAGAATAGATCTGGAGTGGGACATTGGAGGGGTAGGGCAGAATGGAATGGGAGTAAGACAACTGACAGGCAGGGACTTCCCGAGAATTGTTATAATTCAGTCATGTCCAACTCTTCAGGACCCTGGATGGGGTTTTCTTGGCAAAGATACTGGAGTAGTCTGCCATTTTCTTCTCCTGTAGATTAAGACAAACAGAGGTTGAATGACATGTCCAAGGTGACACAGCTAATCAGTATCTGGGGCCAGATTTGAACTCAAGCCCAGAGCTCTATCCACTAAGCCATCTCGATGCCTAGTTGGAGACTAGAAGCAAAATTTATACTTCCTGTGGGCATCTGGGATTCATAATCACTGGGATGGGGAGAAGATGAGATCATGCTAATCACTGAGAAATGAATTCAAACGAAATTTCACTGGTTGGAGAGAGATGCATTCAAGGAGGCAGGTGATTGATTCAAGGTCTTTCTTTGAGATCCAACCTTTGTAGCAAATGAGGATGTGTACTATGAGCCTCAGGAGGCCTAACTCACAGCAATAACTTGTGTTTCTATGAAGATGTGTTATACTGGGGCAGCTAGGTGGCGCAGTGGATAGAGCTCCGGCCTTGGAGTCAGGAGGACCTGAGTTCAAATCTGGCCTCAGACATGACACTTATTAGCTGTGTGACCCTGGGCAAGTCACTTAACTGCAATTGCCTCACCAAAAAAAAAAAAAGAGAGAGATGTGTTCTACTATAGAAAATTGTTTCTGAAAGCCTATTTGTTCCTTTTTCATATTTTCATCATGAAATTGTGTGTATGTTCATTCTTTTTCTTAAAGATTTTTTCAAGATGAGAAATTTGGCATATGGGTTGGTGACTAGGAAGGTTCTTTTCATTTTAGCTTCGTAAGAAATCAGCCATCAGTGACTTTCTAGTGATTCAGTATCATTTCCTCTTTCAGATATCTTGAAAAACAGTCCTTCAATGTTTTTATAATTGTGTCAACTCCAGCAGGAATTTCTTCTGCATGTGCGTGGGTCTTTGTCTATAAAGACCATTTCTGCTTCTGGTTATCGCGCTGTGGGCAATGAGGCATTAGAGATCAAATGTAGCCATTTTTGTCAGCATTAATTAAACAATGCATCTGTCCTATTTTTCCTCTCTTTATTATCCTTCCAGTTTTGCTTAGATAAGCTCTTGGGATCATCTGGCTTGGTTGGATCCCAATCATCCCCAACGATTGGAATGTTTGTCTGCAGAGTCATTTCCCCCTACACCACTCATCACAGTGCTGTTTGTAACCAGCCTTCTCTGGGATGATTTGCAAATCAGTTTATATGCTAAATAATTGTTGCCTTTGATTGCCACATTCCTCTAACCCAACAAAGGGACCAAGTACTTGTTGTCTTAGATGTTTTGTTACAGTAGATGAAACGTCTGCAGGAGATGGGAGAGTCTCTGTCAATATCTTTTTTTCATTCTTTTTTTCCCCCTCATTTTTCAAGATCTATAACTTGCTTGAATAGGTTTGCTTATCCTTTCTTTTAATTTGGCGTCAATTGTGACTTCCGCTGTGATGAGTTGGTGGTGTAACATCATTTAGGCAGCAAATTCGGAAATGACAAATTCATATTCCATCAGTGATCAGCCATCCCTGTTATACATAGAGTGGATTTCATTTTTTTGTGTATGTTTTTACTGTGCCTCTTACTTCTTGACTTTTCTTACTCTTCCTGAATAAATCATACATGATATACAGGTGTGAGGCTTCTGATTAAAGGAAACATGAGTCTTCTGAATAGTCCACAAGCCTTTGGCTCCTTCTGATTCTTAATACTGAACCATATTCCTCAGTTCAAATCCAGCCTCAGACCCTTACTAGCTGTGTGACCTGGGACAAGTCACTTAACCCTGCCTGACTCAGTTTCCTCAACTGTAAAATGAGTTGGAGAAGGAAATGGCAAACCACACCAGTGTCTTTGCCAAGAAAACCCTAAATGGGCTCATGGAGAGCAGCACACAGCTGAAACAACTGAACAACAACCACAAGTGTCACTGTAGATGTTGACTTAGTTTGGGGGATTTCATCTAATTCTTCATAGAATTTCTTTACCTCCTGCAATGGATGCTGACTTTTCATGGTGGTCTTTATGTTGCTGTTCCTCTGGAGAACTAGAAAATGGGATAAGTAAGTATTTGAGTAAATTATGCTTTCTTTTGCCTTTCGGTATGCCAGGTCCTGAAATAAATCAAACTCTTAAGTGCAGGAGTAGAGTATCTTTCACGGAGATAACAGGGTCACAAGCCTGCCACCGTGGGGAATGTTCCACCAGCAAACCTACAGGAAAGGACCTTATACTTTTAGGAGAAAAGGGGTCATATTAGGTAGTCAGGTCATGAAATGCCAGCCACCCTCAGCAATCTGAGCAAGGAAAAGCGCGTCATTCTGGCCGTTTCGCCTTTCACAATGGAGAGGGGCAAGGACACCAGAAACTGCTTAGGAGGTTGGTCTGGCTCAAACCAGCTTTGTTTGCAAGCAAAGGTCCCAGGGTGGGGACTTGGGGTGTAGCTGAGCTCAGCCTAATCTAGAGTAGGAGGAATGCAAGGACATTATTGGAATTCTGGCTTTGCTAGGATCACAAAGAGGAGTGGCAGGAGATGTTCCGTTTTATATTAACGATTTATTTGACTCACTAAGGAAAGCCTATGAGTCACCCTTCCATACTGCAGTCATTTCCTCATGGCTTCTGGGTCCACTCTTGAGATTGCTTAGTTTCTCCAAGGGTGGGGTATTCTTTAATGGTTTGAGGTCAGCTCAGAAAGAGGTTTTCAGTAGAGTGACCAGGGTATCTGAGCTTGGCCCCACGCTGTGTAACATTTTTTCAACTACCTGAGTAAAGGCACAGATCCTGTACTGATGAAATGTGCAGATGACACAAAGCTGGGATGGTTTGCTAACACATTGGATTACAGTCAGAACTCAAAAAAGATCTGAGACTGAACAGAGACTGAATTCACTCATTCACTAAGCATTTATTAATTACCTACTGTGTGCTAAGCACATAGTAGGCCAGGTACTGTGAATACTAAAACAAAAGTGAGACAATGAGGGCTCAAATCAATGCATTTTAAAAATTTATTATATATTTCAGAATATGTATGCTACTAGACTGCCTTCAGAACTGAAGAGAAAGTTAATAAGTAGATAAGCCAGGAGCATGGGGTAGTTGTTGAAGTAGCTATTTTGATAAGACTTCTAAATTAGCCTCAGATGACCTGTACCCGGTCACATTGCTCTGCTACTCTTACATGTTGGACCTGATGGTGACTGAGTTTATCTTCTAATTACCTGCTTAGGGTGAGAGTTTATCTTCTAATTATCTCCTAATCCTGAGATTGTGAACTTCTGGACCTAAAGCCCCTGCCTTGGGGGGTGAGGGGCAGCTAGGTGGAACAGCTAGGTGTTGGGTCTGGAGTCAGGAAGACTTGAGTTCGATTCAGACTCAGTCACTTACTCGCTGGGTGACCTGGGGCAAATCACTTCATCTCTGTCTACCTCTGTTTCCTCAACTGTAAAATGGGGTTATAACTGTACCTACCTCCCTGGGTTGTTGTAAAGATCAAATGAAGGGGCAGCTAGGTGGCGCAGTGGATAGAGCACTGGCCCTGAAGTCAGGAGGACCTGAGTTCAAATCCAGCCTCAGACCAAACACTTGACACTTACTAGCTGTGTGACCCTGGGCAAGTCACTTAACCCCAATTGCCTAAAAAAAACAAACAACCAACAAAAAAAAAAAGATCAAATGAGACAATATTTGCAATGCACCTATCACAGTGCTTTGCACATAGTAGGTACTATGTAAATGCTACATATTATTATAATATTATTATTGGAAGATCTTTATAAGACAGTCCTCCCAGCTCTAATATCCTATGTTCTAAGGACCCTTCTTGCTGTGACACTTCCTATTCGAATGTCCTTCCCAGCTCTGACATCTTATGTCAAAAGTCAATTCTTGGCTAGCAACCAAAGGAATGATTTTTGACAAAAAGTTATTTATTACAAGTTAAGTCAACAAGCATTCATTAAATGTTTACTATGTGCCAGACATTGTGTTAAGCACCGTTGTTGTTTATCCTTCATTCTCGAAGAGCACCAATGAGACACCATGGGTGATGTCTTGACTTGCACATGAATTGGATTGAAGTGAGGCAGAGCTGCACAAAGTCATCAGCCTCACTCTTTCAGAAGCATCACAGTCCAGGGGTAAGACAAAAGTCAGGATGACAAGCAATGACCAGCATGCAATGGTTGACCTTGGCATCATCAATGTCTCACCAATCTCTAGGCACTCCACAATGACTGCTTCATCCACCTCCGTGGACATTGGAGCAAATTGTTCTCAACTACCCATTCCACTGGGGGATGTCTTCACAAGCTTGGGGTAGACACCCCCTTAACTCACTGGTAAGTCTGAGGCCTATGGGTTACCCCCAACCTGGTTTAGTTTATCTGTCTAGACAGGTTACCAGGGTGTGGCTGCTGCGTATGCTTCAGCCTCTTGGAACCACAGGTGGGAGTTGGGTTAATCAGGTGGACACCAAAGATTATATAATAACATAAACAATATCTTGTATTTAAAGCATGAAACAAAACTTCAGATGACATCAATTGCATTTACAAATTATCCCATATAAAAAATCATTAATCTTATTACCTTTGGGATTTTAAAATCACTTTAGAGTTACAAGTCTTTGATGTGGGCACGCCAGGCTGGGCAGTCCTGCGCCAGTCTCCCATGTCTCACAATCAATTCCAAAGTTCTTCAGAGAGACCTTGAGAGTGTCCTTGTACTGCTTCTTCTGACTTCCATGTGACCACTTACCTTGTGTGATTTCTCCATAAAATAGTCTTTTAGGTAAATGTCCTTTTGGCATTCAAACAACATGGCAAACCCATTGCAGTTGTACTCTCTGCAGTAGACTTTGAATGTTTGGCAGTGCAGTTTAGTTTGAGAAAGGACCTCAGTGTCCAGTACCTTATCCTGCCAGGTGATCTTCAGAATCTTCCTAAGACAATTCAAATGGAAGCATGTTTCCTGGCATGGTGCTGGTATAGTGTCCAAGTTTCACAGGCACACAACAATGAGGTCAGCACAACAGCTCTGTAGACATTCAGTTGGATAGACAGTTTAATACCTCTTTCTCTCACACTTTCCTTCAGAGTCTCCCAAACACTGAGTTAGCTCTGACAGTGAGTGCATCAACTTTATCATCTGTGTGTACATCCCTGGAAAGTATACTGTCAAGGTAAGTGAATTTATCCACAACATTCAAAACTTCTCCACTTGTTGTAACCAATGGTTCCATGTATGGATGGTGTGGTGCTGGCTGGTGGAGAACTTCTATTTTCTTGGTATTAGTTGTTGGGCCAAACCTAGCCCAAGCAGCATAGAATCAATCCATTCTTTGTTGCAGCTCAGCCTCATGGGCTGCATTGAGTTGGGAATCATCTGTCAACAAAAAGTCATGCACCAACTCTCCTTTAGTCTTGGCTTGTAGCCTTTTGAAGTTAAATAATTCATTGTCAGGGTGGTAGCTGACCTTGATGCCATTTTCATCCTTGTGGAAGGCATACGACAACATTGCAGGAAACATCATGCTAAAAAGCATGGGAGCGGCTCAGATTCTTATAATCTAGCCAATAGCTCATTAATGTTCAGACTCCTTAAGAGTTTGCCCAATATGGCGGATGTTCTAATAAACCTTGTCTTTGACTGAA
This sequence comes from Vombatus ursinus, assembly GCF_900497805.2. Taxonomy (NCBI): domain Eukaryota; kingdom Metazoa; phylum Chordata; class Mammalia; order Diprotodontia; family Vombatidae; genus Vombatus; species Vombatus ursinus. The sequence continues at coordinate 3,239,707 of NW_020954808.1, forward strand.
AGAAGGCTTGAGTTGAATTCTTTTGGGCAGGACTCACGTATTGGGGGTTCCAGCACCCCTAAACCTCAACAGCACAACTTAAAATAGGATTCAGCAGCTTAATTTATAACTGCTGTTATAATCTCTTGAGAAGACACAAACCCTCATCAGAACATGGGATTTCTGATTCGGTATTTTCATTTCACCTTGGCTCTTCACAGTCCAAGCAACTACAGGTACCTATCTATTGGCAAAATAGGCCAGGCTTAGGCCAATCCTTTCACTGGGGCCATCTCTCCAAAGCAGATGCTTCACCTACCAATTACCATTCTATTCATTGGGCCCAGAACTCTGGTCCTCTTGCATTCAGCGGGTTAATAACTTCCAAGTAGAGCCATTGCCAGTCATCCTAACCTATGTCTTGCCACAGGACTCCAATGACCCTGGAGAAGAGAGTGGGACTGATGACTTTGCACAGTCCTGCCTCACTTCAATCCAATTCACTTGCAAGTCAAGACTTCATCCTCCTGATGTCACTGGCTCTCTTCCAGACCAAGGATAAACAACACTACACCTTCGAGCCTGGATATCTCTGCTTGTGGCTAATGTTCATGCATTAACCTACTCAGGAAACATAGAAAGGAAAAGGTGGCTGGGGCTTCGGGTGTAACCTCACCTCATTGAGTTGTCTACCTAAGTCCTTCATAGGGAGTCTGGAATCCGAGTGCTACTCGCTACACAGAACAGCTGAGACAAGGGAACAGGGCAGAAGTGTTCTCCCCTTTTCAATGGCACAGCACTCCCACCTCCTGCCTCTGTCTCTGGGGTGGAGGAAGGGCCAAGGGACCACTTAGGGACTGTCAAGTCAATCATCGAGCCTGGGTCACCACATGTCCAGAAGCAGCCAGGCAGTTGATCCTCTCCAAAGCTCCCAAAGGCCAAGTGCTCAGCCAGAAGCAGATAAGAAATGGTTATATGCTTGATTACAAAGATTATTTTTTTCTTACCAAGACCTGTGGGTGGATTCCTAAGAGGGCTGGGTTTAATCAATAAAATGCAATTGACTTCTTTTACTCCCACCCCCAAAAAAAAGCATGGGAACAAGCACACAGCCTTGCTTCACTCCATTAGTGACTGGGAAAATGTGAGCGCATTGTCCATTATCCAGCCTCCAAGTAGTAATGAACTGTTCATGCTCAGAAAAGTGCTCCAATCTGTTGACATTAAGTCTTCATTAGTTGTCTTGTCTTGAGGACACTTCTTTTGTCGAATGGGAATGTTTAACTTGGAAAGAGTAAGTCTATGATTTGTCCGGCACTCTGCACCACACATCGCCTTTATCACTCTTACAACCTGTCTGTCTGGGAGGGTGCAGCCACAAAGTTTTATTATATTTAGGTAATTGGTAATGAGAAGGTCATGAGATGAGCAAGTCTTCCACACTAAGTTTCTGTTTCTGTTGCTATTTCCAACTGCATTCCTCCCAAAGACTCCCTGTCATACCTGATAGTATGTGCCTATTCTAACATTAAAGTCACCCAATATTACAAGTTTGTCCCCTTTTGGCACATTGATGATGAGGGCCTCCAGGGCTTCATTAAGTTTTTCTTTGACTTCATCAGGGTTCATCATGGTGGGAGCATACACACTCATGAAGGTGGCATAGCGCATTCCAGCTTCATAGCACTCCCCGTCACTACTGCTACTCCAGAAAAAACAGTTACCCGACTCCAACTTCAGTATGATGGCCTTCATTTGCCAGCCTTGTTTCACTCAGGGCTGCTATTTGGATGTAACAGCTGCTGAATTCTCTCACAAGAGCTATTCATCTTTCAGGTCAACTGGATTTTGTGTTGTTTATAAGTGCGCAAAAGTGTTTGTACTTTTTTTGTGTTTCAACCACAGGGTGGGATCCTTGCCTGTCATGGTAAACAGGCCAGGGTTAGGTTAGGTGAAACAGACAATTTTAGGGCACCTTTTCTAGCCCCTTCCTCATGCAAGGAGGTGAGCAAGTCCTTAAGGAGGACCTTAACACAGCTTAGACACCCAGGGGGTGCCGAATCCCACTGCTGCTTCCACTGAGAAGGCGACACTGTGGCCTGGGCCACCTGGGTGCAGGATTGTTACTACAGCTCCCAGCATATCTGCACCTGCTGCTTCGTCACTTGCCTGTCACCACAGGACATAGGTAAAAATAGTAAAATGGTGTGGGTAACTTTTTTTGATTCATGTGTAAATTGGATTTAAGTAAGACAGAGTAGGGTAAAGACATTGGCCTCATTCTGTCTTCCAGAGTCATCAAAGTCCAGTGGCAGGAGAAAAATCAAGAACACCAAAGGATATGAACAGGCAGTTTTCAGATGAAGAAATTAAAACCATCTATAGTCATATGAAAAAATGCTCTAAATCCTGATTGATTAGAGAAATGCAAATCAAAACAACTCTAAGATACCACATCACACCTATCAGATTGGCCAACATGATAAAACAGTAAAATGATAGATGTTGGAGAAAATGTGGAAAAATTGGAACACTAATGCATTGTTGGTGGAATTGTGAACTGATCCAACCATTCTGGAGAGCAACTGGGAATTACGCCCAAAGGGCTATGAAAATGTGCACACCCTTTGACCCAGCAATAGCACTTCTAGGGCTGTATCCCAAAGAGATCATGCAAGTGGGAAAAGAACCTACATGTACAAAAATATTTATAGTAGCTCTTTTCGTGTTGGCAAAGAATTGGAAATTGAGAGGATGCCCATCAATTGGGGAATAGCTGAACAAGCTGTGGTATATGAATGTGATGGAATACTATTGTGCTATAAGAAATGATGAGCAGGCGGACTTCAGAAAAACTTGGAAAGACTTGTATGGACTGATACAGAGTGAAGCGAGCAGAACCAGGAGAACGCTGTATGCAGTACTGTGCGATGACTAACGTTGATAGACTTAGCCTTTCTCAGCAATGCAGGGATCTAAGACAACTCCAAAGACCTCATGATGGAAAATGCTATCCACATCCAAAGAAAGAACTATGGAGTTTGAATGTAGATCGAAGCATACTATTTGCTATTTTTTTCTTCTGTTTTGTTTTGTTTTCTCTTTCTGGTGGTTCCTCCTATTGGTTCTAATTCTTCCTTACAACATCCCTAATGTGAAAATATGTTTAATAGGAATGTATGTGTATAGCCTATATCAGATTGTGTGCTGTCTTGGGGAGGGAGGTGAGGTGGATCGGGGAGAAAAATTTAAAACTCAAAAGCTTATGGAAGTGATTGTTGATAAATCAAAATAAATTGATAAAAAAGAGAAAGAAAGCAGAAAAAATAAAGTCCAGACCACTGGCCCAGGATACACTGGATGACCTTGGTCAGAATCTTCAACATCTAACCAAGCTCTAAGCACTCCACAGGAACTACTTCATCTACCTTGGATCATCCATTGAAACAAATTGTTCTCAACAGCCTCTTCTGCTGGAGAAAGTCTTCACACGCGTAGGGTAGAGGCCCGCTACCTTACCGGTGGGTTTGAGACCCCTCGATTACCCTCAACCTGGTTTAACCCATCTGCCCAGACATTTTACTGGGGTTTGGCCGCTGTGCATGCTGCAACTTCTTGGAGCCCAAGGTGAGAGTTGGGTTGATCAAGTGGACACCAAAGGTGGATGAGCAGCCCTCACACCAAAGGCACTAGTATTCCCTGAACACCCTGCACCCCAGAAGTAATAATGAGTCACATCTATATGGTACGAAGTACTGTCCTCCCCTCTCCTGTGCCCCTACCCCATCCCCAAATGGGTCCTGCCTTAAAGGCACTTGGAGTTTTAGCTGTTGGCCTAATGTGAAGAATTCTCTCTCTTCCCCCTGCCCCCAGATCCTTTTTCTCCCCCTGACATCCCCATCAGTGTTTTCTGCCATGTGTCTGCAGTCCACAGCATTCTGGGAAATGTAGGCCATTTCCCCCTACTGTCACCAAGTCCATTACATACACAAATAACCACAGAGCAAAATAGAACTTGAGAAATGCATCACAAAGGCGTAGACATGCTGCATGAGGTCAGCAGGAGAGGATGCTGAGGATGGTGTGGAGAAATGTGTATGTACCCAATCAGAACCCATGCTTACACCCTACCTCACCTCTGGCAAACCTTATCTCTTTCCTGAGCTTGCTACATTTCCTGAGCCCCAATCATATATCCTCAGGACAACAAGTAGACTGCACAGCAGGGGACAAACCACACTTAATGACAAACACGACTTTATTCTTGGCTTGGAGTCAATAAAAGCAAATGTTAACAATAAAACAATGTATAATAAAACATCTGTGCACGCCCACCCTCTCCCTTTACACACACACACACACACACACACACACACACACACACACACACACAAGCATGGCCTCTCCCAGACTCTAGCGTGTCCCAAACACTACAGAGGTCTCTAAACCTATGAGTTCTGGGAAATGCACATGTTGGATTCTGCTCTCTTTAGCTGCTGTTTCTCCTACAGGTAAGCCAAGGAGTGTGGACAGTACAGCTTGGCCTCCATGTTTTACTCCTTTTTCTAATAGGGCCAGTCTTTATCTGAAGGCTCAAGAATGCCACAGGAACTCGGGACCAGGGAGGGATCTTGGCTCCACCTCTGTTCCAGGGCTTCTATGTTCAGAATCCTGAAGGCTCAGGTGAAGACAGAAGCTTCTAAGGCTAGTGACTCCCTCCATTCAGCCTGTTCTGTCCTTCTCAGGGTTCTCAGCTTCCCGTTAAAGCTAGCTTATGCCACCATGAGTAGGATGAGTGGACTCAAGGTCTGGCCCCAGGAAGAAGAAGCCTGCTGTGATCTTGCCACCCTCACATCTCCCTCCCCTAGACTGGAGCTGTTCTTCGGCAGCTGTTATCATTCATCTCTTGGTCTTTGAATCCAAACCCTGTTGCTGCTACAAGCAAAAGAAGGAAAGACAGACAGCTGTGTGACAGCTAGGCGGTCCTGCTAACAATAATAATGATTATTATTCATAATTCATTATACTAATTAACAATGGCTGATTTTAAGACTCTTCCCTTGGCATCCCCTTCTGATGCCCCATCTTGGTGTAGGGATGACCCTGGTTTCCCAATGACAATGTCACAAAGACAATGAAAGTAAAGTCTCCTGAAGTTCTTATCAACCTGGAAAGACTTCAAGAACAGGCTCCAGAGTGGACTAAATACGTATGTGTTTTGTTCAAGGACATGACTCACTGTGGAGAAGCTTGTCACTAGAATGGGTCTCAGAGTGATAAAATTCTGAGCCCCAGCAACTCATAGACTGTTGACTGAGACCCAGAAGGGTTGCGATCTGCATTGGCGAAGGGAGTAACCATGTGAAAGAAATCATGTGTTCTTGTGGTATTGAAGAATTTAATAATCAACAGTAGTAATGAAAAAGAGCTGACCTTGGAACCAGGAGGACCTGGGCTTGGTTCCTGCCTGACCCATAGTGGTGGTGTGACCCCAGACAAGTCATTTAAGCATCTCAGTGACAACCTAGGCAGCTCAGTAAGACTATAAGCTGCAGAGAAGGGGCTGACCTGTACTGGGAGACGAGTTTCCTTAGCTGGGAATCCCTTATGCCAATGAAATCACAGGTCCAGATCCTATCTCTTAATATTAGTAATATCATTAATAATGATAGCTCACTTCTAAATAGCCCAAAGCATTTTCTTTCCCCCAGCTCTGTGAGGAAGGCTAATTATGCACCCCATTTGTCAGAAGAAAGTACTGAGGTTCAGAGAATTGATGTGACTTGCCATAGGTTGCCCCTCTAACAAAGGAAAGCTTACTCTAAAACCCAGGTCTAGAACCCTAGCTCCAAGGCCCCATTGCCTGTCAGAGTGGCTAAGGTTGTTGCTTGTGCTGTTTAGGCTTAGGGCAAAGGGCTTGCCAAAATTGTGCATTTACGCTATTTCTCCTCCTGTACTCTTTTGCTGTTGTGTGCTGATAGACAGTCATTTCCTTCTGGAATCTCCCTGATTTGTTGGCGTTAGCTAGTTGCCGCCAAAATAGTTCCCATCTCCCTCCTGTCACTTCTTCCTGGAAGTGGTGCTTGGGCCCAGGAGGGCCTGGTTGACTTCCGGGGCAAAGCGAGAGCAGCTCAAGGCCAGAGTGCCAGAGCGGCATCAGCTTAAGGGTCCTATTGCAAAATTGTCTGAGAAGAGAGGATGAGTGTGGAGCAGGATTGGGTATGCTACCACCCAGGTACAGGTTGGGGAGAATGAAAGAAAAAAAAAAACATTTCACTTAGGGCAGAGGTGGAGAGGGAGGAGAGGCTGAGGGGAAGGCCCAGGCCCCACTGCCTGGAGCTGGAGCCCTTGGCGCCTTCTCCCGGACTTCCAAAGGCTTAGTCAGCCACCTGCCCCAACCTGACTCTAGTAGGCATAATGCCGGACGGGAGTTAGGGAGAGCCAGGTGGATCTTCTGAGGACCACTGAGGCAGGCTGAAAGTGGAGCTGGCAGAGGATCAGGTGCTCCCAGTGGAGGCAGCCGGCTGTGTGGGAGTAATGGAAAGATTGGTGGCCTTAGAGTCGGAAGACCTGGGTTTGAGTTTCAACAATGAGGCTGACTAGCTGTATAACTAAGAGCAAATCACATCTGCTTGATGAACCTTAGGTTCCTCATCTAGAAAAGTGGAGATAATTGTGAAACATGACAGGGTTGCTCAAAGAATGCATTTTGCAGACAATAAATGAATGAATTTAAAAGTGTTTATTAAGCATTTCACTAAGCAAAGACAGCTGGGGAAGAAGATAAACATGGCTAAAGCCAGCCTATAGGTAGTGGGCAAACAACATGGGGCATGAAGCAATCAGGACAGTGGGGCCCCCGGGGTGAATGTTCTGGAGATTAAAGGGTTAACTCCTCCCTGTGTTCATTCCTCTGCCTTAATCAAAGGGCAGCTGGGTGGTACGATGGATGGAGCACTGGTCTTGGAACCAGCAAAACTCATCTTCATGAGTTCCAGTCCAGCCTCAGAAACTTACTAGCTGTGTAACCCTGGGAAAGTCACTTAACCCTGTTTGCCTCAGTTTCCCCATCTGTAAAATGAATTGGAGAAGGAAATGGCAAACCACTTTTTCACCAAGAAAACCCTAAAGTGAAGTCATGAAGAGTCAGACATGACCGAAATAACTCAACAACAACTTAATCATTTATTAATATTTATTAAGTCTCTACTATGTGCCAAACATTGTGCTAAGCACTGGGGGTACAAGAAGAGGCAAAGGACAGTCCCTGCCCTCCAGGGACTTACAATCTAACGGAGGAGACAACCAGCTAACAAACGTATACAAAGATGCTGGGTGCATCCAAAGAGCAAGCTTCCCAAAGCTTATGTTCACTTGGAGCCCAAGACTGGCTCAGAGGTCACAAAGATCATAGACTGAATCCTGCAAGGAATCAAAGGAATCCTCTAATCCCATTCCCTCCTTTTCTTAGGTCAGGAAACAAAGACCTAAAGTTATCCAAAGTCACATAGGTAACAAGCAGCAGAGACGGGTGTCAAACCCAGGTTCTTCGACTCCAGAAGCTTCTCAGGGGTTTCCTGAATTAAGCCTTCCCACCCCACTTGGTGAGATTGCAGAATGTAAGGGGCAGGTAACAGAGACAATGAGGTATTGAGGGTTTGTCCCTTTCATACTTGGAGGAGTCACATTTGTACCTTGGAAAGAGGGTGCGCCTTTCAGATTTTGAATGGAAAGTGTGTTAGAACTTGAATAGCTCACCCCCTGAGAGGTCTACTGGCAGATTGTAAAGAGTCAAGCTAAGAGTGGCCCAGTCACAGTTTGTGCTCATACTTTGAAGTTTCTTCATCAGCTTTATGGAACTACAAGGCAGTTAGCAATTAACTGGCTGAAAGATCAGCCACATCCCTGGTGAACAAGCTAACCAGCTAGGTAGTCACTCTTCTTTAAGGATTCACTTGACAGAGAAATTCCTGGCAGTTGAGAAGAGAACCATCTCTGAAGGAATAACTCAGCTTTTGAGAGGGAATTGCTTTTTGCCTTTTTCCTTGTGCCTCTTCCAGAGTTCAGTAGAAATAGGGAATTTCTCTCTCCTCTCACATCCATCATAATCACATCTTGCACAAGGGCAATTCTGCAAACCAGTAGGGAGACACCCCCCTTCAGGAGAAAACTTGCCTAGAAAGTCTAGCTACAGAGTAGAGTTGAGATGCCAATAGGACCAGGGAGTCCAAGGAAGTGCTCTGTCCAGGAGAGTTGCTATATCTAAGGAGGACAGTGTGAGGACCCCATGAGAAGATCTAGGACCCTGCAGAGCCAGAGTTCTGTGTGCTGCCTTAACCACTTCTATTCCTTACACATGTTTCTCTACTAATACACTCTATGTGTATGTCCCACTTTTCCTACTTCGTGTATATTTGTATGAGAGTACCCCTCCCCCTGGTTTTAGGGGGAATATTTTGTTTCTATTGTTCATGCTCTGACACTTCAGTAAATTCATTAGCTTTGAGCTAGTCGTGCCAAATGACTGCCTACTGAAGGTGAACACTCTGATGGGGACTTGTAACCTATAGTCTTAGGACTACAGACCCACAGAGTTCTTTGAACTTGGGGTAGTGGAGCCCTCAGAGATATAACCTGTGAATGTGACTTAGAGGGATAACTCAGAATGGGGTACTACCCCTTTGATTTTTACAATACCTACATTTCCCATAATATACCTCTATCATCCATTCCCAGAAAGCCATCCTTTTAGTGTAGTGGATTTAAAAGGGGGAGAAAATAGCTCAGCAGAAATAATCAATAAATCAATCAAGTCCAACCTTATATGTAGTATTACACACCTGTAGTCCCCTCCTGCAAAGAAAGAAGGGAGGTGTGTTCACATATCTTTTCTTTGAGGGTCATTATCGTTTCACAGTTTGGATTGTTCAGTGGTTACTGTCCTTTCTTTTTTCATTGCTGTAATCTTTTTGTATATCGTTTTCCTAGTTTTGCTTCCTTCGGGAATCTGTTCATATTAATCTTCCTATGTTCGCTTCTTGAAATTCATTCTATTTATCACTGCTTCCTGCAGAGCAGTGATTATTCCTTTAGGGTCATTCCCCACAGTTTGTTTGGTCACTCCCTAGGTCCAATACTGTTTAAACCATTAATATCACATTTTCTCAGCAAGCAAGGCTGAACCAGATTAAAATGTAATTGGGAAATGTTTAACAAAGTAAATAAAAATATAATGAAATATGAGTAATGTTTATTTGTGATTTACTAAGTCAACATGTGGGCCTGCAGGGGATCCCTTTTTATTTGAGTTTGATACCACTGGTTTATACTACACTAATCATTATGATTCACCTACCTCCAGGCCATACCTAGAACTTGCTTAACATTTTGAGCATAAGAAAGAGACCCAAACATGGTTCCCAACCTCAAGTCATGGAATGCTGAATGGGGAAGTTAGGACATCTGGATTCTAGTCATGATCCTGCCAATAACCCAATGTTATTAAAAAAAAAAAGATGTAAAATGAGAGATTTCAACTTGATTTTCAAGGTCCTTTCTATTTCTGATATTCTATGTTCTAAATTCCTTTCCAGCTCAAATATCCCACAATTCTGTGTCAAATGTCTCTTCTAGTTGTAGGTTCCTTCCAGCTCTAATGTAGACCTGTGACTCTGATATCTATTTCTGGAAAATTTTAGAAGATATAATTAAAGGGATTTTTTTTGAGCATTTAGGAAGGGAAGTAGTAATTCCCCAAAAGCCAAATGGCTTCATTAAGAACTAATCTGATTTCATTTTTGGACAGTATAACTATAATGTCAGATAAGGGGGATGTTGTAGGATAATATACCCATATTTCAGCCAAGTATTTTACTAAGCATCTCCTGGTACTATTGTGGACAAGATGGAAAGATGTGGGCTGGATTAGAGGCATCAAACTCTGAGCCCACTGCCAGAAAATTGACCCCAAACTACTGGGAAATATATAACAAAATAAATAAAAACACAACATAGATAATGTATTAACATTATTGATGTATTAATATTATTGTGGTTTTCTAAGCTGATATACACTAGCAGGAATCAGTTTCCAGAAATTTGACACCACTGGACCAGATGATACTACAGTTAGGTGTGTTCAGAACTGATTAAGTGACCAGCCCCAAAGAGAGTTGTTGTTACTGAGTTGTTTCAGTCATGTTTGACTCTCTGTGACCCCTTTGGGAGTTTTTTTGATAAAGATACTAGCCTGGTTTGCCATTTCCTTTGCCAGCTCATTTTACAGATGAGGAAACTGAAGCAAACAGGGTTAAGTGACTTTCTCAGCTAGGAAGTGTCTGAGATCAGGTTTGAACTTAGGAAGATGAGTCTTCTAGACCCCAGGTCTGGTGCTCTATTCACTTCGCCATCTAGCTGCTTCACCCAAAGAGTAGTCATTATCAATTCAGAGGACCACCAAGGTCTGTTCTAACTCTGGGATTCTAGAAAATGCTAATCCTAGAAGGAAACAAGTGTTTATTAAATCCCTACTGTGTACCGGAAACTATGCAAAGCACTTTACAAATAGTCTCACATTTGACCCTCACAATAACCTTGGAAAGGAGATGCTATTATTATCCTCATTTTACAGATGAGGAAACTGAGGCTGAAGAAGGTTAATTGACTTGCTCAGGGTCACATGGTTAGTAAATGTCTGAGGCCAGACTTGAATTCAGGTCTTCCTAACTCAAGGCCCAGTGCTCTAATCACTATGCCTCTGGCACCTCAAAGCCTTGCCCATGTGCCAGAGAATTACTAATTCATTGGTCAGATGTTGTAGCCACTGACTTGAGTCTACAGGTGCAGATTCACTGAAACCATCCCCTTCTGTTGCTCTTCTCCATTTTTCTTCCACCTCCCCATGATGATCAAATTGTTGGCCTCCTTGCCATCAGCTGCTAAACTGGCCCAAGGCCCAGATTTCTTACCCACATAGAGAGAGAGGAGCTCCCCAGATTCATGTGGCCTGGGCTTTGCTCTTTCAGGATCAAATGAGATTTGGAGTGAAGAAACCTGAGTTTGAATCCACGTTCTGACATCCACCAACTGTGCTACCTTGGACAAGTCAGTTAACAGCTCTGAGCCTCAGTGTCCTTACCTGTAGAATGGGCACAATAATGCATTGCTTGCCTCACAAGGTTATTGTAAGGGAAGCGCTTTACAAAATTTGAAGCACTGAAAAAATGGTAATTACTGTAGAAAAACCATTCCTCTCTTGTTTTATGGGGTGAAGACAGAAACAGTCCCAGAACAATGCATTCTCTCTGCTATTAGTCTTTTATAGTTGATGTTTTGGATACCGTCAACCTGAAATGAGGAAGACTACCAAAGTAGCAACAGTAAGGGTCTTTAATCTAGGCAAGGGAATTACAATCCAGGTTACTATACAGCACCACAGTCCTGTACTGGAGGGGCAGAAGGGGCAGGGTTGAAATACACTTCAACAGGGAGAGAGTCTCATGGAAGCCACAGCCTCTTGAAGCTGTTACATAAGTTGTTTTGCAAAATAGCCAAAAGTCCATAGAGACGACTGAGGAGGCTTGGGGAATGGTGACATCTGGTCAGAACAGTAGATTACAGATGCAGCAATGGGGAGTTTCCAGAGAAACCATAAGACCTGCTCCAACTGTTTCTAACCTGCTCTGGCCATGGGGTCAGGGTCAGGGTCAGGTAGCCCTTCTGAAGGCTGCATGCAACAATACTATTGCTCAAGTGAACAAAATAATTGCTCTTCATAGTTTGAATAAAATATGAGGCTATAAATTCCATTGCAAGAATCCTTAGGACAACTTCAATGGCAGATAGAACAACAGAAATACTATGTACCTCATCCTGTTCACACATGGTTTTGATCTCTGCTAGATCTCTTACTAGCTGTGTGACCCTGGGCAAGTCACTTAACCCTGTTTGCCTCAGTTTCTTCATCTGTTAAATGAGTTGGAGAAGAAAATGACAAACCACTCCAATATCTTTGCCAAGAAAACCCCAAATGGGGTCATGAAGAATTGGACATGACTGAAACAACTGAACAACAACTACAACATTCTCTGTAGTTCAAAAGCTTTCCTTTCCATGTACCTTGGAGATTATTAGTATCTGGTGCAGCAACATCTATTGAAAACATTATTTTTGAATTTTCATAGATCCATGTTATGTTCAGGTGATTGTGGGCAATTCTTATTCTTATTATCGCCACCTCTTTCATTTTGTCTTTTTGATGGTTCAGATAGAAACATTCCTGGGTCAAGTGGCTATTCAGATATTTTCCTATAGCTAATGTTTTTGTGAACTCTTACATTGGCAGACAGAATAACCACTCTTCAGAAGTGAGCAAAATTTTGTTGGGATGTCAGCTCATTATCTGTAGGCTCACTGCCAGCATCCTTGGGATGACTCTAGTAGCAGGCAGGACAAAAGCAATGGTAGGTAGGCACTCTTCTTGGTCCCATATGATTTTGATCCCATATGATTTTGATCTCCTGCTACAGTTTGAAAGCTTTCCATTCCATATAGGTGGGAGATTCTGAATATTTGCCATGGTGATAACTGTTTTAAAAGATCTGAGCCTTTCAGTGGACTACAATCTCAATGTGAGTCAGCAGGGTGAAATGGTAGCCAAGAAAGCTAATACAATCTTGGACTACATCAAAAGAAATAAAATGTCCTGGATACAAAAATTCCAGGCCATATCTGATGTATTATGTCTAGTTCTGGGCACCATATTTTAATAGGACATCCACATATTGTAACATAATTAGAGGAAGAAAAGCAAGATGGTGAGGGAAAAAAAAGGAAACAACTGAAGACCATACCATAAACAGATCAGTTGAAGGAACCAGGGATTCATAGCCCGATGAAGAGAAGATTTTGTCGAGACATGATAGCTATTACTAAGTATTTGAAGGGCTAGCACTTGGAAGGAGGGATTTGTATTTTTTTGGGGGGTTGGTCCTAGACAGCAGAACTGGCAACAAAGGGTGGAACTTACAGAGGAGGCAGATTTAAGCTTGATGTCATGAAAAAACTCCCTAAGCAACAGAGCTGTCCGAGGTAGAAAGGGTGCTGCAGGAGATATGGGGGGTTTCCCCTCACTAAAGATCTTCAAGCAGTAGCTAAATGTCTGTTTGTCAGTGATGGTATAGAGACGATTTACCTGCAGGTAAAGGCTGGACTGGACATCTAACCCATCTAGTTGGAAAGGACTAACTTCCATCTTTGAGACTGTATAATCCTGTTATTCCTGGTTCACATTAGAAACTTTGTATTCTATTTCCCTCCCAGTTCTAATATTCTTTGTTCCAAATTCTCTTCTGATATTCTGTGTCCTAATGTCTTTCCATCTTCTAAAGTCTCTCTTAGCTCTGACGCCCAGCTCCTAGGGGGCAAGGACTGGTGTTTTTTTGCTTTTGTTTTTTTGTTTTGCCTTTCATTATATTCCCAGCATTTAGCACAGTGCCTGGAACATCACAAGCCCTTAATAAATGCTGGCTAACTTTACATTCTAAGTTCTAGGTTCTAAGGTTGCTTAGCATTTGATATATTAAGGTCCCTTCTGGCTCTGATATTCTATGTTCTGCAGGGTCAACATAGAAAGGGGGTTTAGATCACAAATACTGGAAGGGATGTGGAAAAATTGGATCACCAATGCACTGCTGGTGGAGGTGAACTGATCCAACCATTCTGGAGGACAATTTGGAACTATACCCGAAGGGCTACAAAATTGTAAATCCTTTGACCCAGCAATACCACTATCTAGTCTGTAACTCAAAGAGATTTAAAAAAAAGGAAAAGGACCCACATGTACAAAAATATTTATGGCAGCTCTTTTTGGGGTGGCAAAGAACTGGAAATTGAGGGGATGCCCATCAACTGAGGAATGGCTGAATGATTTGTGGTATATTATTGTCACGGAATACTATTGTGCTATAAGAAACGACAAGCAGGATGATTTCAGAAAAACCTGGAAAGACTTACATAAACTGATGCAGAATGAAGTGAACAGAACCAGGAGAACATTGTACACAGTAACAACATTATTGCATGATGATCAACTGTGAATGACTTAGCTATTCTCAGCAATAAAATGATCCAAGATGATCCAAAGGACTTATAAGGAAAAATGCTATCCATCTCCAGAGAAAGAACTGATGGAGTCAGTTTGGAATGCAGATTGAAGCATACTTTTTTTTTAAACTTTCTTTCTTTTTTTCTTTTTCTTTTCATCTGAGTTTCCTTTTGCAACATGGCTAATATGGAAATATGTTTTGCATGACTGCACATATAGAATCTATATAAAATTACTTGCCTTTTCAAAGAGATGAGGGGAAGGAGGAAGAGAGGGAAGAAAATGTGGAAATCAAAGGTGTTTTTAAATGCTAAAAATTTGTTTTTACATGTAATTGGAAAAAATAAAATATAAAAGTTTTTGAGGACCTGAGTTCAAATCCGGCCTCAGACACATAACACTCACTAGCTGTGTGACCCTGGGCAAATCACTTAACCCCATTGCCTAGCCAAAAAAAAGAAAGAAAGAACTATGGAGTCTGAATGCAGATGGAAGCATGCTATTTAAAAAAAAATTAAAAGGCAAAGCTTTTTATAGAAAGTACCAAATAAATATTATAGACAAGTACTTTCAGAATTTAGAGGAAGGAAAAAAAAAACCACTGCAAGTAAGGATATACTTCATGGAGGATTAGATAGGACTTGAGTTGGGATCTATAAGAATAAAGAGGATTTATACTGTGCAAACTAAGGGAAAGAGGGAGGGCATCCCAGGCATGGAGAATACTGTAAGCAGAAGCATGGAGGAGGTCAGGTTGGTGATGGGTTCCGGGGAACCAGTGTAATTGAAGTGCTGAGTTAGGTATGCCAAGGCAAGTTGGGAAATCATGGAGAACTTTAAGTGTCAGACTGATGGCTATGGATTTATAATAGAATTTAGAACTGGAAGAACCTCAGAGATTATAAGGTCCAACCCCTCATTTTATAGATGATGAAAATGAAGTCCAGGAAGTCCTAATGATTTGCTCAAAGTCACACAGGTAGAGCATAGCAGAGTAGGATTCAAATACAGGTCTTCTGAATTTGGATCCTATGCTTCTGCCTGGGCAGGGAAGAACCATGGATTCTTAGAGATATGAGGCAGCCTGGGGGTCATCTCATCTATCCGGACTACAACAGATGGTCATCCAACTAATTATCTCAGGTGATATGGAGCTCATTACTACACAAGCGAGTCCTTTCAACTCTTGGAACCAAAAGAAACTCCTGAGTAGGCAAGGGGATGAGGTCATAACTGGGCTCTAAGGAGTGGAATCTGGGAGTTTACACAAGAAATCTTGGACAGGCAGAGATGAGAGCCTGGTGCAATAGTCCAAGTAGGAGTAGAGGAGGCAGAGACTGGAAGAAGGGAATAGAAACGGAAAGTATATAGGTAACTCTGTGTGTGTGTGTGTGTGTGTGTGTGTGTGTGTGTGTGTGTTTGTGTGTGTGTGTGTGTGTGTGTGTGTGTGTGTGTGTGTGTGGCCTTTATAAGCTCTGGAGATCCTCATCTGAATCTCCATTTGCATTGATGAGTGTGGTGCTCCAAGGCCATCCCTTCCTCGGGTTTCTAGGGGTAACCCTGAGGGGTTAGGGGTTTTCTCTAGTGCTATTAGCTTAAGCCTCCCATTCCAGTGCATTTTCCCCATATCAATCACCTGTAATTAGTACCACAGTTTCTTTCAACCAATTAACATCAATTAGCTTTCACAAAGAAATATTTACTGAGAAGTCAAGGCAAGAATAGAAGTACAAACATTCTCCTTACCCCAATACCTGAGGACACACTCCTTTATACCACCTCAGTTGGGGGAGAGTGGACTCAAATATAAATCAGTCTATACACAGAATTTGTCACATTCACTTCCAGATTAGCCAATGCATGAGTTGCTATCACTATCACCTGTTGCCCTCTATCCACTTCTATGCTGGGTCAAGGAGGCCCCACCAGACTTCACTTCTCACTGGGCTCAGTTGTCCATAAAATCTGCTCTGGAGTTCAGCCTCCAGACTTCTGGCAGCTCACTCTCCTGACCTTTTGAAGCTTACAAGATCTTACAAGATCGTTGCTTACTCCAAGATGCCTTCACAAAAGAAGGTGGGAAAAGCTCAACAAAGATAAAAGCAGTAACAGGGTTGTGTGCTCATGAGCCACAAGGCAGTGGCCCCAAGTAGGGAGATTAAGGCTCAAGACTTCTTTTGCTTCCTAGAGGATTGCAATGGCCCTCCTTCAAATGCAGCCAAGCAAGAGAGAGAGGAGCAACCCATCCATGGTGTGCCTTTTGTAAACTTTCTCAATTTCAGCTCGGCAGCCAATTAAAAGGCTTCCCTTCTTCAAATGGTAAGAAAAAATACCTGGGCATGCTCTAAAGTCCATGTGGGGATTGCATCAGCAGAGCCATGCTCACATAGACAGGGGTCTCGGGGTAGTCTGAGTCCCCACACTTTCCCCATCACATCATCATAATCAATCATAGCTAACATTTAAATAGCTCTCAAAACCATAGGTTTTACCAAGCTCTTTACATATAGCAATCTAATCTGATCTTTCTGACAGCCCTATGATGTATTGTAGACACTGCTTTAATATGTATTTTACAGATGAAGAAACAGGATTAGAGGTTAAGTGACTTCAGGGTCACCTAGCTAGCAAATGCCAGGATTTGAACTCAGATCTTGTTGACATGAAGGTCAGCACTTATGTTCACTATGCCATGCAGCTGTCTGTGAATCGCCTGCAATGTACTCAGGGCAGAGAGAGATAGGTAGAAAATCCCCTATGAAAAGCCAAGTTGTAAGAGTTAAAGGGCAGAGGACAGAGGTGGTATAGAACAATGAGCATCAAACTCTAGTCCTGGCTCTGAGGTTCATTCCCTGCATGACCTTAGATAAGTCACGTAACATCCATGCACCTCAGCCTTGCACATTTATATAATTAGAAGGTTGAACTGGATTCAATTCAATTTAATTCGACAAACACTTATTAAGTCTTCGAGGTAAGAGGCAACATGGTCTAGTGTGGATAGAGAGCCTGCCTCGGTCAGAAAGATCTGTCTTGCTGCTGATCTATCCTAGCAGTGTGACCCTGGCTAAGTCACTTAAACTCAGCGCCCCCAGACAACCCCAAGGCTACAAAGTTCCAGCTGGTGCCCAGCTTCACTGGTCAGTCAGTCCATCAATAATCACTTGTTAAGCACCTACTATGTGCTAGGCACTGTGCTAAGCACTTTACAAGTGTTATTTCATTTGATCCCCACAATGACTGTGGGAGGTTCCGTTATTTTTCCATTTTACAGTTAAGGAAACTGAGAGACAGAGATGAACTGGCTTACCCAGAGTCACACAGCTAGTGAGTGTCTGATACCAGATCTGAATCCAAGTCTTCCTAACTGCAGATCAGGCATTCTAGCCACTGCACCACCTTTCGAGTTGCAATACATCAGGGATGCTTAAACTGTTAGATGTTATGGGCCCCTTTGCCAATCTGGTGAAGCCCAGAGACCCTTTCTCAGAATATTTTTAAATTCAGTTTTTAAAATAAACATTTATATAAAATATAAAGGATTAGAAAGGAAACCTATGATATTGAATTATAGGCTGTTCCAAAAGTCTTAGTGCAGTTTAATAACTTTAGAAGTATAAGGGCTACAAACTTAAAAATACATCATTTGAAAGTTAATTTATTTACATTTTTGAAACTGATTTAGGTTTGTTCATTTTTAATAATGAATTTTAATTTTCTGGATGACAATTTCTCAAGCCAGTAAATCTGTAGAGAAAGTCCTCTTACTTCCCATCACTGTCACCTGATCCATTTCTATTAGACTTTTCCCTTTGGAATCACATCAAAACTGTCATGTTTGCATCCAAACCTTGTTCTTTGGAAGATCTTAGGGCTAGGATTTGAACTACGGTCCTTTCAGGTACTGAGCAATACCAGACGAAAGGTCAAAAATCAACTAGAATGATTAATAGCCAAGATGTGGTTATTAGCAGTTATAATAAGAAACCTATCAAAATCTTAAAATTTTAAATAAGCAATCTTTAAAATGTTGTTTTTGGTACCTTTATAGCATTTATGTTTCTGAAGTCATTGAGGCTTTAAACTGCACCAAGACTTTTGGGACATGCTGGATAATTATCCAAAAACAAAAATTGTTTTAAAGCCCAAGTTCTTGGATCGCAGGTTAACTAGGTGACCTCTAAGTTTTCTCCCCGATCTTGATCTACAATTCTACAACCTCTTTTGGATTCTGGGAGTTATTTTCTTCCATTTCTTTTCCTTCCACAGTTCCTAAGACAGGGCACCCTGCAGTAGATGCCAGACAGACTGTTAACTCTCTGAGCTGATCTCTTTTTTTCACTCAAGCATTCATCTTTTCATTCCAAAAGGAACTGGCCTCCCTTGCCAAGTACAATTTGGGTCTAGGCTCCCAGCCATCTTCCCTGCATGCCTGGGTTAGGTTGGAGCATGAGCAGGTGTTCTCGAGCTCTCTGCAGAACTACCGTGTGTGGGGAGGAGCGGTAGTGGGGAATCCCCTCTGGGATGAGGTGGAGTGCAAAAGAACTGAGCTCAAAGCTGGCAGAGTTGAACTTTAGCACTGGCATCGCCATTGACTCTCAGTGACCTTGGCCAAGTCATTTGTCCCCTCTTTGATCAACCTACAAACACTCTTCAAAGCTTATTTGAGCCAGGAACTGTGTTAAGATCTTGCTATATGACAGGCAGTGGAGATCCAAGGACAAAAATGAAATAGTCCCTGCCCTCAAGGAGCTTCCATTCTAATGAGAGAGAAAACATGTACATGTAACATACACAAACATATATGTCTATAACACATAACATATATAAATGACTACCAGGTCATTTGGGAAGGGAAGGCACTAGCAGTTGAGGTGATCAGGAAAGGTTTTCATTAAAAAATGCAGGGGTCAGTCCTACATGACCTCTACAATCCATCTCAAGTATAAACCTATGATTCTCATGTTGCTTTTTCTTAACTTTTCTAGTCCAACCTGACCTGAACTTTCTTGATGGGCTCTTATTCATCCTCTGCTTCTTGTTCGGTCATGTTTTAGTCATGTCTGACTCTCTGTGACCCTATTTGGGGTTTTCTTGGCAGAGATATTGGAGTGGTTTGCCATTTCCTTCTCCAGCTTACTTTCTAGATGAGGACACTGAGGCAAACAGGGTTAAGTGACTTGCCCAGGGTCACATAGCTAGGAAGTGTCTGAGGCCAGATGTGAATTCTGGAAGATGAGTCTTTCTGACTTCAGGTCTGGCACTCTATCCACTATGGTGCCCCTAGCTCCCCCAGTTTCTCCAATGATGGGGACCTTACTCCCCAGGTTTCCACTTAGCTAAGATCTGCATCCTTGGAACTTGCAGTCACATGTCAGTTCTTTTCTCTGGGGCCAAACAGAATGCCCCAGAGTCTTCACATATTTGAAGGTGATAACCATGGGTACCCCTAAACTTTTTTTCTCCGAGTCTTTGCCCCTCTTCTCCTGATGTCCTTGGGCACCCATTTCACCCATGCCCATAGTGTCCAGCTTTCTTCCCGGCTCTTGGCCCTTCTACCCAGTGTTTCAAGGGACCTCTTTCCCCAGATTTCCCTCACCTCCCCAGCTTCTCCATTCTTTCCCGGGTCCTCACCTCACTCCTCCCCCAACTTTGCTCCTGAATCTCTGTACTTTTCCACTATGTCCCAGAAGCTTCCTCCACCTAGAAGATGTACCAATCCCTGTATCCTCCTCACCCTGGATGATGTCCTCAGCCCTGTGGCCCCCTGGTCCAACTGGTAAGTTCCTTCCTAAGCCTCTATTTTGAGGAAGTGCCCAGGCCACCATGCTTACTCCTTTACTCCTCCTGGCTCTGCACTTGACTCTCCAGGTTTCTTCACCCTAATTTATTCCTAGAAGTCTTCATAATCCAATGGTAATTGGCATCAGGAAAAGATTACATAAATGAACCTATCTAAAGTGGGGACCAGTATTAACAGTATCAACAATTTATTTAAAACTTTTATTAAAAAATAAACTTAGTTTATTTTAGATTTAAATATAATTCAATTTTATATCTCTATAAATATTATATATAAATGTATATGTATTATTTAGGTTACAGTTGCAACTATCTCCTAAGTTATAGAGTAAACAAAGAACAAATCCAATTTCTTGCCCATCTTCCATCTCTTCCCCCACTTTTCAGCTCTCCTTTGTTGGTTATCTACCCCCATTAGAATATAGGCTTCTTTAGGGCAGGGACTATCTTCCTTTTTGCTTGTATTTGTATTCTCGGAGCTTAGCACAGTGCCTGGAACTATGTAGTAATAATAAATTATAATAGTTATTTCATTTTATAACTATATAATAAGGGTCCACAATTATAGCTACATAATAATAGTAATTAATATAAATTAATAAATGTTCATTGACTTGACTTGCACATGGGACATCAGGAGCTTCTCTGAGCCCTCAATTTCCATCTCTCCTACTCTCCCTTCCTTCCCTTCTACCCCAGCTTTTTAGACAAGCCAATGAAAAAGCGGAGCTTGTCGCTAAAGGAGAACAAGTGACCAGGATGGTAAGGGCAGCCATGTCATGGGAAGGTGAGTAAAGGGTGGGGGGGGATGTTTTGCTTGGAAAGAGAAGGCTTGGCTAACATGGTCCCTGCCTTCAGGTTATATGAAGAGTCATCAGCTCTGGAGGAGATCGTACCAAGTAATGGGAAAAGCACTGGGGTTAAGAGCCAAGAAGCTCAGGTGTGAAGCCTGACTCTACCCCCAACACATTGTGTAGTCTTGGCCAAGTCACTATCTTCTCTCGGCCTCAGTTTCCTTATCTCTAGAGTGAAGGGGCTGGAAGAGATCAGAATGGCCTCTAAAGTCACTCCCACTTAAGCTGTAATCCTATGAGCTCTTCCAGTTCTAAATCCTATGATCTTATTTAGTAGAGGGAGTATGTTTATTTCTTTTGGCTTCAGGTGTGTAATGAGGACTAATAATCATAATAATAACGGCTGATGTTAATACAGTGCTTTTAAGTTTGCCAAGTATTTTGCATAGTATTATCTCATGGGATTCCCACTACAATCTGGTAAGGTAGATAATACAGGTATTATTATCCCTATTGTACAAATGAAGAAATTGAGGTTCAGAGAGACTAAATGACTTGCCCAGAGTCACACAATTGTGTGGTTGGCTCTGGCTCAATGCAGGGTAATTCATCAATAAACATTTATTAATCCCTTACTGTGTGCTCAATACTGTGAATGAATCAATGATTCAATGCTAGGCACTGTGGAAAACACTGGAGATATACACAAGCAAGTGAAACAGTCCCTAATCTCAAAGAGTTTGCAATCCAATGGGGGAAAGCCAGAGTCCAGTTTCTGGTGGAAGGAGACTGAAGAGGAGGCTGGAGGGTGGGTGACATGATTTGGAAATGACCAGGAAGTGATAGAATAAATGAATGAAAACCATTAGTTAAGTGTTTACTGCATCAAACACCAAGTTAAGCAAGCGTTGGAGATACAAATAGGAAATTGAGACAGTTCCTGCCCTCCAGGAAGTCACTCTCTCTTTTTAAATCCAGTTTTACTATATCTAGGGTTATGAATTCTCTCCCTCCCACCTCCATCTCCTCTCCCCATTGAGAAAGCAAGAACCACAAAACCACTACAAATATGTAACATTAAGCAAAACAAAAAGAGAGTTTATATTATAATGAAGGAGAAAACAATATCCTAATGGAGAGTATTGACCAGGGAGTCACAGGGAAATACATGGAGGTGCTCTTTCCAGAGGCAATAGGTGTGTTGATTTGATTACAATTCTCAGAGCAAGTAAAGCAGAGGTAAGGGGTGCATGCCATGAGACCGCTAGGGGGCGCTAAGCCAACCTAACTCTTCCAATGAACTCTTCCCCTTCCTAGGATTGGGATTTGGCTCAAATTACAGGTGGTGCAGCCCTATGATTCCTGCTGCCAGCAGGGCTGAAGTTGACAGACTTCTTGAGTTATAGTGGGCTAAGTCAATTAGGTGGCTGCACTAAATATGACAGTAGTATGGTAATCCCCCAGGAAAGGGAAATTACATGGATTGCCTAAAGAGGGGAGAACTCTCTCAGGTCATTAATGGAGAAGATCAAAGCTCCTGTATTGATCAGAGGGGGACCAGTCCATGAGTAGCCCACCCTACACTTCTAGCCTGGGCAAAAGAGGGACACTTAGTCCAAAAAAAAGTTTGAATTTAGAAATGAGTGAAATCCCTAGATCTGCCAGCTTATATATTTTTGGTAAAATGTTAATTTTCAGATTATGTGTGATCTGTGAAACATGGAATTTGCCCCCTCCCCACACACACACCAAGAAAAGCATCCCAGTTGGTTTGTTGGAGAAAGAAAATGTCTAATTGAGGAGAGAGTATAGTGGAGGGGTGATTGATTTCTACCTCCATTCTCCCAATTCAGTTGACATAATCATAGACAGTGAGGGGTTAATCTGATAACAACATGTTGGCACACAGAGAACCTATTACAAGGTATGATTACTACTCTCTGAGCCAAGAGGGTCACTTTGATTTGTTGGGCTTAAAATTGGCCACATGCCTGGAGGCTTAAATAGCTAAGCCCTGGAAGCAAGCTCTTGGAGAATTCAGCAATTTTGGTCAGCCAAAGAGAGAGGCAGAAATTGGGAAAGAAGAGAGCTATTGGCCTCTTGGGGGTTGTGGGGTTACCTCTTCACTCAGTCCCCTCCCCAGCAGTCATGATGTCTATCAGCCAGGATACTTCTGAATCAGCAGCTAAAGAGTAATTTTGAAAGAGAGTGAGGAAAAAAACAGAGAAGCTCTCACCAGACAGATACGGACATAGAGAGTCAGCCATTCAAGGGACAGAGCAACTTCAAGGAGTGGGAACTGCTGGCAGCAGAGAAACAAACCAGCTGTTGGACTCCACAGACAGTTAGCCCTGGCAACTAAAAGTTGGACAGCAGAGAAGACTGTGAACACAGAGAAAGAATTTTGAGTCCCTGTAGGCCTGGAGTCATAAGTGGTCTTGGCCACATATTTCCTCCTTGTACGACTCGCCATCATCGTACTCTAATTTGAGCTCACTCTCCTCTTGAATGCTATGTGTATTAGTGGGGGAATATTCTGCAGCTACTGTTCTTACCATTCTGTCTCAGCAGATACCTCTTCTGAGAGCTCATCCGGTCTACTTATGTTCTTGTTGCTCAGTTGATTTCAGTCTTGTCTGACTCTTTGTGACCCCATTTAGAGTTTTCTTGGCAGAGATACTGGAGTGGTTCGCCATTTCCTTCTCCAGCTTATTTTATAGATGAGGAAACGGAGGCAAACAGGGTTAAGCAACTTACCCACAGTCACACAGCTAGTAAGTGTCTAAAGTTGGATTTGAACTCAGATCTTCCTGACTCCAGGGCCAGTGATCTAACCACTGCACCTCCTAGCTGCCCCGCATTATTTGTGTT
The DNA here is from genome assembly GCF_900497805.2 of Vombatus ursinus. Lineage (NCBI taxonomy): Eukaryota > Metazoa > Chordata > Mammalia > Diprotodontia > Vombatidae > Vombatus > Vombatus ursinus. The sequence goes on from NW_020954808.1 coordinate 3,263,257, forward strand.
GCTTGACTGTAGATATTTATAATGGTTTTATAGATGAGGAAGCCAAGGCCAACTGGGTTAAATGACTTGCCCAGGGCCACACAGCTAGTTAGTGTCTGAAACCAGATTTGAACTCAGGAAGATGAGTCTTCTTGACTCCAGGCCTGGTGCTCTATCCACTGTAGCGCCACCTAGCTGCCCCCCATTCTGTCTACTGGCTGAGTGTTGGTGGGCAGCATACTAATGGAGGTACATGAGCTAGAACATTTGGGTCTGGGAACCCAGACTACTTCCTTAATAACTGAGGCAATAGTCATTCCCTGAGGACCCATCCTGCAAAACTAATGATTCTGAGTTGGAGGAGCTGTCCAAAGGGGCTGCTATACTTATATTCTAATATTATATATGGGATGTATATGCCTCTAGTTATACTTCACATTACTTCCCCGCCATCTTCTTGCTAGTCCATTGCTGCTGGAGGACCACCTGGATGACTTAACCTTTTCAGCTTCAGAACTCCCCTCCTGGGACCCCTAAGGTCCTGATTGGTAGGAACCTCATACATGGGTCACCAGCCGGGCTGCACTGGCAATATGTTGCTTGCATCTTCACAGCAACAGTAGAGATATCCTCCATGTACCTCCTCCTTCCTTTCCAGTTCTAGAACCATAATCAGATCAATATTGCCTCTGCTACAGGAAATGATGGAGCTATTCCCTTCTGGCTCTGCTCTCCATCCTTGTAACTTTGGTTGATTGGTGGTTACTGTCCTTCATTCTCGAAGAGGACCAAAATGACATCACTATATTGAGGTCAAGGTACAGTGTGTCTGTGGCTGATCAGACCAGTTCAAGCTCGGAAGGCTCTACCACAGTTGGGCACAAATAGTCAATAAATAGTACTTTCCTCCATTAAAATGGGGCTCCCTGAAGCCCAGAACTGCTTTCTCTCTTCGTTTTTTTTTTAAAGCAGCTAGGTGGTGTAGTGGATAGAGCAATGAACCTGGAATCAGAAAGGCTTGAGTCCAAATCTGGCCTCAGACACTAGTTGCATGATCTTGGGCAAGTCACTTAATGATTGCCTGCCTCAGTTTCCACATCTATAAAATTAAGATCATCATAGTACTTATCTCACAAAATTGTTGTGAGGATCAAGTATGAGAACATATGTAAAGTAACGCATAAGGCAATATATAAATGCTGTCTTGGGTTCCTTCCAGACGTAAATCCCACAGTCCCACCTCCATCTCTAGGCCCAATCTCTACCCTGAACACCACTCCCACATTTCCAACTTTGTGTTGTGTGGTAGGCTTCTTGCAACCATTTTCCTGACCCCTCAAATTCAATTTGTTCCAAACTCTTGTCATCTTTCCCCCAAACCTGCCCCATGACAACTGCCATGTTTTGGTTGATGACACCATCATCCCTCCATCACTCAAGATCAAAACCAGAAAATCCTTTGACTCCTCTCTCTTCCTGACACCCACATCCAATCAGTTGACAAGGTCTATAAATTATACTTCAGAAGCCTCTCACACATCCTCCCATTTTCTTTGCTCTGACTATCACCACAAGTAGTTCAAACTCTCATCACCTCTAGCCTGGGCTGTTATAAGAACCAGACAGATCACATTGAGAATATTAAATTCCATCCTGGGCAGCCCATTTTAGGAAGGACAGAGACAGGTATAGAGCATCCACACGATCATGACCAGGATGGTGAGGGGTCTTGAAACCATACTATTAGGGGTTCATTTCCAGAAGTGGAATGGAGTGGAGGGAGTGAGCTGTCCTCCATTGGAGGTCTTCACATACAGGCTAGAGGGGATTCTCAGGTTCAGGGTTGGACTGGCTGGCCTTGAAAGTCCCTGCCAATTCTGAGATGCCGCTCTGATTTGAAGGAACTGGAATATTTGTCCTAAAAAAAAAGAAGAACCTCTGGGGAAAGTTGTGCCGGCAGCGCCGTGCACTCTCCTCCTATAAGGAGCAGCCTGCCAGAGTCATACTTACCAGCCTTCGGGGCCTACCCGGATAAACACACAGAGACGAGCCGACCAGGAGGTGCCAACACCCGAGCTTTATTCAGAGGCCATCACAGCAAGGCCAAGCAGGAAGGCCAGAGCAACAGAGCAGGAGCAAAGAGAGCGCGTGCTTCGACCAGGACCGTTCCTTAAGTACCTACTTAGCCCCTCCTCCTCAGCCCGCCTACTAGTCAATGATTGTAGGGTCAGATACCGGAAGGGGATGTCTGAGTTTAGCACACCAAGGGAGAGGAAGTGACACAGGAGGCTAGGACCGGATACAGGAAGGAGGCGTCTGGGATTAATGCATAGACAAAGAGAGAGCATGTGACCTAGGAAGTCAGGCCCAGATACCGGGAGGAGGCGTCTGGGGTCAGTGCTACACAAAGGGAAGGTACGTGACCCAGGAAGTCAGGAAGGACACAGGAAGGAGGTGTCTGGGGTTGACGTTGCACTTAGGGAGAGGACTAAGCAAAGGGAACTCGTCCTCTGTCGTCCCACTCCCACGTGGCACAGCCCCCTGCCTCAGGAGCACGAGCTCCGGCTACTTCCTTGTATTCTGTTCCTTCCCCAGCTTATCTCAGCTCACATAGCCCTGCCCACTGCCTCAGAAGCGTGAGCTCCAGTTACTTCTCCGTATCCAGCCCCCACAACTCTGCCTAGCACAGCCCCTGCCTCGGGAGCGTAAGCTCCGGTTACTTCCTAATACCCAGTTCCTACCCCATCTTGCCACAACTTCCACTTGGCAGTAGTCAACATCAGACAGTCCCTCACAGAAAGTGGGACAGGATAACTGTCTACAATGTTTGAAGAGGGAATGGTCTTGTTGTGTTGGACCCCAGAGGGCAGAAGTCATGGAGAGAAGAATCCAGCCCATCCTCCATACAGCTGCCCAAGTGATTTTCTAAAAGCACAGGTTTGACCATGTCACCCCTCTACTCAATATACTTCAATGGCTCCCAATTATTTCTAGGATCAACTATAAACTCCTCTGTTTGGCATTTGAGGCTCTTTACAACTTGACTCCTAACTGTCCTTCTACTCATTCTAACACATTAATCCTCTCTATGCTGAACCACAACTTGTCCCTCCCACATGGGACTCTCCCACCTCCATGTTGTGGCATGGGCTCTCCCCTCATGCCTGGAATGCCCTCCCTCTCAACTTCCAGCTCTTAGATTGCCTGGCTTCTTTTAACTCAAACATCACTTCTCCCAGGAGGCCTTTCCCAGTCCCTCCCCCTCTTAGGCTCCTTCTATCCCCTCTGAATTTTCCTTTCATGTTTTGACTTAGAGGAGTCTCCCTCATTAGAATGTAGACTCCTTGAGGACCGGGATTGTGATTGTTTTTTCTGTGTATCCCCAGAGATTAGCACAGTGCTTGGGACATAGCAAATGTTTTCATAAATGCTTGCTGATTGGTTGATTGCTTTTGGTTTAATATGAAGGGGGAAATGTCTGAATAAAAAATGAATGGGCTGCCTTAGGAGATTGAGAATTCCTTTGTCACCAGAGGTCTTCCAGAGGAGCCTGGATGAAACAATGTTTCCATTATGTTAAAGAGAGATCATAGGTATCCAGCCCTACCAATAATAGAAACAGGCAGTTTTCTAAAGAAAAATCAGAGCTATCAATAGTCATTAAAATGCTCTAAGTCTCTATTGACTAGAGAAATGCAAATTAAAACAACTCTGAGGTACCACCTCAACCCTGTCAGAAATGACAAACACTGGAGGGGATGTGGGAAAACAGGGACACTAATGCACTGCTGGTGGAGTTGTGAAGTGATCCAACCATTCTGGAGAATAATTTTGAACTATGCCCAAAGGGCCATAAAACTCTACATACCCTTTAACCCAGCAATACTTCTAGGTCTGTATCCCCAAGAGATCAAAGAAAAGAGGAAAAGACCTATATGTACAAAAATTTATAGCAACTCTTTTTGTGGGAGCAAAGAATAGGAAACTGAGGGGATGCCCATCATTTGGGGAATGGTTGAACAAGTTGTGGTATATGAATGTAATGGAATACTATTGTGCTGTAAGAAATGATGAGGGGGATGGGTTCAGAAAAACCTGGTAAGACTTAATGAACTGATGCAAATTGAAATGAGCAGAAACAGGAGAACATTGTACACAGTAACAGCAACATTGTAATAATAATCAACCCTGAAAGACCTACATACTCTGATTAATACAATGATACGTGACAATTTCAAAGAACCCATGATGAAAAAGGTTATCCACATCCACAGAGACAACTGATGAATTCTAAGTGCAGATTGAAGCAGATTTTTAAAACTTTATTTTTCTTGCTTTTTTGGGGGGGATGGGGGGAAACATGGCTAATATAGAAATATGTTTGGCATGACTTCATATGTATAGTGGGCATCATGTTTCTTGCCTTCTCAATTGGTGGGGAAAGGACTGGAAGACAAGAAGAAACTTGAAACTCAAATTTTTAAAAAAAATGAATATTAAAAAAAAAGGAATCTAGACCTAGAGGTGGAATGAACTCTTTCATTTTACAACTGAGGAATCGGAGACCCAGAAAGATTCTATGAATCCTAGATCCTAGATCTAGAACTGGGAAGGTTCTAGCCAGCCCAACTTCTTAATTTTATAGCTGAGAAAACTGAGGCCCAGTGAGGAAAAGTGAGTTGTCTAAGACCACACAAGTTGTAAGGATAGGAGGCAGGAATTGAACTCAGGTCTTCTTGTTCCAAAGTCAGTGCTTTTTTTTTTCCACTGTAGGAGATGGCTTTTCTGAAGTCCCTCTTAGCCCTGAGCTCGTTCAGATTGATGTCACCCCTCCCCTACCTGGCTTATTCCCACATTTTCTCAAGGTGGAGCCCCGGATATTTACACAGCTCAACATGCAAACATTTTCATGGTATTTCTTGCTACAACAGCCCTTCCTGTTACAAAGTTTCACCCTCAGAGGAGAAATGATGCTGATTATTTCCATTTTGGCTGCCTGATATAACCTACTGAAAAGGCAACCCCTTCCCAGGAAGGAGAACAACAGGAATGCAGAAAGGAATTTGAAGAATGGAGAATTGGGGTATGTGAGAAATCTGCAATGTCACTGGAAAAACACTCTGGGATTCCCAAGGACCAGAGGGCCTTTCGACTTTTGTCTTTAACTAGAGCAAACTTGCTCCCACCTTCCTTTCTCTAGCCGCAGCCCCTCTCTGGGGATATCCACCAGCCCCTGGCAGGGGACTCCACCAAGAATGAAGGAATTGCCCACATGGACTGACCTAGATCCAGAGCAATCCGAGAAATCAGGTTGAATGAAATGTAACCTCTGTGAAGACTTCTCAGGGTGGCGATGAAAAGACTGTCTCGAAACTAGAGATAGGCTCTGAGAGAAGGCCCTAAACCCTCTCCTGATTGCTACTGCCACGTCAGCATTAGGTATACTAAATAAGGACGTGTATGTTTGGATTGGCTAGACCCTGTTTCCTTGTTCTTTGGGAATGGGAAAGATTTTCGCGCCTAGAATGTAAGCCCGCCTCCCAGCCAATGGGAGTAAGGGACAGTGGCGGGGTGGGAGTTTCTTGTTTGCGTTAAGATATATAACATTGCTTTGTCCTTTGTGCCTCACCTCTCTCCTGCTGGTAGTGTACTGGAGAGTAGACACCCCTTCTCGCGAGATTGAAATAAAGAGTAATTTTTGCTTCCTTGAGAAGTCTCTGAGTTTAATTGTGCTAGAGTCGCTGTCCCACACAAGGTCGTTCTGAGGTCTGGGAATTTTTATCTTAGGGGCAGGTGGTCTTTACGGTCTAGAGCTAGAAGAGACCTAGTCTTACCTCTTTGTTTTACAGCTGAGGAAACTGAGTCCCAGAGAGGTTAAGCAATTGCCCAAGGTCATACTTGTACTAAACAGGAGGTCTGGGATTTAAACCCAATTCCTTTGAAGTAGAAGCCTATAATCATTGCTTTAAGGAGGGACCTCAGAGTTCTTCCAGTCCTTTAGTTCTGGTTTTTGGTCTCAGAACTGCTTTACATTCTTAAAAATTTTTGAAGAATTTGGGGGAACTTCCCTCCCCCCCCAAGAGTTTTTGTTGATGTGGATTACATCTATTGCTATTACCGTATCAGAAATCAAATATGTGTGCTAATTAAATAAGTACAAAAAATTTAATATGTATGTTAAATAGTATTAATATGGACATAGTTTTGACTCTGAGGGCCCTCTGGAAGGACCTTAGGGATCCTAGGGGTTCCCTGACTGTTGAGGTCTAGGGGTAGTGGGAACCCCAAAATTCAAGGGTAAAAGACATGGGTCCTGCCCCAAATGAATTCTACTCAAGCCTTCCTTCAGTCAGAGACAAGGTTTATTAAAACACCAACTGAGGTGGGCAAGATTTTAAGAATTCTCGAGTTTGTGACACTTGTATTGATGGCTGGGCCAGACTCTTAAGGAATCTGAGCTTTTGTGATACCAATACAATAGAGCCAGACTCTTAAGACACATGAATGATTTAATAGAGGCAAGATGGACCTTTTATACAGAAAGACTACGGGATGATCTGAATGTGATTAAGGAGAGACCAATAGCTTAGATGACTGGGAGGTAACAGAGAAGAACTCAGAAGGGCTGGGTGCCCCAGGTGAACACCAGAGAACTAGACCACAAGGAAGGGGTCTAGATGGAATCAAGGACTAATGGTTTAGGGTAGGGCCAGGTGCAAACAATGAAGGTTAGGTCATGTTAGAGGTAACAGAAAATTGGAGATTGGGACAGGGTCAAAGCCACAATGTAAGGACAGTTGAAAGATTAACTGGGAAGGGCCAGGTACCCCAGGCGAATGCCAGGGGAAAGTCCAAGACCTTTTAGGGGTCCATCATTAGTGCCCCATCATGACCACACTTTGAGAATTGTTGATCTTAGGGGCAACTAGGTGGGGCAGTGGATAGAACACTGGCCCTGAAGTCAGGAAGACTTGAATTCAAATCTCACCTCAGACCAAACACTTGACACTTACTAGCTGTGTGACCCTGGGCAAGTCACTTAACCCCAACTGCCTAAAAAAAAAAAGAGAGAAAGAGAGAGACAGAGAAAGAAAATTGCTGATCTTGTCCAAACTGCCTCATTTTACAGAGGAGAGAACTAAGGCACAGCAAGGTTAAGCAATCTTTCCAAAAGTCCCACAGTGGCAGGTCTGTGATTCCAACCATGCTCCATTGGAGTAAGAACCTCTGATCATACATTTAGAGTTGGAAGAAACCTTAAAATTAATTAAGTACAACCACCTTATTTTATAGAGGTGGGAAATGACACCCAGAGAGGTAAAGTCACCTACTAGGTAATAAGTGAAAGAGCCAGGATTCAAAGCTAAGTCCTCTGACTCCCAAATTCAACTCTCACTGGCTCACAGGCACCTGACTTGTAAATGACAGGAACAAGTTTAGAACTCAAGTCTTCTTGACTCTATGAAGAGTACTTTGGTCCTTATATCAGGTTGACTCAAACAGGGAAGGAAAGGGAATAAGCATTTATGTTATGCTAATCCGTTTTTGGGACAGCTAGGTGGTGCAGTGGATAGAATGGGGGTCTGGAATCAGGAAGACCTGAGTTCAAATCTGGCCTCAGACACTAGCTATATGACACTGGACAAGTCACTTAACCCTATTTGCCTCCCTTTCCTCATCTGTAAAATGAGCTGGAGAAGGAAATGGCCAAACCCCTCCAGCGTCTTTGCCAAGAAAACCCCAAATGGGGTCACAAAGAGTTGGACATAACTGAACAACAACAATCACTTTTTACAAATATGATCTCATTTGATCCTTACAACAATTCTGCAAAGTAGGTGTTCTTATTATCTGCATTTACAGTTGAGGAAACTGAGGCAAACAGATGAGAAGTGGCTTGCCCAGGGTCACAGCTAGAAATTATCTAAGACTGGATTTGAACTCAAGATTTCCTGACTCTAGACCCAGTCTTCTATCAATCGTGCTCCCTAGTGAGCAGCTACATGTGTTTGTTTTAAATACATTCAGTAATTCTGGCGCTTGCAAAACCTTTTTCCGGGAGTACTGCTTTAATGCAAGAATAGTTTATAATGAATGCAGTCAAGGAGATGATAAGAATGGTTTGTAACTAACACGTGGAATGTTCCCAAGGAGCATTAAAAGAATGCACTCTAAGATGAAGAGTGGGACTTGACTTCTTTGAACACCTGCTGAGCAAAACCCATTTTCCCCAATGGTGTAAAGGTGAGCTCAGCCTCCATCTACCCTTTTACTTCGGGGAGAGCGTCAGGGAACAGTGGCATGTTAGGGCTCCATGGTCCTTATCTTAAAGAGGAGGAAACTGAGCGCCAAAGAAAGGAAAGGAAGTGTCCAAGGGCACTCAGCCAGTTTAGGGTATATTTGAGGCTTGAACTCAGGTCTTCTCATTTCCAGATCAGTCAGTCAAAAAGCATTTATTAACTGTTATGTCTCTTCCATCAGACCCTCATTCAGAGCTCCTTCAGGTCAAAGCCTGAGTGTTATACTCCTTGCTATCTCCCCACAGGGCCTAGGTCAGGGCCCTGTGTGACTGAGATGGAAATGAGTAGGGATAAATGTAAAATTTTATGCCGGGGTTTAAGAAATCAATTTCCTAAGGACATGAGGGATGGCTAAATTTGCTCACCTGCAATAGCTGAAGGGTTTTTAGTGGACTAGGGCTTCAATGGCAGTCCACAGCATAGTACTGATGCTACCTTGGACTGTACTAAGAGAAACGGAACTACTAAGAATAAGGAAGGGATTGATGGTACCATTATACTCTCAGTCCTGGTTAGAAAACACATGTTCAACTCTGGGCACCTCAGCTTAGGAAGTATATTGATAAGCAAAAAATATCCAGAAAAGGGCAACCAGAACAGAAAAAGGCAGGAGTGTGCTGGAGCCAGCTCTAGCCACCTTCAGAACTGATTGTTAGATTTTCCCTATGAAAATTTGTCATTCATTCGTTTCAGTCTTGGCTGACTCTTCAAGACCTCATTTGGGGTTTTCTTGGAGAAAATGCAGGAGTAATTTGCCATTTCCTTCTCCAGCTCATTTTACAGATTAAGAAACTGAAGCAAACAGCAAATGACTTGCCCAGGGTCATACAGCTAATAAGTGTCTGTGGCCAAATTTGAACTCAGAACTTACTAACTACAGGCCCATCCACTGTGCCATCTTGATAAAACTTGATATCAGGAAAAACTTTCTAATAATTAGACCTCTTCCAAAGTGGCTTGGACTATGTCAGAAGCTCCTCCCTCACCAGAGTAGAGTAGCTTCAAGTAAAAACTGTATGTTCACTTGATGGGTATGTTGCAGAAGGATAACCTTTTTAGGTTTGGTTTCTACTAGTTGGTTGCTGAGGTCAAGTCCACCTTTAAGATTCTGGGTTTCAATCAAATCTTCGGGATATAAGGAAGAAAGGGGAAAGGCTGCCTCAATCTTCTACCCAATGAAACTAATAACTGATACCTACCTCCTTCAGTTTCACAAAGTGCTATGCATAGAAATCTTCTCTCAACAACCATATTTGTACTTGCAGGTACTATTATTCCTACTTTACAGATGAAGAAACTGAGGCAGAGGGAGGGGGAAAAAATTGCCCAGAGTCCCATAGATAAATTTCACCAAGTCTTCCTGATGCCAAACCCAGTACTTCATCCCTAGAGCAAACTTCCTTTCTAATGGGAATACGATACCTGGCATGGTACTCCATACAACAAAATTCCACCCTGGTGAATGGAGCTGACCTTATTCAATTCAATGAACAGAGCAACTGGAGGAGGGTGGGGAAAGAATCAAGTAGGCTTCCTGTAGGAAGTAGAACTTTAGGTAAGGTTCGGAGGAAACTAGGGATTCTATGAGGTGCTTGTGAGAAGGGAGGGCCAGCACAAAACTAGAGATGGGAGATGGAATGCCAGGTAGAGGGAACAGCCAGCAGGAAAATCAAATGCATGGCCAGAGATGATGATGATGATGATGATGATAGCTAGCATTTATATAATACTTACTATGTGCCAGGCACTACATTAAGCACTTTACAAATACTTCATTTTATCCTCACAACAACCCTGGGAGGTAGGTGCTATTATTATCCCCATTTTACATTTGAGGATACTAAGGCAAATAGTGGTTAAATAACTTGCCCAAGGTCACATAGATAGTAAATGTCTGAAGATGGATTTGAACTCAGGACTTTCTGACTCCAGACCCATATATGATAATTCTATCCACTGTGCCACCTAGCTGCCAATGCCCCTCTTAATGGAGCCCAAGTTTTTTTTAAACTTTCACAAATTTATGTTATAAAATTTTAATTTAATCATTTTAATAAATAAAAATCTAACTTTTCTTCCCACTCCTCTCCCCCCCCCACATTGAAAAAAAAGGAAAAAAAAAACAAAACTCCCATTACAAACACATATAGTCCAGCAAAACAAATTCTTACATTAGCCATGTCCAAAAAAATATTTATCTCAGTCTACACTTTGAGTCTTTCATCTCCCTATCAGGAGGTAGTAACATGTTTCATCATGGACTCGTAGATGGTTTTGTGTTTATTGGAGCTCTTAAGACTTTCAAAGTTGCTTGTCTTTTTAATATTGTCATCATTGTATAAATGGTTCTCCTGGTTCTGCTCACTTTACTCTGCTCAGTTCACACAAGCCTTTCCATGTTTCTCTGAAATCATCCCCTTGATTATTTCTTATAGCAGGTATTCCATCACATTAAAGTGAAGAGGAATTAAGAAGCCTCTAGATGAGGATGAGAGAAGAGAGTATAAAAGCTGGCTTGAAACTTCACATCAAAGACTTGCTTGAGCTCTCCCCCCAAACCCTCCAAATACCTGTAAAAATGGCTCTAAACAAATTCTAGAGAAACTTAACATAAAAAAACCCTAAGATCTTGACAACTGGTCCCATCACTTCCTGGCAAATAGAAGAAGAAAAAAATGTCAGGTTTTATATTCTTGGGTTCAAAAATCACTGCAGATGATGACTGCAGCCATGAAATTAAAAGACTCCTTGGAAGGAAAACTAAGTCAAATCCGGATAGCATACAGCGACATTACCTTGCTGACAAAGGTCCGTATAGTCAAAGCTATGGTTTTTCTAATAACAATGGATCCCTGTGAAAGTTGGAATACAAGGAAAGCTGAGTGCCACAGAATCGATGCTTTTGAATTGTGGTTCTGGAGAAGGCTTTTGAGAATCCCTCAGACAGCAAGGAGATCAAATCAGTCAATACTTAAAGAAATCAATTCAGGCTATTTACTGGCAGGTCAAAGCTTAAATGTTTTGACCACATAATGAGAAGACAGGACTCAGTGTAAGAAACCCTGATGTTAGGAAACGTTGAAGGCAAAAGAAAAAGTATTTCAAAGACTGTCATTTAGGAGAGGGACACAATTGATACTGCTGACCTTCAGAGTGCCATCTCAGAAGATAGTATGGATAGACAGTGTCATGGAAACAATGAACATGAACTTATACAGACTTGGAGAGATAGTGAAGGATAGAAGGGCCTGGCCTGCTACAGTCTAGGAGATCATGAAGAGTTGAACATGGCTCACTGAATGAACAACAGCATAATTTGTTCAGACATTCTCAATTGATGTACATTCTCTCAGTTTTCCGTTCTTTGTCACCACAAAAAGATCTATTACAGGTGTTTTTGTTCCTCTGAGTCATTTTCCCTTTTCCTTGATTGCTTTAGGGTGTATTGACCTAATAGTGGGGATAATAGATTAAAGGATATGCACCGTTTAGTACTTTGGGGAGCATAGTTTCAAATTTCTTTCTAGAATGGTGGACCAGCTCACAGTAGCACCAAAGCCCAAGAATGCATCACCTCTCCTGGCCATCATATTGTACTGTTGGCCCATACCAAGCTATTTGTTTATTTTGGTATGCTAAAACTCCCAGATCTTTCACAGATGAACTTCTGTCTGATCATGATTTCCTCACGTTGTACTTACGAAGCTGACTTCTTGAGCCCCAGAGTAATTCTTTACATTTTTCCTTATTTAATTACTTCTTACTCAATCTGGTCCATCAAGGTTTTGATTTTTTTTTTTTTGGATCTTGATGCTGTCATGGACTCTGTTGACCACCCTTCCCAGCTTTGTGCCACTTGCAAATTTGATAAGGTGGTCAACTATTCTTTCCACCAAGTCCCTGACAAAAATGTTAAGCAGTACTGGGGAACTCACTAGGGACTTCCTTCCAAGTTGCAATTAAAGCATTAATGCAGCAGTTCTTAACCCGGGTCCATGGACAGATTTTGTGGAGTACATGAACTTAAACTTTTAATATTTTGATGACTATATTTAAATAGAATTGGTTTCCTTTCTGAGAAGGTGTCCATAGGTTCATCAGACTGTCCAAGGGGTCCATGATGCAAAAAAAAGAAGCTTTAGAACCCTGCATTAATGATTCCCCTTGAATTCAGTCATTCATCACCTAACACACATCTTTATTTCCTACCAGCTGTTCTGCTTGGTTTCAAGTCTGAGAACATCATGTTCCCTGGCTAGTACCCTCAGGCGAGCCCTCTTTTCAGCTTCCTTTTGTGTATTGTCTTCTCCCCTTAGATTGTAAGCTACTTGAGGATAGGGACTATCTTTCTTTTTTTTATTTGATTCCTCAGTGCTTAGCACAGTACTAGGTGTTTAATAAATGTCTATTGACTATTCATACATCTCTCCAACTTTTCCACAGTATAGCATGACACACTTTATCAAATTCTTTGCTAAAATCTAGGTACTCTATATATTCAGCACTCTTCTAACCACCTATTTAGTAAACTTATCAGGGGAGGGAATATAGTTTTTCCAATATAACCTCTCCTTGATAAAGCCACACACTTTGTTGTGATCACCGCTTCCTTTTCTAGACATCCACTAACCATCCCTTTAATGATATATCTGAGAATTTTGACTGTTCTGTCCCGTTGATCTCCACTAACTGTTGGTCTGGAGGTGATCCTGGTTTCTCACAGGCTATGCCAGCAAAGTTCAAGCTCCGGAAAATCTTGGAAAAGTTTCAATACAGTATATATAGAAATGGGTTCTGTTTTTATGGTCCAAGAATGAACTCAGTCCAATTCCAAGTGGCGCATCACTGGAACTTTAGTCCCCAGATGATTAAAACCTTAGCCACAGAAATTCATGAAACTGCTCAATGAGGGTCCATAGATGAATGCAATTAGGTCTTGTTCCAACCCTCTTTTTCTACTACACTTCCTGACCATGGATAAGTGCTTCTGTCTCCTCCCTGTCAAACAAGGAAGTTGCACTCGGTAGTGTGTTAACACTTACAGCTTTGAAAATAATTACATACTGACCTCTGGATGGCCCTGTCAAGATGGTTGGCGTGGGGCCAACAATCTGGCTTTGAAAGTGGGGAATTATGTTCATGATTACAATATGTGGGATATATACAGCAGAGATTCCAATGACTTTTTCCAAGCTTGAATTATTAGGAACTATAGCCACAAGCAAAAAAGGAGAGGAAGGCTGATAGCATCTTAGAAACTGTTGATATAGGTGAAAAATCCTGAATTGGCCACAGCCTGGCAATCAGCTTTCTGCAAAGCCCTCAGGCTTCCACAGGAGCAGATGAATCACACAGTTATGCAGAAGAACCCCAACAACAAGAGAGAGAGTTGACAAAATTCCAAGCAAATGCTCCTAAAGACACATTGGTTAGTCAATGAACATTTTTTTAAGTGCCTACTATGGGTTAGGCACTGTGCTAAGTGCTGGGGATACAAAAAAAGGCAAATGACTGTCCTTGCTCTTAAAGAGCTTACAATAAAAAAAAACAACAACAACAGAATGTTGGGGCCAAAAAAAACCTTTGAAACTATCTAGTCCAACTGGTTCATTTTGCAGAGAAGGAAACTGAGTCCCATAGAGAAGGTCACAGAGCAAGTAATGGTCACAGAGTAAAGATTCAGACTTGGGTTTTTGAGTCCTACTCGAGCATTCTTTTCCCTATGCTTACCCTCGAACCTAATATTTGTTCAAGAACAATTTGTTGATTAGTTCATGCAATGGAAAATTCCAGTTGGTCTTGGGGTCATGAGACTTTGGCTTGAATCCCCACTTCAGTCATTCATTATTTGTATGGCCTTGGCTAAATGGCAGATGTCATTGCTGAGATATTTGAAAGATCATGGGAAACAGGAGAGGTACCACAAGATTGGAGAAGAACAAATGTAGTTCCAAAAGGGCAAGAACAGAGTTTTACAGACTAGTCAGGGGCTGGACTATTTCCTGTGAAAATTCTAGAATGAACTATGAAAGAGATGGCTGGTGAACTTCCATAAATGAAAGTAGTAATTACAAAAAGGCAGTGAGAACAAGTTATGCCGGTAGAACCTCATTTCCTTTTTTTGACAGAATTTCTAAACTCCGAGAGAATGGGGAATGCTGTGGATCAAGTTCACCAAGATTTCAACAAATCTTTTGATTGTGTATCTCATGCTGTTCTTCAAGATGAAATGAAGAGAGGTAGACTAGGTAATAAGAGTCAGACTCAGAGCCTGTCAGACAAAGAGTCGTTCTTAACTGTCAATGTGCCGATAGGTCTCCAGGAGGGTAACCCAGAAATCTGTCCTTGTTCGTTGTTGAGTCGTTTCAGTTGTGTCTGACTCTCCATGGCCCCATTTGTGGTTTTCTTGGCAGAGATACTGGAGAAGTTTGCCATTTCCTTCTCCAACTCATTTTACAGATGAGGAAACTGAGGCAAACAGGGTTGACTGCCTTGCCCAGGGTCACACAGCTAGTAAGAGGAGTCTTGCTGACTCCACGCCCAGTGCAATTGTTGCAAAATGAAGGGTAAAATAATATACACAACGACTACAATAATGTAAATAGAAAAAAAATCAATGATTCCAAAGCAATCAAACATGTATGTTGTAAAATTATAAAGTACAAGCTTGGCCCCAAAGAAGATATAGAGGAAGACACCTTCCCCTGGTTCTTTGCAAAGGTCAGGACACACGGGTGTGGATCATTGGGTATAAGATCAGATATTTTCAATGCGTTGATCAATTTGACTGAATTGTTTTTTCTTTTTAAACATCTTTGTTATAAGAGATGTTTCTTTGGGAGGGGGAAGGGAAGGACATGGAGGAGATTTAGGTGATGTAAAAACAAACAAAAACCAACAAAACTATTTTTTAAATAAGAAATGGGCTTTTGCATCAAGGAACACTTTGAAATCTTTGAAAGCATTGAACAACCACCCACATACAATTCTAGCCAAAAATGTTTTCTCCCTACTATGATCTGGACCAGGGCATCTTTCACCTACAATGCTTATCCAAATGGAAAAATTCTATGAATCCCTTTACTAGCGTTTAAAAACACCTGTTATGTGCCAAGGACTGTGACTGAGTGGGCTGACTGACTAGTTGCACATCATCATCTAGGCAATATATATAGTCTATATCACTTTTGTATTCTCAGTGTGGAGATCATGTTAAACTATTTTACTTCATGGATTTCACCGAGGATCTTTTGTGGTATTCTGAGACACAAAAATACCTCATGTTTATGTAGTACTTTTAGTTTTACAAATCACTTTGTTCTCAGTGACCTTATGACATAGGTACTAAAAGCTATCCCCATTTTACAGATGAGGAAACAAATACAGAGAACAGTCAAATTATTAGCTCAGAGTTCCACTTTGAGATAAGTTAGAGCTAAGTATCAAATTTAGGTTTTCTAAAACTAAGAGCAAAAATGCAACATTCCACTACATCACAACATATCAATTAGTGCCAAGTCATCTTCAAAGAGGAGCATTTGGAGAACTTGGTTGTCAGTAGGGAATTGTTTTGTTTGTCCTTATGCAGGACATCTTCCATCATGAAAAGAGCACCTCAAGTGAACAGATTTCTCTCTGTTGACACTACGCTTGATGTTCATACTCAATAATTTGTTTAAAATGTTATTTATCATATTCTCATCTATCACATTCTTATATGATCTGATCCTAAGCAAGGTAGACACATTGTCCTACGAGAGCTATTCAGATGGCACTTTATTCAACTAACCAATGTGGGAATTTCTTTTGTTTGAATTTGTTTCTATAATAAAAGGGTTTTTCTTCTTTTTCTCCTCCTCCTCCTGCTTTTCATCCCTCCTCCTCCTCCTTTTCCCAGGCCCAGTGCTCTATGCATTATAGTGCCACCTAGCTGCTTGACTTTGTGCTATATATCATTTATCAATGATTTTGATAAAGTCATATGTTACGGGTTAAGACACTTGTGGAACTAGGGAGGATTGAGTTAATCCCTACACTTCTGTGTATGTGCTACTGCTCAGCCTCTGCTCCAGTGTCTGCAGACCTCTCTTTCAATCTTCCTAAGGTACCCTGGGCTAGAAAACTGACTCACTGTGACTTTTTGTTGGTTTTATTGCTCAGAATTCCATTTGATGCTCTCTCTGTCTCTCTCTCCATATGTATATATATATATATAATTTTATTTTCCCCCCAATTACATGTTAAAACAATTTTTAACATTTTTTTAAAGTTTTGAATTACAAATTCTATGCCTCCTTCCCCAATCCCCAAGATCGCAAGCAATCAGATATAGATTATACTTGCGCAATTATGTAAAACATTTCCATATTGTACAAGAAGATTTGAATAAAAGAGAAAGAATGAAAGAAAGTGAAAATGGCACGTTTCAGTCTATATTCAAACACTCTCAGTTCTTCCTCTGGAGGCAGATAGTATGCTTCATCATTTGTCCTTGATCATCGTATTGCTGAGAATAGCTAAGTCATTCATGGTTCTTCATCATACAATGATGCTGTTACTGTGTATAATGTTCTCCTGGTTCTACTCGCTTCACTTTGCATCAATTCACGTCTTTCCAGATTTTTCTGAAATCATCTTGCTTGTCATTTCTTATGGCACAATAATATTCCATTACAATCATATACCATAGCTTGTTTAGCCATTCCCCAGTTGATGGGCATCCCTTTGATGTGATGCTCTTTTTAAAGTTGTTTAAAGGTGTATGTTGGAAGAGCTAGGCAAAAAAGCTCACTTCACTCTGCCCCCAACCCCCACACTTCCACACCATCAACTGGGACTATTGTAAGCCAAGAAGCAATGGGCTAGCTTGAATGAACTTTGTCCCCAGGTAGGCTTATATAGGACCCAGATGTGGGCCTTCTGGGCAAGAGGCCATAAAAACAGTTTTAGGACTTTGGGGAGAAGCTCTGAGACCCCCCCAAAAAACTGTCCATGATGTCTGCTTGCCAGCAACTTTCTACTTGCTCATTGAAGCCTTGGAGATTGCCCAGAAGTTATTGACTTTGTTTTCCATTAACGGAATTATTTGTGCCTACAAATATTGCTCAGTGTGCCATCACACTAGATGGGAAATGGCAACCAGGATGGCATGTTCGCCAAATTTACAGATGGCACAAAATGGGGAGGTCTAGCTAACAACCTGGACCTGAAAGAATCTTAACAGGCTAGAGCACTGGGTTGAAAAGAATAAATGCAAAGTCTTATACTAGGCTTAATTATAGCTAATAATAATGAATATACTTATATAGCACTTACTATGTGCCAGGCACCGTGCTAAGCATTTTACAAATTTTATGTCATTTGATCCTCACAATAACCCTATGAGGTAGGTGCTATTATTTTTCCCATTTTGTAGATGAGGCAAACAGAGGTTAAGTGATTATACAGGGTCATACAGTTTATAAGTGTTTGAGGTTGGATTTAAATTTGAGTCTTAACTGCGTTCCCAGTGGTCTGTTTGATGGATCACCCACATGGAGGTGGGGGGTGGGGGGGATGAGAAAAATAGAGGTTAAGTGACTTGCCCAGAGTCATACAGCTAGGAAGTGTCTGAGACTGGATTCAAACTCAAGTTTTCCTGACCTCAGGCCCAGAACTCTATCCACTGCCCTTTGCCCTCTCCTTCTCTATAGAATCAGGAATTTGGGTTTAATGATCTTAAATCTTTCCCATCCTGAAACTTTGTGCACTTATTGGCCCAACACTCCTACATTCAGGAACAAATCTTTGTAATAGCATCAGGAAGAATATTCTCAGATTCGCCCTTCCTGCCAGGTTAGATAGAACACACTCAGATATTCTCTGTCTGTTTGTAATTGGCCATTTCAAACCTTGAATGTAGCCTCCTTCTGGCCATGTGGTAGGGTCTTCTTGCACTGGGATTTTCTTAGGCAAGTGAGTAACCTGAGACGGAAGTATCCCAGCAGCTTTGGGAGCTCTGAAATGTCCAGACATCCTGGAAAGTCTGTGAGGAGGCAGCCACAATATCCTTTGGCACACAGTAACGGAAACCTCTAGCAGAGGGCGTCAGTGGCTAATAGCAGAAGAAACATGGGGAGATGGGAACATAGTGTCAAAAGATAGTCACCCAAGAAAGGGCCCGTGATAGAGTCCAGTTTTGGACGTGCTCAATTGGAGATGCCTACTAGACATCCTTTTAAAAATCCATGCCTTGGGGCAGCTAGGTGGCGCAGTGGATAGAGTGCCAACCCTGGAGTCAGGAGGACCTGAGTGCAAATCCGGTCTCAGACCAGACACTTACTAGCTGTGTGACCCTGGGCAAGTCACTTAACCCCAATTGCCTCGCCAAAAATAAATAAATTAATAAAAATAAAAATAAAAATAAAAATCCATGCCTCTCAGGTTGCCATTTCTCTACCCTTCATCTCCTACTCCCAATTCCTAGCCCTCTGTCCAAAGATGCAGCTAGGGGATCTGTATGGTCTTTATCCCCACATCGTGTCATCCCTATCAAAATGTACATCTTTTGCTTTGCAACTGAAGCTGTAATTTCATTTGCATCAGGAGCTCCCTGCAAGGACATTTTCCCTGCCGATATAGATTTAGCATTTGCTCTAAAGTTAATAATGATGAGTACTTGTGCAGGCTCCTGGGAGTTTAAGTGACCTTTCTAAGGTCCCACAACCAATATGTGTAAAAAAGCTAGATTTCCACTTAGCTGTCTCTTTGGTTAATCATTCTAATTAGGCAGTTGGGGTTTCAACGTTACTCCTCTCTTGTCACTCCCATTTGAGGACATCAGTTTGTCTATTTGGGACTAAAGGCTTACAGACAACTCATCTGAGAGTGTTTGGTACAACAAGGACAGCAAAATGATGGATGCTGAACCAAAAAAAAAAAAGGTGTTTTGTTGATGAAGAGGATGTTGATTAGATGGGGGAAAGAGAATAGATTTAGAGCTGGAAGGGACCTTACAGATAAGTCTCATATGAAGCAGCTGAGGCTCAGAAAAATTAAATGACTTGTCCAGGGTCACATAGCTAGCCAGGATTTGAGGGAAGATCAAATTCACATCATCCTAATTCTAAATGCAGATCTCTATCTGCTATGTCATACTCCTTGGAGATTAGGGAGAGGTACTGTTCCTCTGGCTTGTTAGAGATAGTTCCTCTGTCCTCTAGAAGGGAGAAAGAAAGGGGGGAAGGATAAGGAGAAAAGTGAAAACAATGGGTAAAAATGATTGAAAAGATAGGGATAAAAGGAGAGGAGAAAGAGAAGGGACAAGAAGAAGGGATGAAGAGATGGAAAGAGGAAGGAGAGGAGAAGGGATAATTTACCTAGACTTTAATAAATCATTTGATAAAGTATCTCATTCTGTTATCATGGAGAAGATGGAAAGATGTGGACTAGATGATATTAAGGGAAGAGAGGGAAAGAGCGGATGGAGAGAGGGGAAGAGAGGGAGGAAAGGGAGAGGGAAAGAGAAAAAGGAAGATTAGCTGTGAAGGCAAGAAGCTGGGAAGATAGGAAAAGAAAGAGAAGGAAGAAAGGGAGGAGGAGGAATTAGGGAGAGAGGGAAAGAGTGGGAGAAAGGAGAAGCAAAGAAGAAAGGGAGAAAGGAGAAGAGGGGAGAGGAGGAGGAAGAAAGGGAAGGAGTGGGAAGAGAACAATATGGAGAGGGAAAAGAGGGAGGAAGGGAAGGAGATGGGGAAGAGGAAAGAAGAGAAAGGAGAAAAGAAGAAAGGAGAAGAGCTGGAGAGAGGAGAAGGGAGCTGGCGAGAGAGTGAGGGGAGAGGGCAACTAGGATTTCTAGAAGAACAGGGGTGAGAAGAGACCAGGCAGGAGATGGAGGGAGACGGGCATGGCCACAATGAGCATCATGCCTGGAGTCTCTGGTCCCCTCCTAGCCAATCTCCGCTCACCCACGTGCCTCTCACCTGTGCGCATTTCCCGCCTCTCACCCTCCCCTGCCCCTCCCCGCCATCGGCAGGCCTGTCTATTAGCTGGGCTCTCATTGGCTAGCCCTGTAAATCCACGTGCCCGGGATTGTAGCAATTATTGCGCGTGCCTGGCGCCACCTAGAGGGAGAGCCGTAAAACTTTGCTGCTTAACCTAGACAGAGTTGGTGATGGTGCGGGAGGGGGAGGAGGAGAGAAGGCAGTGGTCTGCGCATGGGCAACAAGCCAGAGTGGGGGAGGGTGGGGAGTTAAAGTCAGCCTTCTGCGCATGCTCAAGTCATTGCAGTGCACGTCAGCGAGAGGTTCCCGAGGCTCCTGAAACATGCGCATGTGCTGTGGATCCACGTTGGGGCTGCTAAAGAAGGGGGAGGGGGATTAGAGGCGAACTTGAACTTGACGTTCTTCCAGTATCCCTCTGGACCCCGGAGAATGTGTCCCGGCCAGCTCTGGGTCTCTGAGCCTCTTCCCCACCTCCAGCGTTGCCTATAGTAAGGCTTGCTGCCGTATTGAAGGTTATAAATCAAACGCTGTTTGCCCCTGCTGCCTATATATAAAGCGTACCCCCCAATGCAAAGTTCTGAGGGTTTTTTTTCTTTTTTTAATGGCATTTCCATTTCTCCTTTACGTAATCCCTTTCTCCACCAACTTTCCCCAGCCCCATTTACCTTTGTTCTGTAAATACCCACCTATTCTCATTCCTCCTTGCTCCATAGTATCTTAACATACCAATGGATGGGGGTGGGAGGATGTGAGAAGAATAATAAAAGTAGTTCCCATTTCCAAGGCTCCTTCTTCTTTACCACGTGCCTGCTTTGAATCTTGAGGGCAGAAGTTCATTGATAATCCTCATCTTGCAGAGGAAAGACCCTGAGGCTCAGAGACAGTAAGTGACTTGGCCAGGGCCATACAGCTAGCATGTGGTGGAACCAGGCCTCAAGCCCAGGTCTTCTAACTGCAGCTGGCTGAAAAAAAAGATGTACTCCTTCAACTCTGTAAAGGGGGTAGGGGGGTGCGTGAAAGGCTGGACTAGGGGCCAGAGAGACCTGGGTTCAAATCCTGTCCCTTGCCAAGTCCTTAAACTCTCCCCCTCAGCCTCCTCGTTTGCAAAATGGGGTAGTTATAGTGGTAGCATCTACCTTCACAGGATTGTTGTGTGACTCAAATGCAAAGTGGTTGGCACAGTCTGTAGACTATCTGGCTCTAAAAACACTGGAGATTACTGTAGATAAGCAAGTTGAGGTCCAGAGAGAAATGGCTTGCTGCAAGAATTGGTTACAGAGCTGAGATTCAAACCCAGATCTTCCTGAAGATCTAATCCTCTGGTTTATTTGAGGAGGAGCAAGTTGTGGAGGTGAGGGGGACAGAATGGGGAGGGGGTGGATCACAGCAGGGCCGATGGGGACTGGTGGAGGTGAGGAGAAAAGCTGAAGGCACAGAGATATGGGAAGATTTAGAAAAGAAAAGGGCTTTGCCCTTTTCTGAGCCTGAGAAGTTAAATTGTCTGTTTGAGATCACACAGGCTGGGAAGATGAGAGCCTGGATGGATTGGTGGAACACATGAGGGAAAGGGCTAAAAGTAGAGAAAAGAAGATGAGGAAAGATTTGAGGGCGCAAAAGAGTTTGGAGGAAAGAAGGAAACAAGTATTTATTAAACTCCTACTATGTGCCAGGCATTGCACAAAAGCAATTTATTTACAAATATCTCATTTGATCCTCACAATAACCCTTAGAGGTTGGTGCTGACATTTTCCCCATTTGAGGAAATTGAGGCAGATAAGAGTTAAAAGACTTGCCCAGGTCACACAGATAAGTGTCTGAAGTTGAATTTGAACTCATGCCTGTCAACATTCCAAACCCAGTGCTGTATCCTCTGGGCCACCTCAGTGCCTCTTGGGGACTAGACCTAGTGAAAGGTGAGAAAGGAGTTGGAGGTCAAGTGGGGGCTGAGGGATGGTTGGTGGAGCATAGAGGGTTGAGAGAGGCAAGAAAGGGTTGGCTGTGAGAAGATTGAGGAATGTGGAAAAGCTAGGGGGTGCTTGGGGGAACAAAGGGGGCTGAGGGAGGTGGGGTGGTCAGTGTTACAGAGGGTGTTGAGTCAAAATGAAGAGTTGGGGACAAAGAGGGGATTGAGAAAAGTGGGAGTGGTTGGGGCACTAATGGGGTTGATGGGGATGAGGACAGTTGGGAGTGGAGGGCTTTGAGGGAGGTGAGGGTGGTTGGGGGAGCAGAAGGGGTTGAAGGAGGAGGACCTGGGGAATCAGTGGAGGCTGAAAGAGGCAAGAAAGTTAGGGGGATTGGGAGGCACAGAAGGATTTAAGGAGTTGAGGAAGATGGGGATGACCGGGGGCGCAGAGGAGGCAGAAGGAGGTAGGAAAGCCAGGGAATGGTTGGGGGTGTGTGGGGGATGAGGGAAGTAAGAAAAGGATGAGGGGCTCAGAGAGGGAAGTGGGACTGGCGGAGGTACGCAGGCAAGCTGGGGGAGGGGGCGTGTCTGTACTGGAATGGGGGATGGGGGTGGAACAGAGGGGCGCCCCCCTCCCCCTCTGTTCCACCCCCCCCCACTCTTGAGTGACGCTTCCTGTGGCCAATCCCCGAGGCAGAGTGAAGCCGGGTCCGGGGGGCGACCAATGGTTCAGCGAGGGGCGCACTGGGGGCGGGGCTGGGGAGGGGGCGCCTGAGACCGCGGGAGGGGAGGGAACGGGAGGGAAGGGGGCGGGGCCCGGGGCCGCAGCTTCTGCAGTGGCGGAGGCGGTGGAGGCGGTGGAGGCGTCAGTGGCGGCGGCAGCGGCAGTGGCCATGGATCGGGGGCTGCAGAGATCCAGGTATGGGCAAAGGGCAAGCCCTGGGGGGAGGGGGTCCCCTGGAGGCTGCTCTCGCCCCCTTGCAGCGCCCAGGGTGCGCAGGATCTAGCCTAACTCCTGAAGACCCTGGTCAAGGGGCGCCCCCTTCTGGGCCAGGTGGAGATGGGGACCCCCGTATCAAACCTCCCCAGGAGGGGGGATTCGCTCCCCTCCAGAGTAAAAGGGGTGAAGACATCGCCTCTTTCCCTCAGATTAGAGTGTCCCGGGCTTGGAGTTGCTGTGGGTGGAGCTGAGATCGGGCTCCCCTTGGAATTGCGGAGCAGTCCCTTTCGAGCAGCGCCCTGGGACCCCCAGGAGGAAGAATAAGGACTTCCCCCTTACTTAGGGCCTAGGAGGATGAGGTTACCCTCTTCCCATTACCTGGAAATTCCACCTAGCTCAAAATATCCTACGTATGGGGTCCCTAGAGGAGCAGGCTGATATTTGGGCAGCCCTTGTAATTAGGGTCAGGGCCCTTTAAACAGCTGTCAGGGAACCCCAGGAGGGAACAGAATCTGGGTTGAAGATTGGAATCTTCCCCATTAGAGCCAAGAAGACGAGACTATCCTTTCGGAGAGTCAAACTCCTTACCTTTCTATGCCCACCCCCACCCCATGACCGGCTTTTCCAAGGAAAGGGAGGGCAGGCTCTAGGACTCCTTGGGTTTGTGGGGACCCTTGGAGCAGTTCCCTGGATCCCTTTAGCGTGAGGGATGTGGCCCACTCATGGTCCCCCAAGGACCAATATGGGGGGGCTGAAGCATTTCTGAAACGCTGGGCTTGGGGATAGGTAGCAGTCTTGCCTCGTTCCTCCAGCTCAGTCTCTCCTATAGGGGCATCGGAGTTGGGAGGGGGGTGCTCGAAGCTAATTCCGTAACATAGCAGGTGCAGCAGAGTGGGCGTGCCTAAGCCCGATGGTGGGGTACCTGGTGCCAACAGCAGCTTACCCAGGGGGTCCCGGTTCTGGGGCTCTCCAGGCTCCACCTCTTTCCCCAGCGTTTCCAGGCCTGGTTAGATCTCATCTCCGCCCCTACTGTCCACCCTCCACCCCCCCATCCTGAGCCTTGGCTCTCACTCTGGCAGGGAACACCCCCTGGAGGGGAGAGGCAGGCTTGGCCCCTCCCCTGGGCGCCTGGGCCTGGCTGGGTGCAGCCCCACCCACCCTGCCTCTTGGCTGAGGTGGGGTGTCTCTTCCCCCCAATCCACCCCAGAGCCCAGCCCCTTCCTGTCCTGTCATCCATTCCCCCCCCCATTTCCCCTACCCTTTGGCTGCCGCCACCCACTCACAACTCGCACTCAGGGCCAGGAACATCTTGTTCTCTCCTGGCTTTGTTTACCCTCAGCCTAGGCCCCCTGGATGGATGGGAATTGGGGGCACAGGCGCCAGTCTGGGGGGAAGGAGACCAGGGATGGCCCTGAAGGCTGCCCCGAATGATGGGGATCCAAGCAATGGTGAGTGGGCCCTGGGGAGGGGGGTGGATTAGTGGTCTCTTTTTTTCTATTTCTTTTGAATGATAGGTACCTCCTTTAGGTAGGGAGGAAGGAATGTAGTGAAGGGCTCCCCAGTGGGCACAGTGCCCAGGGGGCAGGCGTGGCACTGGCTGTTGGGAGAAGGAGCTGCCGCCCAGGAGATGGGGATCCCCTGGGGTGCCCATCTTCTTTCTGAGATGCTGGGAAAAGGATGTGCCTGCCAATCCCATTAACCCCTTCCATGGGGCTGAGGTGATATGCCCATCTCCAGGAAGACTGTAGGGGTATCTCGGGCACCTACCCCCACCTTGGGTGTTCTCTGTAAACCCGTTAGTGGTTCCTGGCTGTCGGGACTAGGGTCTAGCATAGGACCCCCTAAACCCCTGGGCCCCAGGAAGTCAGCTTAACCCCCACCCCACCTCCTTGGGCTTCAGGGTCACACACCAGGGAATAACCAGGGCTCAGAACTGTGAGGAGCCCCCCCACCACTTTTTCACTGGTCTTGGTGCCCCAAGACTCTTGTGTTTCCATGTGGGGGAGTTTGTCTTTCCTTGTTTGGGGATTGGTGAGAAGCAACCCCCTCCTTGCCCTTCCCCTCTTTCCCTGGCCTCTGCCAGGGGCCTCCCTGACCCCGCCTCCTGTTCTCAGCTGGAACATGGGGAGGGTGATGGCCCCCCCAGCTGCACGTCCCAGTTGGGCACAGGGCCAAAGAGGCGGAGAAGGGCCAGGCTGGGAGCCAGGCAGGGAGACGGCCAGCCTGGGGAAGAGAGGAAGCCAGGGCGGGGTGGAAAGGGGAGTGTCTGGGACAACTGACAGCAGGATGGGTGGGTTTCCTGGCCTGATGGACTCATACACCCACACCCATACATGGATGCATACACAGAGACCCACATGGGTACATGCATGATGGCATACTCCAGCCCAAAACTACTGACATCCAGTCACTGACTCAGGATCGGCCGAGGAGGGGAGACCCAAACCCTTGGGGGGATACAAAATCTCTCAAGCCTCTGTGAGGAGAGAGTTTATGGGGTAGGATGGGGGGTCCACATTCAGAGCCCTATGTGTGAGTGTGAGGAGCTTAGCAGCACCTCAAATCTGGTGCTGAGATTCTCTGGGATTCCTCTGAAAACCTAGAACATGGGATGTCCCTGAGAACCTAGAATGTGGATATCGGTGCTGGGAGCCCTCTGAGAACCTGGAACATGGGATGTCAGTGCTAGGAGGTCCCTGAGAACCTAGAACATGACATGGCCAAGCTGGGAGGCCCCTGAGAATCATGATTATATCATGTCAGTGCTGGGAGATCCCTGAGAACCTAGAACATGAGATGTCCCTGAGAACCTAGAATGTGGATATCAGTGCCCAGAGGCCTCGGAGAACCTAGAACATGGTATGCTAGTGCTGGGAGGCCCCTGAGAACCTAGAACATGGCATGGCTAAGCTGGGAGGCCCTTGAGAACCCAGACTCTCAAAGCTGGGAGAAATCTCAACCTAGAGACCAATAGGTCCCATTTCCTGCTAAGGTTACAATGTATTTTCTTTCTCCACAACTGCCCTTCTACTTAGATACTTTGTTTTGCTAGCCCAAGTCGCCTTCCTTTTTAGAGGGGAAACTGAGAGTAGGATTTCAAGCCAGTGAATGACATGTCCAAGGTCACACAGCTCCCTGGGGTCCCCCTCCAGGGGTGGAGGGGTTCCTTCAATTTCTACCCTCCCGCCACCAGGCTGAGCTCCTCTGGCCTCACCCTGTCATGCTCCAGGAGGGGAAACAGGCCAAACTTGACCCAGGGGGCTTGACACAGGCCTCCCCCTGCCCCCAGGGTCTCCAGTCTAGTCTCCCCCACCCCCATTTTACAGATGGGGAAATTAAGGCCTGGGGAAGTACAGTGTCTTCCTCAAGGTCACTCAGGTAGTAAGTAGGTGGCTAAGCTAGGGTTCCCTTTATCCGGCCATTTCTCCCAGGCTTTCTAATTCTGGTTGTGCCCCACCTCCCTGCCGGGCCCACAGCTGCCAGAGCGGGCAGGGCCTTGGGGCTCATATTGCTGTCCCAGGTCCTCCCTCTTCCCCTCCTCCCCTCCTCCCTTTCTCCACTCCCCTGTTCCGGCTTGTCTGGGGCCCCCCTGGTTCTGGTTGTCCCTCCCACCCCCACCCTCTGGGCAGGAAAACAAACGGTCAGAACAGAACAGAATGTCCTCCCAGGACTGGGGGGCCCCTGGCCGCCCACCGCAGAGGGGAGGGTGAGCCAGCTGGAGCTCCCAGCCCCACCCACTTCAGGCTAGGGGAGGCCTCCACCCCACCCCCTTTCTATAGTCATCCTAGACTAGTGGGAAAGAGGGATCTTTTCACCCTGGGGCCTGCCCTGCTGCCGGCTCTGAGGCAGAATGTTTCCACCCTCTTGGCCCGAGGAGGAAAGTAGTACCCTGGCTCCTGGGGCAGGACTGAGAGGGGCACCTACAGGGTGGGTCCTCGGGGTGCCCTCAGGCTGCAGAACACTTGAGACTCTGAGGACCGGGCTTGGCACCCTGATTCTGCTGTGGCTTCTGTATTATTCCAGCAACCATGGCCAATTTATTACTACTCTCTGGGTCTCAGTTTCCCCTTCTTGTAAACTCAGGGGGCTAGATTACAGAAGAGCCAAGGCTATTTCCAGGTAGAAATCCAATGATGTAAACTCATTCTAAGCCCTTTCCAAGCTTCTCTAGCCATGCTGATTACAGGGGGGGTGGGGTAATAACTGTGACGATGATGATGATGATGATAGCAAACACTTGCACAGTACATTAAGATTTGCTAGGCACTTCACAGACTTTATCTCACTTGATTTTCACAACAATCTTGTGAGTAAGGTGCTCCTCTTGTCCCCATTTTGCAGATAAAGAAACTGAGTTTTGGGGAGATTAAGTGACTTGCCTGGAGTCACTGGGTAGTAAGTGTCTGAGGTGGAATTTGAACCCAAGGCTCCCTGACTCCATGTCCATCCCTCTGTCTGCCAAGCCTGGCCACTTCCTACCTACCCCAGGGATAGATGGCTCTTCCAGCTCCTATATTCTGTTACTAGCTCCCAGTCTGCTAAAAAGGTGCAAAAGAGAGTGGGGGCCTCTCCTCAGTGCTACAGGAGAGATGTCCTCTTCCCCCACCCTCCTCCCCAAGACCTGAGACCTTTAACCCCTTCTTCTGGGGCCTCAGTAACTCCCCAGGGGCTCCTGGCTCAGTGCCAGCCCTGGGACCTCTCCTGGTCTAGTAAATAGCAGATAAGTTAGGGTGTGGAAGGGGCCAGGCAGGGATGGGGGGAGGGAGTCAGGGAGCTGAGTGGACAAGCGGAGACAGGGAGAGGAGCCAGGAATCCAGGGGACATGCACTGGAACAGAGACAGGTAGTGGTCTGGGGCGGGGGGGTGGGGGAGAAGGAAGTCAAACATCAGATTCAGAGAGGTCCTTGGAACAGAGTATAAAATGTCAAAGTTAGGAGGGCCCTTAGAACAGAGAATGTCAGAGCTGGAGGGGCAGGGGTAGAACAAGGCCAGAGCTGGGACACCCTTTAGAATAAGGAATATTAGATGTGGAAAGGCCCTTAGAACAGGGAATGTCAGAGCTGGGAAGGACCTGAGATTCCAGAACAAACATAGGCCCCAAGCCTCCTGACTCCCAGCCCTCTGGGAAGGACGCTGCGATCTCCCCTCTCTTCTTGCGCCCCCACTCAGATCTTCCTCTGCACCCAGATCCTGGGGCTCCTGCGGGCAGTGACCCTTGGGGTCTGAGGGGCAGGGACAGGGCAGAGGCTGCATCCCATTCCATCCCCATCCCCTTTCCTGGGCAGGTCCAACACAGAACTTCGGAAGGAGAAGTCCCGGGATGCAGCCCGGAGCCGCCGGAGCCAGGAGACCGAGGTGCTCTACCAGCTGGCCCACACTCTGCCCTTTGCGCGGGGGGTCAGCGCCCATCTGGACAAGGCTTCTATCATGCGTCTCACCATCAGTTACCTTCGCATGCACCGCCTGTGTGCAGCAGGTGAGAGCCTCCGCAGGAGGAGCCCCCAGCTTGGGAGGCCCCCTTAGATAGTCCACTCCCCCAGAGACCCTGGCCTGGGGGCAGCCCCCAGGAAAGTCTCTCCCCCTTTTCCCTTCAGCCCTCTTGCTTCTGTCTCCTGAGCAGCCCCCTCCCCCGCTACACACACTGTGCCCCCTTGATAACCTTGTGCCCCTTGACCCCTTGCCCAGAGAGACCAACGTCCTTGGAGCATTCCAGGCAGAGCTATGAGCTCTAAGTTCTCCCAGACGGAGGCAGGGCTCCTGGGGGCTAACTGGTGCCTCTCCTTCCAGGGGACTGGAGTGAGGTTTCGTCAGCTGGTGCAGGGTCCAGGGAGCCGCTGGACGCATGCTACCTGAAGGCGCTGGACGGCTTTGTCATGGTGCTGACGGCCGAAGGGGACATGGCCTATCTGTCTGAGAATGTCAGCAAACACCTAGGCCTGAGCCAAGTGAGAGCCGCTCCCATTGGGACGGGCACGGGCACCATATACTAGGAGATTCCCAGAGCTGCGGGGTCCCGAGAGATCATTGCATCTGGACCCTTCCGCTTTCATGGGAGGTCCAGAAAGGGCGAGGGACTTATACAAAGTCACACAGCAAGTTGCTCTTATAGGCTGGGCGTGTTTGTTTTTTCAAAATTCCTCTCTTCCAACATTTCCCTTTCTCAACTTCTGAGAAGTAGTGAGTTCCCCATCACTGGAGGAATCCAAGCAGAGGCTGGATGTTATAAAGGAGTTGGTGTTCAGGAATGGGCTGGATAAGATGTCCTTGAAGGTTCATTTCAGCTCTTAACTTGTCTCTCTACTCATCTCCCTGAGACAGGGGGTTGAACTGGGGTGATGACTCTAGGGAGGGATGATATTCACAGCCAGGCTGTGGAAAGGGAAGCTGGGGGCCAGGAAGTCAAGAGACTGAAGGCTGGGGCCTGAGCCCCAGGAGGGAGGGGTCCTAAAGCCAACACTTTCCTCCCCTTGTAGCTCGAGCTGATCGGGCACAGCGTCTTCGATTTTGTCCATCCCTGTGACCAAGAAGAACTTCAAGACGTCCTGACCCCCCGGCAAGGTGAACCTTTGCCACGTTTAACCCCTGTCCCCCAGCATAGGGTCCCCTCTGCCTCCAGGAAGCTGCCACCCCAAGGGGACCCCAGACTTGCCCTTGGGGAGGCCCATCTTGAAGGGGAATGGGAGGGCAGGCTGGGGAACGAAGCCTTGAGAGCTTGGTAAAGTGGAAAGTGCACTGCTCCTGGGGTCAAAGGCCCTGGGTTCAAATCCTCCCTCTGCAACTTAGCTGTGTGACCTAGAGCAGACCCCAGCCTCCCTGGGCCTGGGCCTCTTCTCAGCTCACTAGATGGCCTCAGACGTTCCTCCCGGCTCTGAGGGGAGGACCCCGGAAGAGTCTTTCCTCGAGGAGGGGGATGGGCCATGCCCTCAGGAAGCCTAACACTGCGTGATGCAGAATTGGGGAGCAGCCCCTGTGGGGGGGGGGGGCCCGGAGCCGATGCCCGATGTCCACCTTCTTCTGTCCCACCTCAGGCCTATCCAAGAGGAAGCTGGAGGAGCCCACGGAGCGGAGCTTCTCCCTCCGGATGAAGAACACCCTCACAAGCCGCGGGCGTACCCTCAACCTCAAAGCTGCCACCTGGAAGGTGGGGGACGCAAGGACTCGGAAGGACTCGGAAGCCAGTGGGGCGCCCTGGGCAGAGAGGGAGCTCTGGAAAGTGGGAGTCCCTGGGAAAAGGCCTCAGGGGATTTGGGGATAGGGGACCCAGGCACCCAGGTTTGGAGACTTGGGAACCGAGGACAGTGGCCTGCATTACGGGGCACTCACACACCAGGACAATGAGGCTCCCCGAGGGAAGGGAGGGGCTAGGGAAGGTGGGGAGGGAGGAAGGAGGATCTGAGCACCGTGAGGGAAGGTTCTGGAGAAGCTGGAGTGGGGCCATCTCTGGGGACACTCCATGACTTTCTTTAGGCCTCAGTTTACTGATCTGTAAAATGAGCAAGGTTGGACTAATGGCTTCTGAGGCGTCTTTCACCCCTAGACCTATGATCCTTTGAGGCAGGTGCCCAAGTATGGGGAAATCTGGGAAAACCAGGGGGGCCGTCTGAGAAACTGAGGCACATAGGTCCCTAGGGACAGTGCCAGGGAGCCAGAGGGTGGAGCTGTGGAGCCCCACCTCTCTAGGAAACCTAAAGCATAGGAGCAGGGCAGGACAAGTGCCCTGGCATTGGGCAGAGCTGGGGAAAGAGATTGGGAGGTGAAAAAGCATGGTGGCAGCTGGGAGGACCCCGTGGCTCTGCAGCTGATCCTTCCCCTTCTCCACACCAGGTTCTACACTGTACAGGGCACATGCGGGCCTACACCCCACCTTCAGAGCCCTCTGCGGGTGGTGGGCTGGGGTCTGGGCCTGAGCCACCCCTCCATTGCCTGGTCCTGATCTGTGAGGCCATCCCACACCCCAGCAGCCTGGAGCCGCCCTTGGGCCGAGGGGCCTTCCTCAGCCGGCACAGCTTGGACATGAAATTCACCTACTGTGATGACAGGTCCGTCTTGTGTCCCGCCTGGCCCGTGGAGAATCCCATGCTTCTCTTCCCTCTCCTTTTCTTAATAGCTCTAGTCTGCCCTCATCCCCATTCTTTCCCTCTCCCCTGTTTCTCCCTGTACTCCTCTGCCCTTTCCTTCTACCCCCTCCCCTCCCCGTCCTCTCCACCCTCCCGTCCTCTTCCCTCCTTCCCCATGGGCCTATCCCCCATTCTCAGGATTCTGGTCTGGAGCAGGCCAGAACTGACAGGGCCCATCTTCCTCCACCCCCAGGATTTCAGAAGTGGCGGGATACAGCCCGGATGATCTGATTGGCTGCTCAGCCTACGAGTACATCCATGCCCTGGACTTCGATGCTGTCAGCAAAAGCATCCACACCTGTGAGTCTGCCCAGAGACACCCTCCCCCACCCGGGGGGATCTCAGCCCTGGTCTCCAGCCCCAAGCCCCAGTCTGGGACCTTCTCCTCCCTGGCTCCCCGTCCCACCATCCTATTCTGCCTTCTGCCCCCCAGTACTCAGCAAGGGCCAGGCTGTGACTGGGCAGTATCGCTTCCTGGCCCGCAATGGAGGGTACCTCTGGACCCAGACCCAGGCCACGGTGATCTCAGGCGGCCGAGGTCCCCAGCCCGAGAGTGTCGTCTGTGTCCACTTTGTGCTGAGGTCAGTGCCAGGCAAGGGAAGGGACTGTGACCCCCTTGGGGAGTGGGGCGGGAGGCTGACAAGGGCTGAGATCTTTATAATGGAAGGATCCCTATGCTGGGGGTCAGGTGCCCTGGGTTCAAATCCTGGCTCCTGCCCCTGACTTACTGTCTCTTGGGAAACCTCCTTGCCTTTCTGTGCCTCAGTTTCTCCATCTGTAAAATAGATGGAGTTGGACTTAATGGTTTCTTCCAGCTCTGGAATTCAGCTTGTCCCTCTTTCTGCTAATTAATGCCTGTGGGGACCTTGGAGCTGGGATATCTCTCCTGGGGCAACTATCATAATAGGCTGGTTGGGGTGGCCCTCCAGGGGACAAAAGTCATGCCCAGCTCTGATCTCCCTTCCCTGACACCCTGCCCCCTCTGCCCCATCCTGCCCCCCCCCAGCCGGGTGGAGGAGACTGGGGTGGTGCTATCCCTGGAGCAGACGGAGCAGCCAACCCGCCGGCCCCCCCGCCCCGCCGACCGGGGGCCTCCCTCGGAGAAGAGCCCCCAGGGTGTTGGAGACGGCTTTGGTATGGGGGTGGAAGGCAAGGGAGCCTGGGAGGTGGAAAGAAGGGAGGAGGGGAGGTTCACGGGGTGTCTCACCTTCTCCACATCATCCCCATTCTATGTGCTGGCATCAACCCTTCCCACCTCTTCCTGGCTGCCATTCTCTGATCTTTGCCCACTTCCTTGGCTCCCATGATGCCCACTCAGCCAAGCATCTAGCATTCCCCACCTCATCCCTAAGCTTCCAGACATAGCCTGTCCAGCCTCTACCCCACCCCTACCTAGAATGTCCTCACACACTCACTGTGTGCCAGTAGGACTCACCTAGTCTCTCCTCCAGGAAGGCTTCCAGGCTCTCCATTTCCCCCAGTGCCCTCTCCCCAATCCCTTCATTCACCCCCCAAGACCCAACAACCTCCCAGGATGAACTCCACTTTGACTCTAGAATCTCTCCTGTCCTACGGGGTTTGCATTTCTTCACCTAGGTTAGGCAGCACACTCCCTTGATTCTCAGACACCAGACCAGCATTTCTATCTCCTCCCCCTCCCCTGCAATATGAAGGTCAGCCTCCTGCCCCCCCCCAGAAAAACCCCAACATCCTCACACAGTAAGTGCTTGCTCAGAAAATACGTGTTGCTGAAGGTCGGGATCACTGGGGTGGCCCCTCAGATGCCCCAGCCCACCACACGTAACCATCCCAGTACATGTCTCACAGATACCCCCGGCCCCAGGATCCTTGCCTTCCTGAAGCCCCCGGCTCTGAGCGAGGCCACTCTGGCTGCTGACCCTCGCCGCTTCTGCAGCCCAGACCTTCGCCACCTCCTGGCCCCCATCCTGGATGGGGCCGCCCCTGCCCCTGCCACTGCTGCCCCTGCCACCGCCACCGCCGCCATCCCCAGCGGAACCCCAGCCAAAGAGCGTCCTCGAAGCCCGCCACCGGTATGCAGACCTCTGGGCCAAGTCACCACGCCTTCCAAGGCTGCTTTTCTGCGTGTCCTGTTTTAGCAAATCATGGGTTATATTTGTAAAGCCATGTGAGGATCAGTTGAAATATTCGAAAGGTGCACGGTACCTGCCATATGGATGACCCTTGAGATGTCCCTCCTCTCCACCCCAGCTCTGACATCCCATGTTCCAGGCTCCCCTCCCAACTCTGATATTCTCTGTTCTAAGGTCACTCCTAGCTCTGACATTCCCTGTTCTAGAGCCCCTCCCAGCCCTGACATTCCCTGTTCCAAGGCCCCTCCTGGCCCTGACATTCCCTGTTCTAAGGCCCCTCCCAGCTCTGATATTCTGTTTTCCAAGGTCCTTTCCAGCTCTGACATTCCAGTATCTGGACTTACCCTCTAGCCTTTGACCTCTCTGACTTTTAACCGCTCCCATCCCTTACATTCTTGATTCCCTGCCTGCCATGGGGATTCCTTGGTCCCAGGTCTAGAGTCAGTGACCCTTGATATTTGACTCCCATGGCCAGGGACCAAGGCTTTCTCTCCTAGGTTTTGAGCTAGCTAACCTTGGACGTTTGGCCCCCTCCCATCAGAGCCTTTGACCTTGAGATGCCTAGTTTCATGCACAATCTTTTTTCTCTTTTCTTCTTTGTACATGGAGATATTTCTGTGTGTTGATGATGTTTATCAAGTGCATTAAAAAAAAAATTTCCAAAGATTCCGTTACCAAATGACCCAGTCATGGGTGCTGCCCTCGGACCCTCCGCACTCGGGCTTTGCTGACCTCTTGGGCAGAGCTGTCTAGGGTCTTTGGAGGCTCGACTCCTCCCTCACCGTTTGGTGCTTGGCTTCTGTCCACCATTCCTAGCTGGACTTTGGGCTTCCTATCCCGTCTGGGAGGCAGAGATGGACCTGACCTTGGAGACGACCTACTGCCCCCCGCCCTCATTTTGTAGCACTCTGTACTCACCTGTTACCTCATCTCCATCTCGCCCACAGGCGGATCTCCCAAACGACCTCCTCCTGGAAATGGAAAACGTACACAAGATGTTTGGATTCGGCAAGACCCTGGAAGCTGTAGAAACTCTGGATGTGGAGCAGGTAGGGCCAAGACTGGTGGCTAGAACATGGCAGTGCTCCCCTGTCACACCCCAGCCTTTCCTTTCCTTGAATGGACAAATCTCTTCCTGTTGCTCAACTCAGTTTCCTCATCTGCAAAATAGGGACAATAGCAATATAGAAATGGTGCTTGTTGAGTGCCTGGAATCGTAGATTTAGAATTGGAAGGGACCTTGGAGGCCATCAGACCTGACACTTTTATTTTACAGATGAAGAGACTGAGGCCCAAGAGGGCAAACTGACTGGTCTAAGACCACAGAGGGAGGAGGTGGGAGAGCCAGGATTCCACTGCCCC
Organism: Vombatus ursinus; assembly: GCF_900497805.2. Classification (NCBI taxonomy): domain Eukaryota; kingdom Metazoa; phylum Chordata; class Mammalia; order Diprotodontia; family Vombatidae; genus Vombatus; species Vombatus ursinus. Next base: position 3,297,947 of record NW_020954808.1, read on the forward strand.
CTACCCCCATCCCGGCTTCCTAGGCTGCTGGGACTAGGACCTTTAGCCCGGACAGTAGAAGGCTCAGGGGGTAGGTGACCTTCAGGCACCTCAAGAACTGTCCTCCAGAGGGGGGATTAGATTAGCCTCCTTCTGCCTGGCCCCAGAGTGGAGAACCAGAAGCGATGGGACGGAGGCAAAGACGCCAGCTTGGGCCCGAGCTCATGAGACAATGAGAATTGCCCCGGAATAGCCTGCCAGGAAAGGTAGTGAGCTCCCTGTCTTTGGAGGCCTCCATGCAGCAGCTGGTTGAGCTCTCATCATGGTTATGGTAGTGGGGGTTCTTTATCAGGGACAGCATTAGAGGCCCCTTCCAGCTCTGAAGTCCTGGGTTTGGACCCCCAGGCTCCCTGACTTTGTAGGCCGTACTTCCTGTCCTGTAATTCCGAGGCCTCAGTGGCTGACACCCTGCCCTTAGAGGGGCTGCCTGCCTTCTTGGGTTTTTGGTACTTTCTGGTCTCCTCCCTAGCTCACACATCTTGCTGTTCTCTGGGCATTTGTCTCCAGCAGCTTTCCTTCTCTCTTCAGTTTACCGTTCCCAATCTCCTGGGCATCCCCAGGCCGCACACCCACTCTTGTTAGCACCTTGTACAAGGCAGGAGGCAGTGTCTCCATGTGATGAGGGTCGCTCCTCTAAGGAGAAATGCTTGGGCTTTGTGACGGCTCTTTTGTCCGCTCAGAGACTTTTTCTGCTTCCCCCTTAACTCTGGAGAGGTAGCTGGATGGAACAGAGAGGTCCAGAGGGACCTGGGCTGGAATTCCAGCCCTGCTCTGCAATGGTCCTGGGTGACCCTGGACAGGTCACTTGGGCCTTCCAACATTCCTCACCTGTGAAATGGAGGTGATAATCCCTGCAGGACCTAGCCCACAGCCTTGTTGGGAGGACGTGATTTGTCCAAGCCTCACAAACAATGCCTGGAGATGGGCAGATGCTTCGGGCATCAGCATGACCCTTTTTCTGGGGAAGAGAACTGCCCTCCAGAGAGCTGAAGGGGGCTTTTCAACGTCTCAAAAGACCTCAGTCAGCAGTAGATCTGGGGTTTGGCCCCAGGGCTCCTGCCCCAAAGCTCAACATTTCTGTGATGCATGCAGCTGGAGGTGACCGAATTGGGAGTCAGGGCTGGAGTTCAAAACCAAACTCTGTTACTAAGGACCAGAGTCATCCTCAGTTTCTCTATCTGTAAATTGGGAGACCTGGTCTTAGGAGAGCCTTTGAGCTCTCTTCCAGCTTGAAATCTATGCTCCTGGGATTCTCTGACCTGTGTGACCTTGGGCAAGTCTTGACCTCTGGGCCTTAGTTTCCTCATCTGTAAAATTTGGGGGAATCACTACATCATCTTTGAGACCCTTGCCAGCTCTAAGTGTGGGATCTCCTAGTCTTTTTGGGTGACTCGTGGGAGGGATGGTGCCGTAGGAAGGAAAGGACTGGGGTCCAGAACTAGATGTAATTGGCTCCCTGGGTCTTGTCTCAGCTCCCCCGGCCAAGAAGCTACAAGGAGGAGGGTTACTTATGTGGAATCCTCCTTCTCTGCCCAGGACATCGAGGCGCTAGAGTTAGAGATGCTGGCCCCCTACATCTCCATGGACGATGACTTCCAGCTCAACACCAGCGAGCAGCCCTACAGGACCCCTCGAAGGCGTACAGGAACAACCCCCCGCCCCCGAGCCCGCAGCTTCCACGGCCTGTCCCCCCGACCCCCAGAGTCTCTTCCTCTGCTTCGGTGGGGGAGTGACCCACGACTGAGCCAGAAGACCCACCCTGCGGGCACAAGCTCCCAGGCCGGAGCTCGGAAGAGGTGAGAGAGGATGGAGTACAGAGGGATGGGAGGGAGGGAGATTGGGACCTTAGATTTGGAATCAGAGGACTCCAATTTAAATTCCAGCTCTGTGCTGAGCGACTCAATGGATACAGCACCGGGCCTGGAGTCAGGAAGACCTGAATTCAAATTTGACCTCAGACACTTACTAGCTGGGGAACCTTGGGCAAGTTACTTAATCCTGTTTGCCTCAGTTTCCTCATCTGTAAAATGAAGAGGTTGGTCTAGGTACCCTGTAAGGCCCCTCTACACCTCAGTTTCCCCATCTGTAAAATGAGAAGGTTGGACATCCTTTCCACCTCTAAATCTTGTGTTCCTAATTGTGTGTATTATAGTTGTTTTTGTCTTCCCTTCTTTTGTTAGGCAATTGGGGTTAAGTGACTTGCCCAGGGTCACACAGCTAGTAAGTGTTCCCTTCTTAATAGATGCTTAGCTCCCTGAGGATAGGAATCAAATCAAATCAAATCAAACTGGCCAGTTGGGCAATGCAGTTCTTTCCTTCCTTCCCTCCTTCGCTCCTTCCTTCCTTCCCTCTTCTCCTTGTGTCCACATAAGAAAACATACCCTTACCCACGGGTAAGGAATATAAATTTTGATCATGGAAACCTCTCAAAATATCTGGTGGTTTACAGCTAGATTTCTTTTTTTAAGGACCATACCTTAAACCCAAATCACTCTGGCTCTCATTGATTGGCCAACAATAGGTCCCATCCCAGGCCCCACTTGGTCATTGTTTGGACCTCTGATGGCTCAGTGTGAGTGTAAATAGCAATTGTTTCTGTTTTGGCCAGAAACCCTGAGGCTCTTCCTGTACCAGATTGATTTTTTTTTTTAGACTAGGTAAAAAAGGCCATTTTTAGCCTCATTTTTTACCTAGCCTTAATCACTGAATGGGTGTTGCCTCAGTCAGATGGAAACCTGGAAAAGACCTTAGCTTAAAAAGGCCAAGGTCTCCCACTGCATCCTGGGCCATCTCCAATCGACCTGATCTGTATCTGGCCTCTGGACCCAGATGGCTCCAGAGGAGAGAGTGAGGCTGGTGACTTTGCACAGCCCTCCCTCACTTAAACCCAATTCATTTGCAAGTCATGACATCACCTTCCTGATGTCGTGGTCCTCTTCCAGAATGAAGGACAAACAAGAATAAGTATAATTATCCCTATTTTACAGATGAGGAAACTGAGGCCCTGATAAATCAAGGTACATGACCACCTGACTTGTGTCAAAGCCAGGGCTGTAACCCAGGTCTCTCCCAACTCTGAGACCAGGGCTCTTTCTACTATACATTGCTCTCTCTGAGCTCCCCCAGCCCCCTTTTCCATGGTACCCCACTGTTCATCATCTGTAGCCCTCACTGGGCATTTGCCGCATCCTGCATTTTGATACTATGTGTCCTTGGGTAAGTCTGCAGTTTCCTCATCCATAAAATGAGTCATAGGGGATGATGGGTAGGACCTGATGCTATCCAGGGATCCCTTCTGGCATTAAATCTTGTGATCTGGAAATCTCTGCAAAGAGGAAGTCCACCAGTCTTTGTCCCATGTAGTTTAGCAATTGATCAGTCAATATTTATTAAGCATCTACTATGTGCCTACTTGTGTTGACACAAGAAGAGGAAAAAGGCAATCCCTTGCCCTCGAGGAGCTTACAATCTAATTAGGGAGACAACATGCAAACAAACATATATAGACAGAACAAGAAGTAATCAGCAGAGGGCAGGCATTGGAATGAAGAGGGTCTGGGGAAGGTTTCCCCATTGAAGCTTGTAGCTGGAAGGGGGCTCAGGACCACCCTCCAGACCAGCCCACACCTGTGCATACCTGATCTGCCAAGCTGTTCATCATCTAATAGCTGCCACCTGAACTTTTTGAGATGGAGGGTCCTTTGGCTTTGCTCTAACATCCTTCCTGATGCCAACCCTAAATCTGCTTTTCCCCAACTCCCCTGCATGCTCCTGGTTCTGGGACCAAGGAGAACTCCAAATTCAGTATGTGAAGAGAGCCCTGTAAATCTTAGGCTTGTCTCCAGGCTAAAGATGCCCAGTTCTTTCAGCTGATCCCTGCATGATGTGCACTCAAGGCCCTTCACCATTCTGGTTACCTTCCTCCAGGTCAGGGTTCTTCACCTTTCTCAGGTCCTAGACTCCTTTGACAATCTGATGAAGCCCAGGGCCCCTTCTCGAAATCATGTTGTTAAATGCATAACATCAAATACAAGGATTGCAAAGGAAGCCAATTATATTGAAATACAGTCATCAGAATGATGATGGTGTTGGTGACAGTGGTGGTGATGCTGGTGGTGATGGTGATGGTGGTGATGAAGATGGTGATGATGGTGGTGGTCGTCGTGGTAACGGTGATGGTGATGTTGATGCTGGTGGTGATGGTGATGAAGATGGTGATGGTAGTGGTGATGATGGTGGTGGTGGTGGTGGTGGTGATGATGATGGTGACGGTGGTGGTGATGGTGGTGGTGTTGATGGTGATGGTGGTGGTGATGGTGGTGGTGATGATGGTGGTGGTGGTGGTGATGCTGTTGGTGATGGTGGTGGTGATGGTGATGGTGTTGATGGTGATGGTGGTGATGGTGATGTGGTGGTGGTGATGGTGGTGGTGATGATGGTGGTGGTGATGATGGTGGTGGTGATGGTGGTGGTGGTGGTAATGGTGATGGTGGTGGTGGTGGTGGTGATGGTGATGGTGGTAGTGATGATGGAGGAGGTGGTAGTGATGCTGTTGGTGATGGTGGTGGTAATGATGATGGTGATGGTGTTGATGGTGGTGGTGATGGTGATGGTAATGGTGATGGTGGTGGTGTTAATGGTGATGGTGGTGGTGGTGATGGTGATGGTGGTGGTGGTGATGGTGATGGTGGTGGTGATGATAATGATGAACACGAGTTCATGGACCTGTGTCTAGAAGCTCTCCAGTGTGTTTCAAAAACTGTAAATGCAGGGGCAGCTAGGTGGTGCAGTGGATAGAGCTCTGGCCTTGGAGTCAGGAGGACCTGAGTTCAAATCTGGCCTCAGACACTTGACACTAGCTGTGTGACCCAGGGCAAGTCACTTAACCCTGATTGCCTCACCAAGAAGCAAAAAAAAAAAAGTAAATGCAGGAAAAATTAGATAACATCTGTAAAGCGCTTAGCACATTGCTTGGCACATAGTAGGTGCTTAATAAGTGCTTGTTTCCTTATTTTTCCCTCCTCTATCTGTGGTTAGACTAAGCTAGAGGACACCCTCCTTATTACTAGGAGCTGCACCGCTTACATAGGCCAATAGGGGGCGCCCCAGTGCACAGAGCACTGGGCCAGGAGCCAGGAGCCAGGAAGACCTACCTGAGTTCAAATAGAACCTTAGACACTTCCTAGCTGTGTGACCCTGGGCAAGTGACTTTGCTGCTGCCTGCCTCAGTTTCCCCAACTATAAAATGAGGGCAATAATAGCACGTACCTCACAGGATTGTTGTGAGCACCAAATGAGATAATATTCGTGAAGCCTTAGCCCGGTGCCCGGCACGTAATAGGTGCCTAATAAACACTGGTTTCCTCTCTCCTTCCCCTCCGCCTCTCTTAGTGGATCCTGAGATCACATTAGCTCCTCTTAAGAACCTTCTATGGGCAGAGTGGAGCCAAGAAGACCTGGGTTCAAATCCTGCCCTATCATGTAAGCTGTAGGACCCTGGGCAAATCACTTGACTTCTCAATGGCCCAGGCACCTCTCTCAAGACTATAATTTGCAGAGAAGATGTAAAGAGAGTTTGCTCATCTGGGAGATGGGTGCAGTCCCCATCCCTCAACACAAGGCCCTGCTCGTAATCCTGGGGTGACAGAAATAGAAAATGATGGTCATCTTTTCTGCCCTCAAGGACAATCCACTAGGGAGCTAGACCGTGATGCCATCAAAATAAATGAGCATGGTATAAGGTAGAATGTGAATGGAGGACAATCTGAGGAGGACGGAGGAGGGCCCTCTAAGGAGTGGGTGATCAGGGCAGGACCAGGTAATGAGACGTGCTGTACCCTAGTCTGAGTGAAAGCTCGAGTTTATCAAGTGAAGTAGTGGGTTCTCAGGGTGGAGCGGTTCCTGGACCCCAGCATGTGGTCAGCTGAGGAGTCTGCACTTTGTCCCAAAGGCAGTAAGGAGCCCCTGGAAGGAGGATATCGAGCAGGGATGCGATTTTGTAGCCATGAGGATAGCTCATGCAGTAAAAACAGACTTTATTTTTTAAGAAGCGCTTCCTCAAACCAGTTGTACAAATGTTAAGTCCTTCTTACAGATTAGGAGAGTGAGGCTTGGGAAGTTGGAGGCTTGCCCAGGGTCACCTAGGTTAGCATCCTTACCCTCTGTGCCCAGTCTGCGCTAGAGAATTCCGAGCTCGTATCGGCCTGATCTGCTACGGTCGGACCTTGACGCCAACGTAGTGATGTCATTTTGGTTTTCTTTGAGAACAAAGGCCAGTGACCGCGTGGGAGAAAGCCTCCATCAGTCAGTAAACATTAAGTGCCCACCATATGCCAGGCACTGTGCTAAGTGCTGGGGGCACAAAGAGTCAAAAGATAGTCTCTGCCATCAAGGAGCTTACAGTCTAATTACATGTAGAAGGTCATTAACAACAGCTAATCTCTTGAGTGAAGTCCTTATTACCAAGACTTCTTCTTTCCTCTCCCCTCTTGGTACCTAGCACAGATCTGGGGCTGAGCACCTCTGAGATGCTCAAGTCAGCACTCTTTGCAAAAGTGAGGGAAGGATTGCAACCCCCGCTACTGGTGATTGCTACTGTGCCCCAGGTCTCCTGGGTCCTGAACTCTTTTTCTCCCTTTCCTGCAGGACCCTGCCCCAGAGCTTGGAGGAGGACAGCGGGGCCGAGGCCCTGGGAGCAAAGCCCCCCAAACGATCCCCCAGCCCAGCACCGGAACACTTTCTGCTGCCGCCCCTCAGCCTGGTATGTTGGGGAATAGGGGCGTCCACGGGGGAGGGGGAGTGGAGGGAGAGAATCAAAGGACCTTCGAGCAGACCTTCTCATTTGACCTGGGAAGGAAGTGGGGCCCAGAGGAGAAAATTCTGCAACTGTTGAGTCATGGCAGCAGGATCTGAATTCACCTGCCCCGATTCCTTTCCGTATGCCACAGATAGCCTTGTTTCTGCGATGGAGGCCACGGGATGAAGATTACTAGACAGAGTCAGGAGAGCCTTGGGTTCAAATCCCTCGTCTGACATGTAATAGCTGCACAACCACGGTTAGGTCCCGTAGCCTCCGTTTTCCCATCTATAAAACGGGAGCAATGATAGCACCTACCTCCCAGGGTCATTGTGAGCTTCAGATGAGGTCATCCATGCAAAGTGCTTCTCAAACCTAAATTCTCTTTGGAAATGTTTGCTAGCATGATGATCATGTAGACAGTTTCTCTGCTACTGTCCCATTCTGACACAGGTGTGAAACCCACGTGTGACCCTGGGTACCTGGAACATAGGCCCTGGAAGGCCCTACCATGGCTGCCAGGGGGCACAGTGAATAGCGCCCTGGGCCTGAAGTCAGGAAGGCCTGAGTTCAAATCTAGCCTCAAACATTTACTAGCTGGGCAAGTCACTTAACCTCTGTCCACCTCAGTTTCCTCATCTGAAAAATGGACATAACAATACCTGCCTCTTAGGATTGTTGTGAGGACCAAACAAGGTAATGTTTGTGAAGAGGTAATGATGATGATAAAACCGCATACTGAACGTCGAAGATAGTAACAAGATTGCCCAGTTTGTGTTCCCCTATGAATTTCTTTGTTTTCTTTCTGTGTGTTTTTTAATGCTTCAATCAAGAAGCATTTATTAGGGGTAGCTGGGTGATGCAGTGGATAGAGCTCCGGCCTTGGAATCAGGAGGACCTAAGTTCAAATCTGGTCTCAGACACACAACAGTTACTAGCTGTGTGACCCTGGGCAAGTCACTTAACCCCGATTGCTTAGCAACAACAAAAAAAAAAGGAAGCATTTATTAAACTCCTACTACGTGCCAGGCACATAGTGAGGACACAAAAGCCAAAAACAGCCTGGCTCTCTAAAGTTTCCATACTGGGAGAGGACATGCAGAGAGAAGTCAGCGCCCAAGATATTCAAAGTTACTTGCTGAGGGAGGGACACTATTGAGCGGGAGATCAGGGCTGCCTCCTCGGAGGAACTGGTCCTAAAGCTCTGGAGAAGCTAGATTTTCTATCAATGGGGAGGGAACATATTCCAGCCCGTGCAAAGGCAAAGACGTGGGAGATGGGATGCCACAGGCAGGGAATAGCCACGTTGGTTACTTTCCATACAGGAACTCATTGGAGCCTCGTCAGTCAGTGAATAACAAGCATTTATTAAGCACCTACTGTGTACTGAGCCCTGGGGATACAAAGAAAGGCAAAAATATCACACAGTCAGCCGGGGCTCTGGGAACGGGGTTGTTGTTCAGTCATTTTTCATTTGGGTCTGACTCTTCGTGACCCCTTTTGGGGTTTTCTTGGCAAAGTGGTTTGCCTTTTCTTTCTCCAGCTCATTTTACAGATGAGGAAACTGAGGCAAACAGGGTTAAGTGACTTGCCCAGGGTCACACAGCTGTCTGAGGCCAGGTTTGAATTCAGGAAGTTGAATCTTCCTGCTTTGCACCGCACCACCCAGCTGCCCACAGGGAGCAGAGAGGGGTGGCTATCTGGGAGAAGGGACGGGAGGGCATGCAGTGGATCTGGAACCTCAGGGAGCACTTCTTGATTTCTGCCTCCTCCCTTCTCCACCAGAGTTTTCTCCTGAGCGGCGAGGCCGCTCCTGGCACTCCATCAGATGCCGACAACAGGCTCCTGGACCTTGAGGAGCCCGTGGGTGAGTGAGGGAATTCTGGGGAGGGGGGGATATTTCAGCAAGGGCCCAGGAAAGCCCTGGGGTCGTCCCAGGTGGGTCAGTGCATTCCCGAAGAGGAATTTCTTGTCTGAATGATCCGCCTTCAGGGAGGATCGGGCTTGGCCAGGAGCAATTAGTAGGGGGAGTTGCAGGCAGGCGGATTTCGGCTCAGCGGAAGGAATAGTGTCCTGATCATTAGAGGTGTCTGACAGACAGTGAGTAAACCGTCATGGAGACCTTTTAGTGAAGGCTAGCTGTTGGAGGAGAGAGATCGTAGCATCCAAAGCTGGAAAGGATCTCAGAGGCTGTCTCGCTCATCCCCCTCACAGATGAGGAAACTGAGGCAGATGAGGTCAAGTGGCTTACCCAGATTCACACAGCTAGTAGGGGTCTGAGGCCAGCTTTGAACTCAAGTCTGATTCCAAAGCCAATGTGCCTTCCAGGAGGGATGACCTCTAAGCTTCCTGCCACCGCCGCGATTCTGCGGGTTACCCCAGAGTGGGGTTGTTTTTGCTTCCCCGGCACTCGACACACGCTTCATACGTGTTTGTTGACTGACTGATGGAGGCAGTGTGGAAGTTGTACTGTTCACCCTCAGAGCAGTCGTCCAGACCCTCCAAACACCCCCACACTCCCCTGTGACCCTGGGCAACATCATCTCTTACATTCTAAGAAAGGAGGCAACATGCAAGATACACGCGTGTTCATACAACGTGCACATATGTTTGCACAAGATACATACAGAGTAGATTGAAGAGAGGGAAAGCCCCCTGATTCCAGAACAGCAAGGGGGCCGGTATCGCTGGGTGGAGAATGCACAGAAGGGTCAGGTGTCAGATGGGAAGGTAGGAAGGGCCGCGTTCACGTGGCAGAGGTGTTTAAATGCTAGACCGGGGATTTCATGTTTCATCGCTGAGGTACTAGGGAGCCACTACAGTCTGCTGAGGAGGGGAGTGACATGGTCAGAGTGGGGCTCTGGCAGTGAGTGGAGGATCGACTGAAATGGGGAGCGGCCGAGGCGGGCCGACCCCCCAGAGTGTTCCTGGGTTCACTGACTTTGCCCTTCCTGCCCCCTCCACAGCCCTGGCCTCCTCCTCCCTGCTGTCCTTCTATGAGGATGAGGATACCGCTCAGCCCAGGGGTCACTTCCAGCTGGAGGAGACCTTACCTCAGGAGCTCACCCCAGGCACCTGAGACACCCCCTCTCCTCCCCGCGCCCCCAGTCCCCGCCCTCTTCCCCTTCCTCCCTCTGCACGCCCAGGACCTCAGCCACACTCCAAGCCCGCAGCCTACGCACAGGATAGAGGGATCTGGGGCCAGGGGAGAGGGACGTACATCCCCCTCCCATCCCCACTCCTTCTGCACCGGGCCCTACCTCACTGTTTCCCCCCACCCCAGCCCTCTGTGTCTCAGGGGATGTGGGTGGCCCAGGGAGAGCCAAGCAAACCTCAGCCGGGATGGAGGGAGGCCCATCTCATTCCCACCGGTCCCACACCTTCCCTAAGCGGGCAGGGTCCTAACCCCTGGCTCAGCTCAGTGACCCCCCCTCTTGCAGGGCAGGGACCTCCCCTCTCCCTCCTCCCACGCCCTCTCAGGATCTCTTGGTGCTCATTTATTTACACAGTTACCTCACCCATATTTTAGGGGTTTACTTTAGGGGTTTTCAGGGTGGGGGGTTGGGGGAGGGCTTAGGACTTTTTCTACAGCATGCTTTATTTTTAACTCTGGGGTACACATAATCACCTTATCGACGAGAAAAATCTCCCCTTTTGTGATAAATGATCTCTTTTTAAAATTGTTATAATCTAAAGGTACAGGGAGGGGGTGAGGGAGAATTGATGGAATACAGAGCCCTGAACCCTTCCCCCAAGGTTTCGGGGGAGTCCTTTGAACCAGACCTCTCCTCACTGTGCACGTCATCTCCTTAATGCCTTCCTTCTTCAGACCTCTCACCTTTTCAACTGCCTCTCCTTCCTTCCAGACCTCACCCCATCCAGACCACCAGACATGGGGGCAGACCTAGCCCCTGGCCCCAGCCCTGGCACTTATCTGACTTGGCCTGGTCTCCCTTGCCTTTTCTCTGCCTCAGTTTCCCTTTCCATGAGCTGAGGCAGTTGGACTCAGCAGTCAGTAAGGACCCTCCTAGCTCTGCTCCTTTGTGGGTCTGTGAGTGGACACCCCTCTCTCCAGGCCTCATTTCACATAATCGGAATGTGTTACAGGTGGAGGGGTGGGGGTGGGAACTTGTCAAATCCTCAAATCTTAAAATTTAGAGATTATCTACTCTGACCCCCCTCATTTTACAGATGAGGAAACTGAGGCTCAGAGAGGAGAAGAGACTTGCCACACAGTGAGTTACAGAAGCAGAAAAAGACAGAGCTAGGAGAGGTCCTTGGGGACCACCCGCTCAACTCTCATTAACATCAGTGGAAACTGAGGCCCAGAGAAGGAAAGAGCCTTCTCCAAGACCACAGATAGCAGAGCTGAGGGTCCAGAAGGCTGGTCCCTTGGGGTCTGTCCATGGCCTTTTCTCCATCCCGGTTCCAGACTCCCTGCCTCCATCTCTTCCCTGTTTCTGCTTCCCAGCCCCAGGCAAGGTGGGGACCGCAACGCACTCCCCTCAGGCCAAGCCCAGATTCCAGGCCGCCCAGTCACACGCACAGCTCCAGCTGCAGGTCTCCGGGCCGGGCTGTGGTCGAGGAGAGGGGTCACAGGACACCCCTTCCTCTATCCCGCCTCCGTGCCGCCTGCCTCTCATCCCCTCTCCCCCTTCCCTGTTTACACGATGGTGCTACCCTTTGGGTCTGGAGTGGGGACAAAGAACCCCTCCCACATACAGACACACATAAACCACCTGGTGATTTCCCACCATCCCCTTCCTGGGGGCTCCCCTCCCCCTAAGCTGGGGAGTCAAGAAGTCTGACCAGACGGTGCTATGGGGTTTGTGGGGTAAGGACCAGGGCTTTCTCCCAGCTCTCCCCAGGAGGTCAGAGGCCTCAGTGGAGGGGGCTGTGGAAGTGGGAGGGGGGAACTGGGGGGGGCTACGTGTGTAACTACCACCTTCACCCCCAATAAACCCTTCAGCCTGAAAGGCACCAGAACTCCCCCGGTTGACTTGCATTCATTGATTTTGTGTGGGTTTGTGTGTGCATGTTTGCTTGTCAGAGACAAAGACACTTGGAGTTGGAAGGGACCTCATTTCACCGATGAGGAAACTGAGGTTTCTGGAAGGGGAATGATTTGCCTAAGGTCACGCAGATGGCTCCTTCTGTGTGTAATCAGAAGGGCGTGTCTGTGTAGGTTGTGACTGTGATTTGTTGTTTCCTTGTGTTATAGATAGCTTGCTTCCAGCCTCCGGGTGTCTGCCCACTGGGCTTCTCCTCCACTGTGTGGTCACAGATCTAGTCTGCCTTTATTTTTGCAGAGAGGTAAACTGAGGCCCAGAGAAGGTGTGGGTTTTGCCCAAGGCAGGATTTGAATTTGAAATCCGATGTTTATAATAAGAATGGCTAGAATTTATATAACTGTCAGGTTTGCCAAGGGCTTTACAGATAATAGGTGTGTTATGCTCATATCTGCTGGGATCCTTTATCTTTAGTGCCCAGCACATAGTAGGTGACAGACAGACGGATAGATGGATAGATGGATGGACATTTAGATAGTGAGGTAACTGGTGGTTCAGCGGATAGAGCACTGGACCTGGAGTCAGGAAGACCTGAGGTCCAGTCCTACCTCAAGACACTTATTAGCTGTGTGACCCTGGTCACCTCCCTTAACCTGTTTGCCTCAGTCTTCCTCATCTGTGAGATGGGGCTAATAACAGCACCGACCTTACAGGGTTGTGAGGATTAAATGAGAATATTTGTACGTGCTTTGCCAACTTTGCTCTGTAAACACGGGTTGATGTGTGTCTAAGTGGGTGGGTGAGTTTTTGGGTGAGGTGCCAGGCTCGTTTGGAGAGAGAGTGGTAATGCGGCAGAGCAGGTGGGGAGACCTGTGGTCTGCTCAGGTAACTTATGGACCAGGCCTTAAATCCAAGTCACTCTGGCTCTCACTGACTGGCCAGCAACAGGGCCCTGCCCACTGAGTGGTCATTGTTTGGGTCCACAGGGCTCAGAGTGAACCTAAATAGTAATTGTTTCTGTTTTGGCCGGAAACCCTAAATCTTCCCCTCCCAGATCAGATTTTTTTTTTTTTGACTAGTCAAAAGAGGCCATTTTTTGCCTCATTCTTTTTTGTTGTTGTTTTTGTTTGTTTGTTTTGAAGCAATAGGGGTTAAGTGACTTGCCCAGGGTCACACAGCTAGCTAGTAAGTGTCTGAGGCCGGATTTGAACTGGGACACCTAGCTGCCGGCCTCATTCTTACCTAGCCTCAATCACTGCATGGGCCCCGTTGCCTCAGACAAACCGAGACCTGGGAAAGACCTTAGCTGCAAAAGGCCACAGCCTCCCACTGCACTGGGGCCATCCCCAGTTGTCCTGATCTATGTCTTGCCACCGGACCCAGGCCCAGATGCTCTTCCGTTGCCAAGCAGGGGCTGATCCACCCAAACTCCCTAACCCTGCGTGGGCCCAGCCCTCTCCCCACCAGGCCGGGTGACTGCACTGCCATGACCTTGGGGACGTCGTCCTCCCTGTCTCGAGCTCTGCCCTGGAGGCTGAAGAGTGAGGGATAGGCCCCAGTGATTTCCAGGCTCTGAAAGTTTGGTGGTTCAGTGACCAAACTCCAGGCTGCCTTATGTCAGCACACTGCACGTGTGTGAGAGAGAGAGAAAGAGAGAGAGAGTGTGTGTGTGTGTGTGTGTGTGTGTGTGTGTGTATGATGTGTTCACTCCTGGGTCACACTAGTTGGCTGGGTTGGTGGGGGCGGCAGGGCTCCAAACCAGCCTCCTGACCCGTGAATCCTCCTACCTAGAAGGCACCTCTCCCCTCCTCCCCTGCCCGGGTGCCCCAGGCTGGACTCTGGATTCCTAGTGCCCTCCTCCAAGGAGGAGCAGGGCTGCTAAATGGGTGCTTTGACTCACTGGGGATGAGAATTGCCACCTGGTGTTGGGGTGACTGGGGCAGTGGAGGAGGCCAAGTAAAACCTGTACTGCCCTTCCCAGGAGGAAGGGAAGGAGCTCCCAGGCTGGCTGGAGAGATGAGACACACCCACCCACCTCCCCTCCACTCTGGGAAAAGACCCAGGGCTCTCCCCAAGGGCTGGAGGAGTCTGTGAGGGCAAAACAGGGCAGGCCAGAGCTCTCCTCGTGGGAGGAGGTAGACCCTAGCCAGCCCCAGAAAGACAGGGAAGGTTTGGTATTAATAGGAGAGGGCACTCCAGGCAGGGATCCCAGCCTGAGCAAAGGTATGAAAGTGGGACTCATTCTCCATTTTTCACAAAGAAACTCCCTCTTGAATCCACTGGATTTCAGCCCAGTCATTAAATGACTACTATGTACATTTCTATAGTACCAGGCACAGTGCTAAGCACTTGACAATGATCTCAATTTGATCCACATGAGAACCCTGCAAGGTAGATGCTATTATTCTTCCCATTTTACAGATGAGAAAAAGGAGGCTGAGAAACTAATCCACTTGCCCAGGGTCACACTGTATCTAAGGCAGAAATCAAATGAGTTTCTCTCTGACTCCAAGCCTAGCCCTCTATTCTTTATGATAAGTCATTCTTTATCACAAGTCAAAGGTTGTATGTATTCAATATTCCACACCCATAGTCCTCCACCTCAGCCTAGAAAGGGGGAGAGGTAACATTCTGTGCTTTCTTCTTGGAGTGCAATCTTAGTCATTATAATTATTTCTAATTATGCATATAATTATAACTATAATAATTACAATTACAATAATTATAATTATTTTGCCATTATTTTTCCCATTTCCATTGTCGTAGTCATTTTAGCTGACTTCCCTCTGCATCCGTTCATAGAAATCTTCCTGGGCTTCTCTGTATCAAGTGTTTGGTGTTTCTTCCTGTGACTCCATACCGCCCTGCCCCCCATTACATTCATGCATAGCTTGGCCATTCCCCAGAAGAGGGGCCGGGTCCTCTGTTTCCAAGTCCTTGCTGCTGCAAAAAGGGTTGCTATGAATACTCTGATGCATAGAGGGCCTTTCTGCCCTCTTTGGGATCAATCAGTCAATGGATGACTAAACATTTTTGAGTGCCTATGAAGTGTAAGGTGCTAAGTGCTGGAGATACAAAAAGAAACAAAAGACAGTCTTAGCACTGGAATCTCTGGGCACGGGCATTCTGGCACTCTTCTTCCCGCATAATTCCTAATTGTTTTCCGGTTGTACCAGTTCGCAGCTCCACCAACAATGTACCTTACTTTTCACTGGAAGATATAACAAGTAAACACATAAGGAACTAAGATATATTTGGGGGAGGGAGAATGGGCTAACAAGGCCGAAAGACTTCTGGGAAGAGGCGGAGCTGAGCCCAGAAGAGGGAGATAAGGCTGGGAGGGGAGGGGGCGCCTTCCAGGGGTGGGGGAGGGGAGGATAACAGCCCGGGCAAAGGCGCAGAGGCTGGAGATCACCAGCCCCACCCGCGGCACGTGGAGGCCAGGCTGCTGCAGGGTCTACGGGAGGGGACCTGGGGGCAGAGGCCGGTGCTGGTGCGAGTGCAAAGATGGCCCCCGTGACCCAGAGGTGAGCTGCCCAGCCCCTGCTCTCGAGGCACGGATGACCTCGGGAAAAGGACACACTTAACTCGGAGATAAGCGACTCCTCCAGGAAGCCCTCCGGGATTTCCAGCCCTGCCTCGCCGTGAGGCTCTGAGCTAAATCTCCCCACCCGCCTCAGTCTTCCGCGTCTAGAGGAACGTCCTGTCTTGTCTAGGGATGATCCCGCCGGCTCTAGACGTTCTAGAAGCCGCATGGTCTCTCGATGGCCCGCGGGACTCCCAGGGCCGTTCTAGCCACCCGGGTCCTCCCGACTCTCTATGGTTCTCAGCCGAGGCCCCGCCCCCGTCCCCCAGGGGACTGTGCGGCCTCCCGGCCGGCTGTGCACATGCGCACGCGAGGTCGGGGTGCGAGGCCGGCGCACTGAGCGAAGGGCAGGGAAGGAAGAGGGAGAAGAGGGGCAGGCGGGCGTTTTACGACAGTTGCCGGCGACCGTTGCCTGGGTTGTGGCGGTGGAGGGGTAGGCGCGCTTTGCGGCATGGCGATGGCGGAGGGCGAGCGGCCTGGCTGTGCACCTCCCCCCCGGGAGGACCCGCCGGCTGACGGCGCCCTGAAGCGGGCCGAGGAGCTCAAGACGCAGGCTAACGAGTACTTTAAAGGTGCCCCGCGAGGCTGGCGGGAGGGCGGCGGCGCCGGACGGCGGGCGGTGCCATGGCAACGGGCTGGCGGGGGGAGGAGGGAGGCTGAAGGGCGCTGCCAGATAGGGAGCCATGGGGGACACACGGGAGACTGGCGCTACCAGATAGGGCGCTGTGGGGAGATTGTAGAGGAGGGGGCTGCCACAGAGGGACCCCCGGGGAGAATGCTGCCACATGGGTAGACCGGAGGAGATCTTGGCCAGATAGGGAGCCTTGGGGAAATGGGGAGAAGATTGCCATATAATGAGCTATATGGAGACATGAGGAGACTGCTGCCAGATAGTGAGCCATGGGGGAATGTGGAAGGTTGCCACATAGTGAGCCTTATGGAGACATGGACTGTTGCCAGATAATGAGCCATAGGGTGAATGTGAAGGGTTGCCACATAGTGAGCCATATAAAGCGAGCCATGGGGAAATGTGAAGGGTTGCTACATAGTGAGCCATATAGAGATCGCTGCTAGATAGTGAGCCATGGGGAAGGTTGCCACATAGGGAGCCATGGGGAGACTGCTGCTAGAAAACGAGCCATGGGGAAATAAGGAGAAGGTTGCCACATAAGGAGAAATGAGAGTACTGCCAGATAGTGAGCCATGGAGAAACGTAGAGAAGTTTGCTCCATGCATAGGGAGCCATATGGAGACATGAGGAGACCTTTGCCAGATAATGAGCAATGGGAACATGTGAAGAAGGTTGCCACATAGAGAGCCATGGGAAAATGTAACCAGTTGCCATATAGTGAGCCATAGGGAAATACGAGAAGACCACTGCCAGATAGTGAGCTATGGGAGGGATTGCTCAATAGGGAGCCATGGAAAGGTGTGCAGGGAGACGGCTGCAAGATAGGGAGACCGTTGCCAGAGAGGGAGCTGTAAGGAAGCCTGTTGCCAGATAGGGAGCTATGGGATGGAATCCTGCCAGGGAGGGAAGGAGCCCTAAGGAGATATGGGGAAAGTGCTGCTAGATAGGGAGAGGTGAGGAAGAGTATGACCAGGTAGGGAACCTGGGAAGGACCAGGAAATCCTGTTCAGTAAGGGATTACAGAGAGGTGATGTGCTGCCAAAAAGTGATGGGAGTGGGGAGGGAGCCTGAGGTGAATCCAAGGGGAGAAGATGGACGGGAGCGCCCTGACAATGAGTGAGCCACACACCAAGGCAAAGGCCCCCCAGAGTGACCCCTAAAACCCAGTCCTGAGCCCTGCACTAGGAGAAGAGATAGAGAGTTAGATGCTAAAGGGCCTTCAGAAGGTCCAACCTCATTTCTACAGATGAGGAAACTGAGGTCCATAAAAGAAAGTGACTTGCCCAAGGTCACCCAGGCAGTAAAAGGCCGAGCCAGGATTTGAACTCGGCTCTTTTTTTCTCATCACATGGAGCTGGGCTCTTTAGGTTGTGGCAACGGTGGAGAAGTTGCTGGCTCTTTGGGCCTTATCTGTGGAATGAGAGAGCTGAGTTTTCACATTTTTTGCTTCTGGAGAAACCAAAGTAGATACACATAGCTTCAGAGTCAGGCCAGGGCAGGGCTTGCCCCACAGCCTCGAGGTGGCAGATTAATGGCCGTGGGAAGGGGATGGGCGATCCCGTTCACCCCCTCCTCGTCAGAGACAGACACCGGGGTCTGTAAAGGACACACAGCACCCCAGTGGAGCTACCAGCAAGGGATCCCGGGGAGGAGGGTGAGCCCCAGAAGGGACTTGGAGGCAGGAAGAGCGTTGGGGGCCCCAGGAGGAGAGAAGGCTGGAAGGGGGGGCCAGGGGAAGGACAAAGGAACAGGAAGAGAGCACAGGGTTTGTGAGAGACCCTCCTGTCCAAGCCCCTTTGTATAGGTGGGGAAACTGAGGCCCAGGGAGAAGGGACTTGCCCCAGGCCTCACACCAAATCAGGGCAGAGCCAGGGCCAAAACCCAGGTTTCTTGACCTTTTTTTCAGGGCTTTTTCTGAGATAACAATGTGTCTGCGGGGAGGGGGGATACCCTTCTCTTACCATCAAACCCCAACAGGAAGTAGCCGGTCTGAAAAGAAGGGGGAGGCCACAGGAAATTGAGACACGTGGGAAGGAGGAGCTGCCCTCTGCCTTTGCAGGGACAGATTTGGGGGCGCCCCTTTGGCGGTACCCCCACCTTCTGAGAGTCGTGGAACATTAGAGACAGTGAGTTTCTTTTTCCAGAGGAGGGGAAAGTAGTTGCCCAAGGTCACCTCTCTAGAACCTGACCTTTGCCCCCAGCTCTCCCTGTTCTTGCAGGCAGTCACCGCTTTGTGGTATCACTCGCTTCCTTCACAGCCTGGATACCATCGCCTATTTGAGCAGGAAGTGTCCTGTCCCCTTGTGTACTTGGCCTTCCCCTCATCCTGCACCAAGAACCCCTAGACTAGAGGCCTGCATTCACACAGCTGCCCCCTTTCTGTGCTGCACTCCTTCCATATCCCACCTGTGGAAATCCCTCCTTCTTAGGTGTCACCTCTTCCAGGAAACCCTCCCTGATTTCACCCAGCCAAGCCCGAAGGCCAAAACCATTTCCTCCGCCCCTCACTCCCTCAGATTCCTGAGGACATTGTGTCCAGGTTTTCTTTTTTCCCTATCACACTCTTCCTTCTCTCAGGCTTATTGGCCCACAGGGCCTGCCGACTCCCTCCTAGAGAGAAGGGAGAGGTCCATTTATGCTGGTTTCTCAAGCCCTGACCCCTAGGTCATTCATTTCAGTAAGCACCTGCCAGCTCCCTAGAGAGCCCTGTGCTCAGGGTGGGCAGGGATCCAGGGATCCATGTCTGCCCCATGGATGTTACCGTCCAGCGCGGGGATCAGACACAAGCCACAAGCACAGGTCACTCAGCTGCCCTGTCCTCTGGGGCAGCAAGGAGGGAAGGCCTGGTGGCCTGCATGACACAGAATTCAGCGGAGAAAGTGAAAAGGGGAACAGTGTAGACATAGGAGCCACCACCACACGTACAAGAGGGAGAGGAAGTCAGCCTTTGCTTTGCAGACAGGAGGGATAGGCCGTGCCCGTGTCTGGGGGTCCGAGGCTCTGGCGGCATCCAGGACCTGTGGGAGGGAGGGATGTCAGAGAGGCCTGGAGAGCCGCTTGGTTCCGAGGAGGAGGGCAGAGAGCAGGAGAGAAGCTGGAGTTGGTCTGTACGCAGTAATAATCGCAGGGTAGCGGTTTAAGGCTGGCCAGAAAGTTGACATTCATTGCCTTATTTGAGCCTCACAATTATATAGAGGTATTATTATCTCTGTTTTATTAGGAGGAAACTGAGGCTAATTGCCTTGTTCTGATGGGATCCCAGCTGAGGACTGGCGGCTTCCCAAGGGCAAAAAGGTTTTTTCCTTGTGGCAAGCCTGAGCTTGGGTCTTTATGACTCCCACCCATTGCTGCAAGGTCTGCCCCGGAGGGCCTCATCTCTCTCTTCCTTAGGACAGTCTTTCCAGGACTTTTCAGCCCCCTCAGCCTTCCTTTCCTCCAAGCCTTATCTGGCCCTCAGATGGCCTGTCACCATTCAGGCTGACCTTTTCTGAACCCTCTCTCTTATCACAGTGCGAAGGGGTGTGTCAAAGTGAAGCCCCCTACCCCAGATGGTCCACTAAAACCCCCAGCTCATCCTTGTGTGTTCATTCAGTCCTATACACACACACACACACACACACACGCACACGCACATGCACACACCCCTTCTGCAGCTCCATCAGAACTGGCCGAGAGATAGGCTATTGGTAGGGTCTGGATGACAGGTGAGGGCTGGGTCCCTTAGTGACCAGAGGAATTGCTAATGGTGACCACTGACAGTCCTCCAGGGCTTTGGAGTGTTACCTCGTGGGAGGGCACCTGAGCCACTCCCCACAACGTGTCCATGAGAGACTGAGCCCCAAGAGGATAAGTGCCTCTCGTAGCGGCAGAGCCAGCCCCCCAGTCAGCACCTTCTGATCCTCAGGGCCGCCCCTCAAGAGCACACCTGCCCATGCGCCCTCTCCCCTTTGACTAGGAAGGAGCTCCCTGTCTGCCTGATTGTAAAGATGGGCGGTGCTTCTACATGGGAAGACTGGGCCTTGCCTGATGTGTGTGTGTGTATATGTGTGTGCGCGCGCGCGTGCGCGTGTACATGAATGCAGGTGGTTTCAGCAGATAGTCAACACGAAGCACCTGCCGTGTGCAGAACACCGTAGTTGGTGCTGAGAGACTGAGAGAAAGTTAGGAGAACACGGTACCTGCCCCTCCTGGGCGCACTGTCCCGCAGAGGCAGAAGGCACCAGAGGCCTAGGGGAGTGACATTTTCGAGGCCTCCTGGCCTCTGTGTTGCACTTCCAGGCTAGCGGCAGAAGAAGAAGGGGAGGGAGGATGTTCCAGGTGTAAGATCAGGGACTGCAGGCCCTCCTTTTACAGAGGGAGAGACTGAGGTAGAGGAAAGAGGTGGGGGGTGGCCAACACTGGCCGGACCTCCGAGGTCATCCAGGCTGGGCGCTCCGCGGTGACGTGGCCAGATGTCTTTCTGTCTGTCTGTCTGTTGATAGGAGAGGGCTTCTCACCCCTTCCCTTCCCCTGCCTTTTCTAGGCAAGGACTATGAAAACGCAGTCAAGTTCTACAGCCAGGCCATTGAGCTGAACCCCAACAACGCCATCTATTATGGCAACCGCAGCTTGGCCTACCTGCGGACAGAGTGCTACGGCTACGCCCTGGCCGATGCTACCCGCGCCGTGGAGCTGGACAAAAAGTACATCAAGGGCTACTACCGCCGGGCCACCAGCAACATGGCCTTGGGCAAGTTCAAGGCGGCTCTTCGGGACTATGAGACGGTGAGCCGCTGCTGCTCCCCCACACCTGCAGGGATTGGGGTCCCTGGCTGGGCCAGAGGGCGGGCTGAGGGGGGACACACGCCTCCTTTCCTTGGCTGGAGAGGAAGGCTGTGGCTGGACCGTGGAGGCCTTGAATGCCGGGCCTAGGCGTGTGGATGGCTTTCCGTGGGGATCCTGAGATCATCGAGCCCCCTCCTCTTGAGATGAGGAAAGAGGGGCCCAGAGAGAGCAGTAAAGGCTCTCAGGCAGTAAGCGTGGAGAAGAGCCGGGGATACCCAGGAAGGGGCCCTGAAGCCCGAGGAGGGCTATGATGGGGTCTGAGCCAGGCTCCAGGAAGAGGATTCTCACCTCCAGCAAAGGGAGAGGCAGGGAGTGGGGTGTCGGAGCGGGGCGGGGGGACGGCACCACAAAACGCGTCCCAGCCTGAAAGTACGAATGGATTTTATAGGATTGAGAGAAACTCCCGTCTGATGGACCCCCAGCAGGGGGCTTGGGCCCACCTGTGACCCGTAAGGGATATATGGTCCAGGATGGGGAAGTCTTCTTCCAAAGCCATGGTCAGAAACGGGAGTCCAGAACCCAGGGTGGGGGCGGGGGTGCATGTTCCTAAGACCTCGGTTTTCTTGTAAACAGGACGTTAAGTGATGTCTTTTATTTTTACATCACAATCATTTCTGGCCACGGTGCCACCTGGTGCCACCCCCGCCTCATCGAAACCTTCCGCCCGCCCTTTTGCTCTCCAGCAGCATCCCTTGAGGCTGGGCTCCCGTCAGTGGCAAGTCCTGGGGATGGCTTTTCTTCCCTCTGTGCAGACCCTCCCGTGTATTTGTGAATCTCCGCAGGGACGTTCCGATACATCCTTAGACCGTGGTTTGTTTATCTGCTCCCTGGTTAATGTTCTGGGTTCTTGGTCATCGCAGAGGTGCTGCTCTCAATCTTTGGCTTTTTGGCTTTGTCCGCCTTGGGGCAGGTGCCCGGTCGGGGATCCCTGGGCCGAGGTGGGTGGACGAAGTTAGCGAGGTTTTCAGAATAACTCCAGGTTGTTTTCCCAGGAGTGTATGAAGGTGCCGGTCTGCCCCGGCCCCCCCGACAGGCACCGTCGGTGTTTCTGTCGGCTTGGCCGGTTGGCTGGCTGGGAGGCGAGCCCCTCGCGGTCCTGTTGAGTGCTCCACTGTCTTATAACAGAGCCGGGGCCATCTGTCCCCCACACCCCACGCACACGCTTCTTCATCATCTCCTCGAGAGTCTGGGCCTTGGTTCCTGCTGTTATTTCTGTCCCCTCGACAGTAGTAAACCTGTCCATTTAGACTGGCCCGGCGGTCAGGAAGCACTGGTTCTCCCTGGTCATTGATTCAGTACAGAGCCATTTTGTTGGTTTCTCCAAGTCCTGAGCGTGGCGTGGCCAGTGCCCTCCAGATCTCGTGGTGGCGTTTCTCCTCCTTCCTCTCCTCCTGGCTTTTGTTAGTCCTGTGTAGACATGCTCACTGTTACTGTGAGATTATTTTCGTCTTGATGTTTGACCAAAGCTGTTCATTGTCTCCGTTTCTTCGCTGATTCCCTGGGGTTTTCTAAGTAAATGACTGTTGTCTCTTCTGGGGATGTTTTCCATCTGGGTAGCAGAACTGTTCATCCTTCTACCAGGGTCCCCCACATGCTGCCCAAGGCCCCTGGCCACCCTGGGCAGTGTGGGAAGACTCCTGTGTGGAACGCTGGACGTTGATTCCTGGATCCCCGGTCCCCTAGTGCTGGAGGACCTGAGCCATCCCGGCTCTCTGTGGGGACCTCCCAGGGTGGGCATGGGGGGCAGTCCTCTCTACCAGGGGCCCTTGCTCTGCACCTTATCACTTCAAAAAGAGCCTGGGGCCCAGAGAGGGAGGGGACTTTGATAGGCCAGATATGTTAGAGGCAGGATTTGAACCCGGGTCTCTGACCCCAGAGCTTGATCAGCGTACCCCTCCCATGCCCATGCCACCTCTCAGTGCAGATATCACCCTTTCCACCTTACAGATGGGGGCCTCTTGTAGCATCAGACACTTTGAAAACCCCTGTCCAGTAGCGGTTGGACTGTTCTTATGGATTCATCTGGAGCCCGTGTAGTGACAGGGGGTTGTAGTCAGGAGTGCTGGCCCAGGCGCTGCATAAATCATGGCAGCCTCTGCTGACGTTGGGAAGTAGTAACAGGCGTGCACAAACCACGCTGCTCTTTGCCTCCAGAGGTGTGTTGGCTTCTCTAGGGATCTGCACGTGGACTTTGGGGTCCTCAGCCCCAGGGTGGGAAGCTCTGCAGTTTCTGAGCCTGGTCTGTACTGGGGAAAAGCCAGGCCTGGGAGAGGAAATGGGGCGTGTTGGAGAGCCGGGGGGCTGAGCGCTGGGCCGGGCCTGTCCTGGATCCTGGTGGCCGGGGGATCTGGGGCCGCGGCAGGAGAACTAGGCTGGGTCGGGGGGAAGGAACTAGAATCACACCAGGTGGCCCCTAAGCCTACCAGGGCGAGCCCGTCTCTCATGCCTCTGAATCCACAGCTCCATAACTGGGGCCCTGCCCCTTAGGCACTCCTAAATGTTGGTATCAGGTGTGAGTCCTGGCCCTGGATGCAGGAGCCACCCAAAGGAGGGATTAGACTTTCCTGCTCCACCCTTAGCCCCACATGGGTGTTGGAAAAATGGGGCTGCTGACCCATGCCCCCTTCCCAGGAGGTCCCCAAGGGGTTTCTGGAGGAACAGAGGAGGCTTTGGGGGCCCCTGGTAAGGATGTGCACCCTGGCCCCCTTTCTAGAGCCTCCTCACCGGTCACATATGGCTTCGCCACCCTCCTGCTTGCCGGTAGTCGGCTGCACAGACTGTTAGAGCTTTGCCACAGGAGCATGTCGCCCGTCCCCTCCGGGCGCTCCTTGGGGTCCTCGCTGGGCCACTTCTCAGAGGAGGGAGAGAACAAAGCCTGTTTTTCTTCCCCAGCCCTCCTAGAGTAAGATCAAAAGGTCCTCCCTTGGCTCCAAGCCCTGGAACCAGGCAAATGAATCAGAGTTTCCAAGCTCCCTGGTGTCTGGAGTTGGAGGGAAGAGTTGATTTCCAGCCTCCGTTTCCCCTTTGTCTCCCTCCCTGAGTCCTGTTATCAAGCCACAGTTTGGGCAAGAAGCCTAGGGACTCAATGTTTATACCCAGGTTGGGGAGGCGGTTGGGGCTCCCTTCCCTGCTGCCCCCTCCTACTCCCCTTTCTTGTCTTCTCCATGGTCATTTTAAGTCTGGCCTTGTTCTCTGTACTAGGGCTGGGAGCAACCAGACGTCCTTGACCCCTCCAATCACTAGCATTTAGCAGGAGAACTGTCTCGTTCCCTTGGCTTGGCCTGGCCCTGCTGCTGGGAGGCAGAGATGCCAAGGCTGGCCTCGACCCCCTGGCGAGCTTTGCCCCCAATGGGGAGCTACCATGGCAGCATCCCAGGGAGCAATGTCAGTGCAGGGCCATCCGTTCCAGCCTCAGTTCCCAGCGAGTCCCAGGAATCCTGGAACCTGGCAGCTAGGCCCAGCTGCTGCTGACGCGCTCTTTGGCAGTACCCACTTCTGCTCTCTGGGCCTCTGTTTCCTCATCTGGAAAGTGAGGGGATGGACTGTGTGCATCCCTCACCTTCTCCCAGGGTCCTTCCTGCCTCCTCTCCCCCAGCCAGGCTCCTCCCTCTCTCTTTTCTTCCTCCCTCTCCCCTTCAGAAGCTCCCTGGGATTCACCCCAGCCAGTCTGCCCCCTCCCCATTTGTCCTTGCTTGAGGCTCAGGTCTTGGTCACAGCCTGCTAATGCTCAGAAGTTGTTCCTTGGCAGGGGAATTCTCCACCTCCCATTCTCCCCTGCTTTCTCTCCTTACCTTGAGGGCAAGTGAGCAAACTGGGTTAGGCCGGCCTGGCCTGCAAGGGCCCCGGGGCTGCTGTGCCTGGCTGAGCGTGGGGGGTGAGGAAGATCCTGGAGGTCAGGCAGGGACCACACAAAGACTGGGAAATCAGAGGGCACAGGTGGGAGCCCATCTCAGTTCTTGGCTGCTGTTTGCTCCTGCTCAGGCCAGTGGGTGGGTGGGGCTGGTGTGGAAAGTATACTCTGGATTTGGAGCCCCAAGACCTGGGTTCAAATTCTGAGCAGGTTAGAGAAAAGTGCACTGAGATGGGGGAACAAGCCCTCCAGAGACATAGGGCGTGTCTGGCTGCTTCTCCATGACTCATCTTCCTCATCTGTTAAATAACCCGTGAAGTCCCGAGGTCCAGGACTCCAGCTCCCCTCCGTCTATCCGCTGACCCGTACCTCCCCTCCATCTGTCCGCTGACCTGCACCTCCCCCATCTCCCCGTCCAGGTGGTGAAAGTCAAGCCCAATGACAAGGACGCCAAGATGAAGTACCAGGAGTGCAACAAGATTGTGCGGCAGAAGGCATTTGAGCGGGCGATCGCTGGGGACGAGCACAAGCGCTCCGTTGTGGACTCCTTGGATATCGAGAGCATGAGTGAGTCACGCGCTGCCCACCGGCGGGGCAGGGGATGGGGAGGCTCCGGCCGAGCACCCAGACACACCCGGGCGCTCTGCCCGCGACCCCGCCCCACAGGGATGCCCCTCGAGCCTTCCAGCAGGGCCCAGGGACAGGAAGCAGCGGGTTGGCATCTGGGTCTTCTCCTCATAACATCTGTCCATTGCCTTGGCACCACTCCTGAAACTGCTGGAGCTGGCTCCATTCTTCCACTGATTGGGAGGGGGAGCCATCCCTAAAGGCAGATATCAGGCCTCTGTCCGGCCCCTTCTCCCGTCCTCTTGTTCCCCTAAGCCAGGCCTCTACCGTTGCTGCTCTTTGCTGGTGCTCAGATCCATTCCTACGGGCTTCATCTGGCTTGCCTGACTCCCTTCCCCTCCATTCCCACCCTAGCACCTCCCTTGCCTTCCCAGGGAGAAACTGGCAAGGATCCTGGGGTGGGGGCACCTTGGCACAGGCCTGCGTCCGCTGGCCCTCAGACAGAACAGCTAGCAGGAACTTGGGCCAGAGCGGGCCAGGTGCTGGAGGGCCCCTCCTCCTCCTCTGCCTTCAGGCACCCCCAGCCATTGCCAGCACAGATAGACATCCGCCCGGACTCTGCCCCTATTGAGCAGCCCCACTGCAGTCCTAGGATGGTGGGAGGTGTTCTTACTGTGTGTTAGGCCTCAGAGGGGGTCCAGCCCCTGCTTGCACTCCCCTGGTAGCCGTGGGGGCTGCTGTGACAGCTGGCTACTATGGAGGCACACTCTAAGAGAGCTCCTGGAGGTCCCCGGCTGCGCACGATCTCCAGGATGCCCACATCCCCGTCTTCTCTGTTCTCACTTTGCTCGTGGTTTTCCTCCTTCCTCTTTCCTCGATTGGAATGTCTTAATCAGGCAGGCTTTGAAGCCTCCAAGTGATGCTGTTACAGGGGGAGAAGCAGGAACTCTTAGCTTTTGTTTGGCTTTTGGGGCCCTGGTGATCCGAGGGGCCCTGTGAGTGAACTGTGCGGGGCCAGCAGTTTGAGCCCTGAGGCTGTGGAGTGTCTGGCCACCCAGGAGTAGGGGAGGGGGGCAGGGGCTCTCCCTCTGTCAGCCCACTCCTTAGGCGCCCACCCACCTCCATGGGCCCCCTCTGCTGGCAGCAGAGTACCCGGCCTTGGGCCGCCCTCCTCGTCTGTAAGCCTGGCCGTGCTCTGGCTGCCTCCTTTGTAGGGGGCCTGCAGCGGAGCGCGTGGGAACGCTCGGCGGTAGTGCTCTTGTTCTCTTCCTTCCCACTGCCGTTGATTCCTTCTTCCCTCCATCTCCTTCCAGGGTCTTTTCTCCTGCTAATCTCCCTCTCACCTTCTCCTCTCCTTCCCATTTCTTCACCCTCTCTTCTGCCCTCTTCTCCTTCTTCCTCTCCCTCTTTAGTTTTCTACCTCTCTCTCTCCTTTCCCTGCCCTGTCCCTTAGTTTTCCGCCCTTCCTATCTCTGTCCCCAGGCTGGGGTAGGAAGCAGGTTAGAAGAGAGGAATGTCACCGACGTCTGTCAAGTCTGATTTTAAGTTTGTTTTATTTGACCTCATTTTCGTCTTTGGACCCTAACCAAATCATCTTCCTAGACTCGTGTTTTCCGTCCGTAGTTGGTCAGCTACTCATCAGTAAAACTTCTTCTGTTTTCTCACGTCCGGCTTCTCGGGGTGTAGCATAAGAACAACATCCTCGTTCCCTCCCCCCCACAAAAAAGTTAACGTGAGATCAGCCCCACGGTCCCTCCAGTTCTGTCCTCAGGCCCACTGCAGAAAGTCAGGGCCGGGCCGGCTTGGGATGGCCAGGTAGCAGCACCCCGTTGGTCTTCAGAGAACCGTAGAACCCCAGGAATCCAGGGCCCCCAGTCCAGCCTGGCCCCAAGCACGAAGCCTCCTTGTGACATCCCTGACAGGTTTTCATATAGCCCTTATTAAGCGAAATCTTCTGGGGACTTGAAACTCGCCTCCTCCTGCAGCTGTCGGAGAACCCTGGTCTGCTCCTCCTCGCCTCCTGGAGCTGCTCCTAATTCCGCCTTCTGGTCATTCACCTGGCTGTCATCCCAGGCCAGGCCCTGCCTCGTCTCCTGCTGCCTGGATCACTGTACCAGCCTTTTGGGTTCTCCGTTGTCATCCTCAGACCCTGTCACATTCTTCTTTCTTTCCCACAAAGCTCCCTGATGTGTCACAGCAAGAGCAGCAGTGCCCCAGAGTTGTGGCCAAAGGCTCTGCAGTAGGGCACACACCTGGGCCAGTTCTCCCAGACCCGGAGGTCTCTGATTCAGGCTCTGTGGTAGGGAGGCCTCATCCAAAGAGCAGCCCGCTTCAGCATGGAGCCGAGCTTGGGCATCACCAAGCTAGGCACAGGATGGCGAACTGGGTGCATGGAGGTCATCCACACTCATGAGGTGCAGAGAGGATGTGACCTGTATTGGGGGTAGGGGAGGGGCACCCCTGACTCACAGATCCTTGCAGGATTCCTTACATTTCTGAAACTCTTTCCAAGTCAGGTGGGCATGTATCGCTGTTATTTCCATCTTACAGATAAAAGAACTGAATCTCCATGGAGAAAGGACTTACCCAAAGTAATAAATGGCTGAGAACCAGGACTCCAGCCCAGGATTAACTTGCATTTCACAAATGTAGAGGAGACTTTTCTCATGTGTGGCAGCTCCACCATGCATCTCTTTTACTAAAACTTCCTCTCAGGTTTCAGACGGCACTTGTTTATTTCATTGTGCAGGGATTTAGTGAAAAAGTAAAAATCCAAAGAGAGTAAGAAATAAGTATTATACCATTGAGGAAATTGAACCAAGGGAGTCAATGAAAATGAATTCTGTATTCTCTAGAAATCATAGAACAGCACCAAGAAACTCCAGAATGGTTCAAAAGAGAAATAAAAGTTGGAGGAAGATACTAGGAATGAAATTAGATCAGAAATCAGAGCTAGAAAGAATTTTAAAACATAAATAGCGGAGTAAGAAAAATTGAATACCTGACGGAAAGTCTCTCCAAAGCAGTAGAGGCTCTGAGAGAGAGAACAAAATTTGATTACAAAACTATTAAGTAGAAGAAAATTTGGCAGAAGAGGAGCAAAAGGCAACAGTTACATTAAAAGAACACCTGAATTCCATAAAAGCCAAAGTGACTGACTTGAAAGAGAGGACATTTAAAGTGATTCCGTGATTTTGTAGATTAGAAGAGCATAGATCTAGAAGGACCTTGGAGGACATCAGATCCAACCTTGATCTTATAGATAAAGAAACAGGTTGGAGAGTTGAAATGCCTTGCCAAGGTCCCACAGGTAATGTCAGAGGCAGGATTTGAACCCAAGTCTTCTGACTCCGGGGCAGGGCTCTTTCTGCTGTACCAGTTAATAGACCATTAGTGCTGATAGGGATTTGGAGGACTATAGAGTCAGACTCCCTTATTTTACCAGTAGAAAAATAGGAGTAGAGAAGAGGTTTTGGCCAAGGTCACGCATCAAGTTGATGATTGAACCAGACCTGAAATTCCTAGTGTGACATCTGTTTTGCTGCACCACATTCCCTCTGGCATATCCCACTTTCAGCTTTTGTCCTTCCAGGCCACAGAGCCTCAGCTGTTTTAGCCCATCTGACAGACCTTTCCCTGAAAATCTCACAGGAAGGGACTAAAAAACCAGGAGTTAAAAATCTAGACCTACCACTGGTATACTTTGTGACCTTGGGTTAGTTTCTTTCCCTTTCTGGGCCTCAGTTTCCCTATCTGTAAATTTAAAGGACTAGACCAGATGACCTCATTAGGACTCTTGCAACCCCAGCAGTCAATGATGCCATCGTTCCAACTTAAGAAAGACCTTATTGTGTGACCTTGGGCAAGTCACTTAACCCCATTGCCTCACTAACAAAAAAAAAAAAAGATCTTATTGCCTTTCCTACAGCATTTTTTTAGGGTGCTCTTCTCCACTTCTGTCCCTTCCCAGTGGCTTCTCCAACACACACACACACACACACACACACACCCCACCGTGCCTCTAGCCTTAGACCCTTCACTTAAATACAGAGAGAATAGAATAAATCACCATGGTCCTTTCTCATAAATCTTCAAGATCTGAGTTACTTAGGAGTTCAGCCGTTCTCTGTTCTCTTTATGATTCTGTTTCGTTCTTTTCCCAATGGCATAATCTTTTTCCTTTAAAAAAAGCCTATAAACACGAAAGAATTGTTTTCCCTAGTCTTTTTTTGTTCTTAAATCACTATACTTACTCACTTTTCTTGTGTTCCTATTTATTGTTTGGGACATTTGCAGGTCAAAGAATCTGTTTCCTTTTAAGGATTTTTTGTTTTTATAGGAATGTCTCAAACACCTCTCTTGTTGAAAGCTCTTTCATTGATGATTGGGCTTAGGTGTGTAGGATATGTTATTTTGGGGTGCACCATGAGCTCCTTTTCTTTTTTGGAATATACTACTCCCCTTCCTTTCACTAATTTCTTATGAATATAAAATAATCTTGGGATATTCAAATTACCTTTCTTTCCTTGATACTTAGAGAGCTCTCTTCTTGGCTGCTTGCTGAATTTGTCTTTGTTTTTTTGGAGTTGGGAAGTCAGTCAATATGTATCCTGGAGTTTGAAGCATGTTTGTTCCCCCTCCTCCGCCTCATTGGCTGGCTCTGGATTCTGTGGATCTATGCTTTGCTGTCTGTATTCAAAAGTCTGGACAGTTTTCTTATGCTCTTGCCTGCAGGGTGGTGTTCAGGCTTTTTGGTTTGATCTGTGATCTGGCACTCCTCTTTAAAGCCAGTCACTTTGATGGAATTCATGTGTTCTTTGAATGTAAGTGCTGCCGTTTGCTTTTTTTCTACCCAGTTTTCTTCTACTTCAGTACTTTTTGGTTCTAATTTTATTCTCTCCCTCAGAGCCTCTACTGCTTTGGAGAGATTTTCTATCAGTTTTCAGCTTTTAAATTCATTCTGCTTCTGCTTTATGCTTTAATTTTGTTCCTAATGGGATCTTCCAACTTTTATTTCTATTTGGAACCGTGCTGGAGTTTCTCACTACTTTTCTATGATCACTGGAGAATACAGATTTTTCTTTTTTATTGGTTCCCTTGGTTCAATATTTATTCGTTATGCTTGAGATTCTCTGGGTTTGTAGTTACTTTCCCCTCTGTTTTTATCGTCTGCTGGCAGCTCATCTGCTCTGGAGCTAGGTTTTTATTCAGGCTGCCCCGTGTACCCCCAGTCACTTGGTTCTTGCTTCCCCATTCATTCTTTGGCTTCTCCCTCTTCCCCTCCTGTACCAGCTCTCACAGCTGGGTGACCGGGCTGCCTTGACCCTCTCACTGTGGGCAGAGAATGGATGGAGTGTGTGGTTGCCAGCCTGGGTTCCTGGCCTTAATAAGCTCCAGGGGGAGAGGTCTGGCCTCCGCTGCGTTTCCGTCTCAGGGCTTCATGAACCAAAGCGGTCTTTCCCTCTAAGCTGTGACCGAGGGCAGCCCGTGGCGCCCGCCCGCCTCCTCCACGCTTCCCAGGACTGGGCAGAGTCAGTTTTTCCCCACTGTGGCGGGCTGCCGTGGGAGCCCCTGCCCTCGCTGTACCTGGCTTTGGCATCTGCTGGCTGAGGGTTTCCTGCCTTTTCGTGTGGTGGCTTTGCTTATTCTACACCTGGTGAATCACCCCTTTTACTGAGGTTTTTGGGGTGTTGATGGTTGCAGAGGAGCAACAAACTCGCCCTTCCGTGGCCCTTCTGCTTTCGCCAGCCTGCCTTCTGCAGACTCAGCCTTCTGTAATTGCCAGGGTTTCCTCTGGAGCCGGGGGCTACAGCCCAACCCCCTTTGTATTGAAGTTGTCACTTTGGTGGAGGGAGCTTGGAGGCTGCAGAGCCTGACCCACCGCTGACTTTGTTCAGCATTGCAGACCTGCCTCGGGCAGCCTGTGGGAGAGCTCAGACTGTTGGGAGGTTTCCTCTTCTTTAGCCTGAAATTGTCCTCCCTGCTGGTGCTGAGTCTGCTACCTGGGCCCAGCAGAACGAGGCTCGTCCCACTTTCCCAGCCAGCCCTCTAGGCCGTTGAGAGCCTTCTCGAGGCCCGCGGTGCCTGGCTCCTTCACTGATCCTCGTTTAGCGTGTCCCCGACACCACTCCCTCTGCTGACCCGTCTCCGGGCATACTCCAGCCTGTCCCAGTGCCTCAGGAAGCCAGCCACGTTGCTGGGCTGTCCTCATGCATCTTCTTGTTGGTTCTGTTTCAAGACAACAATCCTGCTTGAGGTCCAGAAAGAAAGAAGGCCCAGAGCCAAAATGGAGGCCAGCGGGGGCAGTGGAGAGGGGCTCCCACCTCCCTCGGCCTCTCTGCCGTCTTGAGCGTCCCACGTATGGGGCCCTTGGTTCTGGATCCGAATAGGAGCCCTGTACACTTGTCACCGTCTGCTCTGGGATATCTGTGGGTTCTCGACTCTTTGTCCTAGAAGATGGGGTTCTAGACCTGGGATCCATGGTCAGCAGGATTTCAGTAGGATTGGCTTTCTTTGCGATCCTACATATTTTATCTTATGTGTTTACAAGTGGGATTCTGAGAAGGATCCCTCGGTTTCACCAGACTGACTGCCCGAAGGGTTCATGACCCCCATGCAGATGCTCCAGAAGACACCCCTCCCTCCCCCCACGTCTCCACCCTTCTTTTCTCCCACGCATCCCCACGCCTCTGTTTGAGCTTGGCATGACCTTCCTTCTTCCCTGCAGATTTGTTTCAAGAGAGAATGTCTGGTGGCTCTGGTCTCCTGACCTCCGGGGACCTTTGCTAACTCATGGGTGGTCTTGGGCTCTCCCCTCCACTCAGCGGATTAAAAGACCACCCAGTCATCAGCATCACTCTTTCCCGAGTCCTTTGGACGGATCCCTTTTGGACCCCCAGATTTCAGCAGCCCTTTCATCGGCCTCAAGGCTCTCTCCCTCCTGGCCCCCTCCAGAAGCCTGGTTAGTCTCAGCTGTTGACCCATTACTGGCTTGGGGACCCAGCTGTGCTTCTTAGCTCAGCATTCAGGGCCTCCAGTCTGGCCAGACATCCTTTTTCAACCCTGCCCTCTGCCAGCTTCCTCACATGCCTCCTTCTCTAGGCTGATTTCTCACCCTATCCCAACACATCCCTTTACCAGGACTGTCCCCATGGTCCAGAACCTTTCCCTCCTGGGCTCTCAGAGTCAAACTGTCCTTTCAGGTGGAGCTCAGATCTCACCTCCAGGAAGCTTGCCAGGCCGGTCCAGCCCCGAGGGCTCTCTTCCCCCCCGGGAGCTCCTCCGACCCTGACTCTTGTCCCCCCCTTGTTCAGTGAGTGGCTCTGTGCCTCCAAGGCCAGCCCCACCCCTCCTGTGGGGGAGCAGAGCCAGGGGGGCCATGGCTGATCCCTCTCCCCCCTCTGCCCCCAGCCATCGAGGATGAGTACAGCGGCCCCAAGCTAGAGAACGGCAAAGTGACCCTGACCTTCATGCAAGAGCTCATGCAGTGGTACCGAGATCAGAAGAAGCTCCACAGGAAGTGTGCCTACCAGGTAAGGGCCCCGGGAAGAGGGAGGGGCCGCTGAGCACCAGCCCCCTGCCCCGAGAGCATCCTCCTCTGTCAAATGACTGGAATTAGGCAGCCACATCCCCTGACTGAGAGGCCAAGTGTCGGAAAGCCCCATCCAGACAACGGGGAAGGGGACCTTTGGGGGTTACCCCCTCCCCTTGTGCTCATAGCCCAATCCCCCCTCAGATTTTGGTGCAGGTGAAGGAGATCCTGTCCAAGTTAACCACGCTGGTGGAGACCACGCTCAAAGAGGTGCCTCTGTGTTTGGGGGGTGGGAGCATCCTGGAGGGTGGAGGGGGGGAAGGAGGCAGCCCAGGGCCTTCCTGAGGCGGGGTGAGGGCGGGGCTGGGGTCTGGGCCCGGCAGGCACTTACCCGGTTTGGGTTTTGTCTCCCCTCGGCTCTCTCCGTCCCTACTCCCATCCTGGTCCCTCCTCTGACTGCTTCTTCCTCTGTCCCCGTTTTTCTTGGGCCATCTTGGTATCTCCTCCATCCCAATGTGGCGTTTGTCTCTGTCTCCCGCCTTCTCTCTCTTTCCTTCTGTGTCTCTCTCTCTCACACCATTCCTGTCTCTGTCTTTCTCTTGCTCTCCCTCTGGGTCTTTCTGTCTCCATCTGTCTCTGTGTCTCTCCCTCTTCCCTGGCCTCTTTTCTTTCAGACAGAGAAGATTACAGTCTGCGGGGACACTCATGGCCAGTTCTATGACCTGCTTAACATATTTGAGCTCAATGGTCTGCCTTCTGAGACCAACCCCTATGTATCCTTTCTGGGCCACTGGCCCAAGCCAAGCTACCCCCTTCTCCACGGGCCTGAGAGCCTGGGCGGCTTCCCACACTGGCGCTCCCCTAGACCACCACACATCTGGCCCTGGCCCTCGCCTGGCCCTGGCCCTGCTCCTGGCCCTGGCCCTGCTCCTGGCCCCGGCCCTGCGCCTGGCCCCAGCCTCCCGGACGACCTCTCAGCTTCCCTCCAGCTTGGTGACCACAGGCCCGCGGTGGCCGGTGTGTGCTGCCTGTCAGCTGCAGCCGCCGGCCCTGGGATCTGCTGGGGGCGGGGGTCGGGGGGCACCGGGCTTCTGCCCCTTCCTCGTTTTCCTGAGCCTCCGCGGCATAGATATTTAACGGAGACTTTGTGGACCGAGGCTCCTTCTCCGTAGAAGTGATCCTCACCCTCTTTGGCTTCAAGCTGCTTTACCCCGAGCACTTCCACCTCCTCCGAGGTAAGCCAGAGGTGGGGGCTTGGGCGCAGGCAGAGAGACCAGGACAGGGCCGAGAGCTGCCCGTTCCTGTGCCTCAGCCTGCAGCAGAGCCGAGCTCCCCTGGATTCTGGGACGCCGGTCCTCGGAGAAGCGTCGTTCAGGCCCTTCTGGGGTGGGAAGGCTCCCAGTGCTCCCAGCAGGGCCCTTGGGTGGCGGGGCGCTGCAAACCAAGGTTCTTGTCTGAGTTTGCCCTCATTCCTCAGGGGAGCTAAGGTGCATCCCATCCCTTCTCTGGGCCTGTTTCCCCATCTCTGTATTGAGGGGTCCAGGTAGTTTCTAAGACCCCCTCCGACTCAAGCATTCGATATTCTCCAGGCCTTTCTAGCTCTAAAATTCTCTGGTTCTCTGGTGATGCCCTAGTGGGGGTCCAGCTGAGTGCCAAAGCCCTGTTCCATGCCCAGCCTTAACAAGCAGGCCTGTGAGCCCAGGGTCTTCCCTCCATCCCTCAAAATCCCCCAGGGAACCACGAGACAGACAACATGAACCAAATCTACGGCTTTGAGGGGGAGGTGAAGGCCAAATACACAGCACAGATGTTTGAGCTATTCAGCGAGGTATTTGAGTGGCTACCCCTGGCCCAGTGTATCAACGGCAAGGTGCTGGTAAGCCTTTGTGGGACAGGGGCAAGGGGCCAGCCCTTGGGGAGCGGGGGAGGGAGGGGGGTGCCCTCACCAAGCCTCCTGCCTCCCCCAGATCATGCACGGGGGGCTGTTCAGCGAGGATGGGGTCACGCTGGACGACATCCGGAAGATAGAGCGGAATCGGCAGCCCCCAGACTCCGGTAAGTTCTGCCGGGAATGCGAGGGTCTGGGCCAGAAGCCTGGGTTTTCAGGCCGCCATCTGCCTGGGTGTGTGGCCTTGGACAATTCCTTTGGCCAGTTTTCCTGTTTGTAGAGTAAGAGAGTTAGATGAGGTGATCACAAAGGCCCTTCCAGGAGTCTGGGGGCTGGCTGCTCAGTGAGCAGACACCGAGGGCGCCCGCCAGCCCAGCCACTCCATCAGAGAGGAGGCCCCAGAAGGAGAGCGGGGAGACAGTGGGCTCAGCTGTGGTTGGTGGGGGCCCATTCCCGAGGTCCTGAGCCCCAGTAATTCTTTCTTCCTCTCCCTTCCCCTCCAAAAACAGGCCCAATGTGTGATTTACTCTGGTCAGATCCACAGCCCCAGGTCAGTGAGTGCACGCCTTCAGCGGGGTCACTGGGGGCCGGGGAGCATTGGCAGGTTGGGGCTGAGGGCCGGGGGGGCCCCACTCTGAGCCTTCTCTCCCCCAGAATGGGCGCTCGGTCAGCAAGCGAGGCGTGAGCTGCCAGTTTGGACCCGACGTCACCAAGGCCTTTCTCGAGGAGAATCGGCTAGAATACATCATCCGCAGCCATGAGGTGAAGCCCGAGGGCTACGAGGTGGCCCATGATGGCAAATGTGTCACTGTCTTCTCCGCCCCCAACTACTGGTGAGGAAGCTCGGGCCCCCCCCCCAGCACCTTCGTCCTCTCCTGTCCCTCCGCGTCTCCCCTTGCCCTCGCCCTCTCCTCCCTCCCGCCTCACGCGGCTGCTCCGCTCTGTCCTGTGTCTCGTCCCGCAGCGATCAGATGGGTAACAAAGCCTCTTACATCCACCTGCGCGGCTCAGACCTGCGGCCCCAGTTCCACCAGTTCACAGCAGTGGTGAGTCCCACGGCCCCTGACCCTCCAGGCCAGGGCGGGGATGGGGGCAGAGCTCAGGCCAGAGCTCAGTCCGGGGTGGGGCGGGGGGCCTTCTTCCCAACGCTGTGTCTCCTCCCATCTGCAGCCTCATCCCAACGTCAAGCCCATGGCCTATGCCAACACGTTGCTGCAGCTGGGGATGATGTGAGGGGGATGGCAGGGGCCTGGGCTGAGGCTCTCCAGGAGCGGGAGGCTGGCCTGGGCCAGAAGTTGGAGACCAGAGGAGTTCCACCTGCTTTTACTTTGTGAACTTTGTATTTATTCCCCCACTTTGGTTCAAGGGGTCTGCATCCCCAGGACGATGGGCATTCGGGGGCTGGGGCTTCTAGGGGCTTGTTGCCCCAGGGCATTCTGGGAGGAGGAGGTGAGAGCTGGGGGCGGGAGGAAGGGCAGGGCCAGGGGAGCTGCCCCAACCCCCCTTCGTTTGCATGGCTCCGCCCCTTTTCCACCCCATCACTGAAGCAATAGGCCCCCGAGGGGCTGGGGGTCAGGGGTCCACCGCGGGCTCTTCGTCTCCAGAGCCCCCGGGGAGGGGCTGAGAGCCAGGCCCACCCAGAGCCCTCCCCCCCCCACCCCAAGCTATTTTACCGTCTGTAATTAAGTATGTTAAAATAAAGTCATTATTGTCTCCAGCCTTGCTGGGGGTGAATCCAACCTCTCTCTTGCTGTATTCCCCCGTGCATATGTAGGCCTTGGGATGTGGTTGGTTCCTTCGAATTCAGGACTCTTAGAACTGGAGATGGCCAGATGGATGCCCTCATTTTCCCGGATGGAGGACCTCCAGGCCTTCCAGAGGCCTCCGACTAAGGCAGTAGTAATTAGGAGGGAGCCAAGTGGTGTCTGCTCCTGGCTGGAGGGGCTGCCAGGCCAGAGCATAGCCCCGCTGCAGCTCCCTGGGCTTCCTGGGGGACCCCGCCACTGCTTCTGCAGGATAAGGGTTAGGTGGGTGGAGAGGCTCCCTGCTGGGCTGGGCTGAGAGGGAATCCCAGAGGGTAACACAGGACTGAGCGTGAGCCGGGAAAGGTCGGAGGGGGTGGGCAGACTCTGGGCTCCTGGTGCCTGGGCAGGATGGGTTCACAGAAGGGCCAGCCACAGTGGCACCCTGGGGCTCCAGGCCACAGCCTGGCAGAATGCCTTGGACTTCCGTGCTGGCCAGGGTCCCTGTTGTTCAGGGCTTAGCTGGGGATTTGCCTGAGGTCATGGAGGAAGTGGGCCAGGGCTCCTTCCATCCCTGGCGCCGATGTGGTGAGGTGGCCTGGCCTGGGTGTGCAGCCGTTGGCAGGAAGAGCCCTGGACGGTCCAGATTCCTCTCCCCCTGCCGCAGGGGCGTCCTTAACTCTGTAGCATTTCTGAGGAGCCCCGAGCCTCCTAATCGCCCATTGCCGAGACCAGGGCCTTGTCTCCACCCCTGCTCAAGCAGAGGCTGGTCCACCAGTTGTCCCGGAGGTCGCGACCAGGCACGGATCGCGCTGTCGACTTTCTGAGATTCCCTCTGAGCTGGCTAAGCTCTCCAGTGGGTTTGGGTTCTGCCAGGAAAAGGAGACACCTGCAGTGCTGCTCACAATGTGTATTAGCCTTGCGGGGGGGGGAAATTACAGAGAGGGGGATGCCTGGACCTTCCTTTCCAGCAGGGCACACTCTGGCGGTTGTCCAGGGGAGGGCACGGGGTGGCAATCTGTGTCCGGTATCAGCTAGAGGGTTAGCCTGCCAGCCCCCAAGCTCCCACTGGAGGGTTGTTTTTTGTTTTTTTTTTGGTGAGGCAATCGGGGTTAAGTGACTTGCCCAGGGTCACACAGCTATAAGTGTCAAGTGTATGGTCTGAGGCCACCTTTGAACTCAGGTCCTCCTGACTCCAGGGCCGGTGCTGTATCCACTGTGCCACCTAGCTGCCCCTCACCGGCGGGGTTTTTACTGACGCCAGCATTTCCACCTCGGGCTGTTCAGATGATGCCAGGGAGCCCCTTCATCACAAACGAGGGCTCCAAGCGTCAGGCCTGAGCTTGCTGCCTGCACCCCTCTAGGGGTGAGCTTGGAAATGAAAGGAGGAGTAGACTTAGGACCACAGAAGGTGAGGGCCTGGCCGGCTCGGCGGTGGGAGCCTGGCCACGGTGCAGCCTTGGCTGGGCCCCCCCCCCCCCCGGCCCTCAAAAGCTCCTCTTTGGTGAAACAACAGAGTGGCACCGGACAGCCCGTAAGGTCCTGGCCAGCTCTAAAGTCTGTGCCAGTCGTGTGTCTGGTCCAGCAACCCTGGGAAGGGGTGCTGCGGTCATCCCTGCCCAGGGTCAGCCGACTGGTGAGTGTCTGGGCTTGGATTTGAACTCGGGGCTAATTGACTCGCTCCTGACAAAGCCAGCTCTCCTCTCCAGGAAGCTGTTTCTGACCTCCAGGTTAAACAAGCCTCTTTGCAGCCTCCCCCGACTGCTCCTGATCCTGCCCTGGAGGGCAGAGCTGGAATGAGGCTAGCTCCTCCTCCCCAGGTGGCCTTCGGGATCCTGGAAGACTTAGCACCCCCAGTCTTCTCCAGGCTTCTTTATGGCCCTCTGCATGTCTACTGTACTTTTTTCACTTTCTCATGCTATTATTCCTCATTCTTCCCTTCTTTATCCGCGGAATTCCTACCCGTCCTATCCAACCCACATGCTACCTTCTCTGTGAAGTCTTTGATCTCCCTGGCCAATAATGACCTTCCCTTTCAAACCTGACAAAGTGCTTTATTTTGTTTATTTGAACTCAGGTCCTCCATGATTCTCAGATTTTATGTCTAAAATTCTGTGCTGGGGCAGCTAGGTGGCGCAGTGGATAGAGCACCGGCCCTGAAGTCAGGACGACCTGAGTTCAAATGTGGCCTCAGACCAAACACTTGATGCGTACTAGCTGTGTGACCTTGGGCAAGTCACTTAACCCCAATTGCCTCACCAAAAATAAAATAAAATTCTGTGCTGATAAGTTTAAGGTTTTGTGACTCCAAGGTTCTTCTGTGAGTCCTAGGTCCTAAGGTCCTGTGACTTACAGATTCCATAATCCTATGAACTCCCAGACAGTGAGGCTGCAGGTCAGACCCAAAGGGGGCATCATGGGGAGAGCAGGCAGGTTCTTCCCCTCTCCCCTGCTCTTGGACATCCACTGACCTTCCAAAAGACTTCCCTCCATCTCTTCCTCTGAAATGACTCGGATGCTAGGACCAGGGTCCGGGTGAGGTTAGGGATGGCCAGCCTCTCTTTATCCGGACCCAAAATCCCACTGTCCCACTCCACACCACGAATTAGACACTTACCAGAATTCCTCTCATCCTGATTCCTTCGCCATTCTTGACAGACCATAGGTCACATCCCTGCAGTGATGAGAGCTGAGGATATGGGAGGTCTGGGGGGAGAGGAGAAAGGCAGCTATGTATTTCAGATCTGGGAGGGCCCTTAGAACACAGGATGTCAGTTGGGAGGGCCTTTAGAACAGGGCATGTCAGACCTGAAAAAGACCTTAGGACTTGGGGATACCAGAGCTGGAAGGGGTTTCAGAGAGCCTTCATTTTACAGGAGGGGAAACTGAGGCCCAGAGAGAAGCTCACACAGCACGTTGGGCAGTGAGACCTAGAATTATGCCACACCTCTCTCCCAGGCTGAGGTTGTTTCCCTGGACAGTGGCTACAGAAGCCCTGTCCCAGAGCCGTTTAGGACTTTTTTTTTGTCACAATAACTGTTTAAAAGAAGGAATATCCCAAACACACAGGCCCCTGTTTGCTTGTATTTTTAAACTGAAAGGGGAAAAGCATAAGGAAATGACCTGGACATTTCCTGAGTGAAGGTGGAGTAGGAGCGCTAGGGGAGGCTGTGGGACCCAACATACAATGTCATTTCAGAGGTGACTTTGAGAGATCGTCTAATCTAAACCTCTGATTCTACAGAGGAGAAAAAGAGGAAAGGATGTGCCCAAGGCTATGCACCTCAAGCAGTCTCAGGCAGGGCATGTTAAAGAAGGAAGGAAAGAGAGAGGGAAGAAAGGGAGGATGGGAGGAAAGGTAGGAGGGAGGGAGGAAGGATTTATTATGGAAGCACTTAAGCTTTTCTCCCCACTCCCATCCTCCTCACGTCTCAGACCCCAGGCTCTTCTCTGAGAGTACAAAGACCAAAATGGCCCAGTCCTTGCCCTCCTGGAATTTAACTTTCTGGAGGGAGCCGGACACCTTAAGTAAAATGTAATGAAGGGGGTAAGGAGAACTCAAGCCACGCACCTTCCTACCTGGGGTCCATCATCTGTGGATAAATTTCAAGAGGTCTGTGAACTTGGGCAGAAGAAAAATTGCATCTTTCACTGATCTTTAACTGAGTGGCCATCTCCTTGCGTCGCTGTAGACAATGAGCATGGTTTTGAGAAGGGGTCGGTGGGTTTTGCCACACTGCCAACAAAGAGTAAGGACCCATGCCCTACGAGATGTCAAACCTGGCAGAGACCAGGACCTCAGTGCTTGGGAAGAGCTCCCGATTAGGGTTGAACTCTGCTCTCTCTGACCCCGGGCAAATCACCTGCAGATTGAAGGGATGGTCGTAAAAACACACAATGGTCTACAAGAGGGGAAATCCACAGAAAGACCAGAACAAGAAAAGTGAACTTGCTGGAATTGTGACCCTCAGGTGTCAGCCCCAGGGATGGCCCCAAGGCTGTGCGCAGCCCCTCTGGGACCCCAGGTCCTCTGATTCCCATTGTTACCAATAATAACAATGACACCCCAGCCAGACTATGATAACAGCTGGCACTTAGGGAATGCTTGGTGGTTTGCAAAGCTCCTTCCAAATAGATCCTCATGACAATCCCGGGAGTTATTATCCTTGTTTTACAAATGAGGAAACTGAGGCGGGCCGAGGTGGAGTGACTTGCTCACAATCACACAGCTAGTAAATGAAGTTGGATTTGAATTCGTCTCTCCTGTCTCTAGGTCCAGTACTTGATTGACTAGGCCATCTAGCTGCCAGAGACAAGGAAGTATACTTTTCCCTCTTTGAGGAGTTGTAGGGGACTATGGGTGTGTGACCCTACACATATACTCCCAGACTCAACATATCTCAGTTGACACATTGGCTAGTTTTGCTAACAAGTTTTTTTCTCCAATTCTTTATTACAAGGAATAGATAGATTGATTGATTGATTTTTATTGTTCGGTTGTTTTTCAGTTGTGTCCAACTCTTCATGGTCCCGGTTGGGGTTTTCTTGGCAAAGATGCTGGAGTGGTTTGTCATTTTACGGATGAGGAAACTGAGGTAAACAGGGCTAAGTGACTTGCCCAGGGTCACACAGCTAGGAAGTGTCTGAGGCCAGATTTGAACTGGGGAAGACGAGTCTTCCTGACTCCGGGCCTAGCGGTCTGTGAACTATGACGCCACCTAGCTGCCAGATAGGTATATTTATTAAGTGTTTCCAACGTGCTGGGTGCTGTGCTACGCTCTGAGGATACAAGCACCAAGTTCCTGCCCTCAAAGAGCTTCCATAATAGAGGCAGACATCCCAGAAAAGGGGAGTGAAAGGTGTTAGGGAGATGGCTGTGGAGAGCCGACAAGAGACAGGGGAAGGGGATTCGGAGGGACATGAGGTAAAGCCCGACAGAGGGGTCTCGCTTCCTCGAGGGAGTGGTGGTCCCAGGAAGCTGGCTCACCACCCAAGACAGGAAGGCTCCGGGACTGAGGTTTCTCTGACTGGTCATGTGGCACGTGTGGAAAGAGTTCAGGCATGAGGGATGGCTCAAAGAGTAGGGAAGGGGAAAATAAGTGTGACATGAAAATGCATAGATGAAAACTGCTTCAGCCTGCCGTCCTGAGCCCCCGGGATCTG
Organism: Vombatus ursinus; assembly: GCF_900497805.2. Taxonomy (NCBI): domain Eukaryota; kingdom Metazoa; phylum Chordata; class Mammalia; order Diprotodontia; family Vombatidae; genus Vombatus; species Vombatus ursinus. Next base: position 3,339,573 of record NW_020954808.1, read on the forward strand.
GAGACATAGAAGCCTGACAAAAAAGGAACCGGCCTCCCCAACCCCACCTCCCTCAGCCCATCCCTCCCCTTCCATTGGGCTCCGGGGCCTCCTTAGTCCAACAGCCATTAGCCTTCCTGCCACCGTCCTTCCATCTCCATGCAATCCCCCAGAAGACCACTCCTTGCCCCTCCCTACCACTCTTCACCCTGTTCTCAGCAACTTTCCACCCCGCAAAGTCCACCGCGTCCATCTCTATCCCTTTTCTCCCAAGGAGCGCCACAGCCGGCTCACCGCGGTCCCCTCAAACACACCGACCTCCTCAGCGCCCACGAGCTGCACCTTCCCACCGCCTCAACCACACGCAGAGAGGGGCATCCCCCTTGCTCTCGCCACTTCCTCAATCCCAAACCCCCAAGTGCCTCTGGCGGTCTCTTCATCTCGAGCAGTGCCTTGCCCCTCCCGTATCCCTTCTGGTCCGTCCTCGCCTCCCACCCCCCAAAATCCTGCTCTTCCTGTCCAAGTCTGAGTGCTCGGCATTTCCGTGTCCTCGGCCCTTGAATCCGTTTGAATGGAGTTTGAATCCTTTGAATCCCCGGCCTTGGCTGCCCAGGCCTTTCCAAACTCTGACCCTGGATTACCCCCTCTGCCCACCTTCTCTGCCCCGACTCGGCTTGCCGCTCAGCACCACTGGGAGAAGGCGCCGATTGCGCGGACCCGGGTCTTCTGTACAAAGAAGGGGGTTGTTGAACGGGGTGGGGTGGTGGGCTCTAACATCTCTTCAGCCTCTGGTGACTCATGGTGGTATTTCAATCTCAGAATAGCTTTGGGAGAGCCCGGGGTAGTGGCGGTAATTAACGATTAGTTCTCTTGTCTCCAAGTCTTAGAAGAAAGCGACCCCTTGTACAGAGGGGGAAAGCTTAGGTCCACATAGGGGAAGGGGATAGGAAGAGCATAAGGGACCTTTATCCTAGCCACATGCCTGCTCAATTCAGCATCTTACAGAGGAAGAAACTGAGGGTCAAGGAGGGAAGCCTAGGGCCAGATCGGGCACTCATTAGTGCCTTGTCATAGTTTGTAAGTCACATTTCTGTGCTACAGACGTGGGAGAAACTGAGTCCAGCCCTCTGGAGCCAGGGAGCTGGGAGAGGCCCATGCGGATGGTGGGTGGAGGGTTGGCCTAGGAGTGAGGAGGAGCTGGGTTTGAATCCCACCACAGCCACACAGAGGGTACCTCTAGAACTTCCTGCCAGCTGCAGCTACATCATTTCGCCTTCTATTTCTATGTTTCCCCAAGGGCTTCAAAGGCTTGCAAAGCACTATTTGCTCACCTCCCCGTTAGAGCTGAGAATCAGTCACTCCTTTTATATCATTCGGATCTCAGTAGCTGATTGTCGTCATGGTTTCATCGTTTCAGTCACGTCCGTCTCTTTGGGGTTTTCTTGGCAGAGATACTGGAGTGGTTTGCCATTTCCTTCTCCAGCTCATTGTACAGATGAGGAAACTGAGGCAAACAGGGTTAAGTGACTTGTGCAGGGTCACACAGCTAGGAAGCATCTGAGGGTGGATTTGAACTCAGGTCTTCCTGACTCCAGACCTGGCTGCTCTATCCACTGCACCACCTAACTGCCCTGGTATGAGGCAAGAAACCCTGGGTCCAAATCTCATCTCTGGCCACTTTGGGTAAGTCATTTTATATCTCTAGGCCTCAGTTTCTTCATCTGTAAAAAACAAAGAGGTTGGATTAGATGATCTAGGTCATTAGATTATAAACTCTTTGAGGGCAGGGACTGTCTTTTACCTTTCTTTGTATCCCCAGGTTTTAGTTCAGTGCCTGACACATAGTAGGTGCTCAATACGTGTGAATTGGATTATTGAATCAAATTGCCAGCTCTGAAAGGTCAACCCATGAACCCTGTGGAATGGATTCCCATTTTACAGGTGAGGAAACCGAGTCTCAGGGAAGTTAAATGTTCTCCTCGGGCCACAAAGGTGGCACAATTGAGATATCCCAGCCCAAAGTGCCTTGTGGGACAGTTTGGTCACAGGGAGAAAGGATCCATTTCCAGGCTGAGGGTCTCCAGCCAATCAGAACACCCAGAGGGGAATGGCTTCGGGCAGAAATGGCCAGTAGGAGCTTCAGCCAAGTGATGAAATAAACTCTGTGTAGGAACAGGGACCCTGGGGTCCTGCCTATGCACGAGGGAGCAGGGGCTGGGCATCCTCCCTGGGAGGGCAGACGCAAAGACCAAGGGGAGAGAGGGGAGCCTGAGAATAAAGAGTCTTACAACAACACCCTCAGGCCTGTGCCGGGCAGTCCTCCAGCAATCGCTCTGATTGGCCCCTTAACGATCCAGTCTGGCAGGGAGCCGAGACTCCCACTCTTTCCGGGCCTAAGAATGGCTTATTTCCAGATGAGGAAACACGCATGGAGAGTTTAATCTGACCGCATTCCTGTTAAGTCATTCCCTCATCATAACAGCTCACACGCAACTGTAAGAAGAAAACTGAGTGTTAGAAAGGAGAACTGAGTCAGACTCAGGTTGATTGTTCATTCTCAACCAGCATTTATTAAGCACCTACTGTGTGCCATTGTTGTTCTGTTGTTTCTGTCATGTCTGACTCTTCATGTCTCCATTTGGGGTTTTCTTGGCAGAGATAATGGAGTGGTTTGCCATTTTCTTCTCCAGCTCATTTTACAGTTGAGGAAACTGAGACAAACAGTTGCCCAGGGTCACACACCTAGTAAGTGTCTGGGTTTAGATTTGAACTCAGATCTCCCTGACTCCAGGCCTGGCACTCTATCCATTGCACCACCCAGCTGCCCAACTATATGCCATACAACATGCTAGACGTTGGGTACCCAGAGAGGAAAAACCCAAACCATCCCTGCCCTCAGGGAGCTTACCTGCTGTCAGCCAAGGAGTTGTCTCCTGGGGGAGTTGCTTTGGTCATAATTTAGGTCCTGGGATTTAGAACACAGAGGATATAGGTAAGGAAACAGCGCTGAACCTGGGCACCAGGCCTCCTGACCCTGCCTCCAGCACTCCAATCCTCTGGAAGAGGGAGAGCCCCTGAAGGTGTTTTGGTCTATGATTATGAGGTTATGAGGCTTATTTCTGAAAATCCCTGCCAGACAGCAGTTTCACCGCCAGAGGCAGCACGCACGGTGGGTGACGGTCAGACCGTTGGGTCTAGGCTCCAGCATCTGCTCTGACACTGACTTTAGACTTCAGTTTCCTCGTCTGTATGAAGCTCATAATGCTTGCAATACCTATCCTCGTGGGGCTGGGAAGAAGGAGCTGTAGAAATAGCAGCTGGTTGAGTTGGGGTTGTTGTTTTGGGGCCAGGACTATGATCTTATTGCTATGGGGAACTCCCTGTGTGGAAACTTCTTTTCTTTTTGCAGGGCAGCTAGGGGGCGCCATAGTGCGCAGGGCGCTGGGCCTGGAGTCAGGGAGACTCATCCTCTTGAGTTCAAATCTGGCCTCGGACACTTACTAGCTGTGTGACCCTGGGCAAGTCACTTAGCCCTGTTGGCCTCAGTTTCCTCAACTGTAAAATGAGCTGGAAAAGGAAATGGCAAACCACTCCAGTATCCCTGCCAAGAAAACCCCAAATTGGGTCATGGAGAGTCAGAAATGACTGAACAGCACCATTACAGTCTTAGACAGTTGCCTGGGGCCCTGAGAAGGCAAATGACTTCCTCAGGATCTCACAGGTAGCAGGGTATGACTCAAACTCAGGATATCCTGATCCAAGCAGGCTCTGACAGAGAAATTGTCGTGCGCCTGTGATTTTCAGAACCTGTTTCTCATAACCCCGTAAGAATAGACTGAAAAATCTTCAGTGGCCCCCCCATCTTCCAGAGGTCCCTAGAGTTAGAACAGACCTTGGCAGGGGCCTGTGGGTCCAACCTCCTCATTTTACAGATGGGGAGACTGAGGTCTAGGGAGATGAGGTCACACAGGGAGGGATATGAGGAGATGAGCCCAAGGTCACACAGGTAGTAAGCATCAGAAGCAGGAATTTGAAACCGGGTCTCTGGGCTTTTCAGAATAGAGATCCCAGCTAGGTGGCACAGTGGATAGAGCACCACCCTTGGAGTGAGGAGAATCTGAATTCAAATTCGGCCTTAGACACTTACTAGTTGGGTGACCTTGGGCAAGTCACTTAACCCCAATTACCTCAAAAAAAAAAAAAGAATAGAGATCCCACCACTTCTTTTTTTCAGTTTTATTCAAGGATTCCACCTCATTGCTAAATTTTCACTGTGAGCATTTACACCTTGGATATTATCAAATGCTAAGGTCTTGACTTACTGTTTTGTTTATTGTTCAGTCTTGGGAAAGTGTTAATAAAACAGATGGATCAACACTTACCAGTGCATCCCCGGCCTCATTTTCTACTTTACTTCCCTTGAGAATGCCAAGTCCTGGGTGGCCAGCTGTCTCCTGAACTTGAGCTGGACATTTCCTGATTGCATACCTTGACCCCAGGAAGCTCCCTCCCTCCCTCCTTCGTTTCTGCCTCTCAAGGCTCAGCTCAGGTACCACCTCCTCTGTGAAGTTTTGTCTGTATTCCTACCCCCCTCCCCTCCTTCCCCTCCCCCCAGGCCCAGCAGTGCTGTCTCCTTCCTCAAGTTTCCTGGTACAGTACTTATTTGTGGATATGTCATCTTCAGCATTAGAATGGAAACCCCCACAAGGGCAGGGACTGTTTCATTTTGGTCTGTGTACCCCCAGGGCTTGGCACGTAATAAGCGCTCAGTAAATGTTTGCTGAATGCTGCCTGACACATTAGAGGTGCTTGATCTATATTTGTTCGATTGAGCTGAGTAAGAAAGGAATCATGCACTAACCGCAGCATTACCTGGCCACCCTGAGTCATAAAATGAGATGACTATCCAGGTAGTGATGCTCGTTTAGGAGGCTTTGGAATGTTCTGAGGTTCTAAGGAAAACTCTGAGCTGGTAGCAATCTCAGAAGATACCAGCTGCCTGGACAGCTATTTCTTCTTCAACACTGATGCAGCTCCCCTTTCTGGGGCTACTTCCCCAAATCCCACACGCGTTGGTCAGCCAGCTCCCCAGATCAATGTCCTTGATATGTGATCCTCCAACCTTTACTCCAAAAGAAGGGAAACCCACCACTTCCCAAGGCTGCCCATTCCACTTTGGGACAGCTCTGTCTGTCACCGAGTTTTTGCTGACATGGAGCCGAAATCTGCCTCTCTTCATATTCTTCCTACTGCTCCAAGTTTTGCCCTCCATAGACAATCAGAGTAAAACTAATTCTTCTTCCACAAGACAAGTCTTTATATGCCCCCTTATCTTCTGCACACTGAACATCACAGCTCCCCCCACTCAAACCTTAGATGAGTGACAAAGGGCCTTGTTTCTAAAATTCTAGATGAGCCTGTGAATTCCTCTCTCTCCCTACCTCCCAAGTAATCCCAAACCAATTTCACAATTCAGAGAGTTATGCAATTTGTTGTTGTTATTGTTGACTTGTTTCAGTTGTGCTGACTCTGTGACTCCATTTGGAGTTTCCTTGGCAAAGATATTGGGGTGGTATGTCATTTCCTTCTCCAGCTCATTTTACGGTCAAGGAAACTGAGGCCAACAGGCTTAAGTGACTTGCCCAGGGTCACACAGCTAGTAAGTGTCTGAGCCAGATGTGAACTCATGAGGATGTCTTCCTGACCCCAGGCCCAGTGCTCTATGCGCTATGGCACCACCTAGCTCTCATAGAAGACAATTTGATTCATCTAAAATTCCCATTCACCCTTGTGTATTCTCCCGGTATATTCTAATCTGCATCACCTCTTCTATCTGCTTACTTATCTTACTTATCTTATACATACCTATCTGCTTACCATCTACTTGGATAAATGGATTCACTCACTATTCACGATTTGCGATGGTCTGTGCAATTAGCATTTTGTGGGAGTCAATCTGCAGGTGCAATCTTGGAGTACCCTCCCCCTTCAAGGAATAGTGACTAGGGGAGATGGAGGCTTTTCTGGTTTGGTTTGGTTTTGAACTTTAAAAAATCATGTTCCTAAACCAGAAGTATTTAGGTGAGTATATGTATGTGTATATGTGTGTACACACACACACACAATTTTAGTCCTGTACTTCTCTCTCAGATGAGAAAGCCTGTCTAATGGCCACTTCCTCTACTCCCCTTTTAGGCAGAAATCACAGACTCCCTTATAGAGGGGTGGGCAAGATTCCAGAGATATCTATCCATGCCTCCCAGTGAGCTGCGTTTAGGCAACCCATATGAATATATATATAACCTACGCAGTCAACACACACCTTACACAAAAGAAAACAAAACACAGAATTAAAACTCCCCAATCATCAGCAGCACTACTAATGAGGTCTGAACACTCAACTTAGTTCACATATTCATTTTCCCAAAGTGAACAGAGCTTGCTCTCCAGAGCCTTTAGCAGGGAAAAGTTAGCATTCATTCTGCCCCAACCCGTATCACTTCCATGTCACAGTCAGAGAAGAGGGAATGGGCCTGTGATTTCATTGGTCTAGGGATCTTCTGGTTGAAAAAACTCTTTCTACCAATATAAGGCAGCACCTCGTCTACAGCTAGTCTTGGGGAGTTGATTAGAACAGTGACAGGTTGTGTCACCTGCCCAGTTCTACACTGCCGGTATATATCAGTGTTGGGACTTGAACTCAGGTCCTTCTGGCTTCTAGGCCAGCTCTTGACCCATGGTTCCATGCCTCCTTTCATCATAGTCATAAGTGTTGAAATAGACTCCCTCACCACACTACAATGGTTGTGACTGCCCCCCTGACCACTCATACCCATGGAGGGGCAGTGGCCCAAAGATCCCTCAGGGATCTCCAATATTGCCTAGCATTGTCCTTAGAACTGGGGTCCCATGGACTGTTTGTCCATTCTTCATCTCAGGCAAGGTTTCCCAGGCATCCTGGTGGCAGCTTCTCCTTGGCTGGCCCTAAACTCCAGATGTCCAAGATGGGGGTGAGGAGGGTCATCTATTTCTACGTCACTGGCAAAGTCAACCTCACCCAACATCTCTGGGGAGTTGGCTTACTGTTGCCAAGTCCTTCTCTGGCAGAGCTTTCTGACCCAGCTGTCTAGCTTGGTTCCCAGATATGCCCTCTTGGCATGGGGCCATCAAGGAAGTCCAGTTCCTTGGATTTGTAACTACTCTCTTCAATGCAATCATCCTATCACTGTCACAGTTCCAGGTCTTTCCTCTCAACCCCAGAATCTGATGTCTAGGTATCAATATTCCTACTTCTCCCCCCACCCCAAGTATCTATGGCAGGTCTAGGGCAGAGAAATAGAGAGGGTGCTGCCAGTAACTGCAATCCCACATCAGGCAGAAGAGCCTGCCTCCTGGTATTAGCAGGAGTAATTAGATGAAACAGGTGGTCCATTTCCTCTCCTTCTGTCCTCTCCTCCTCCCCATGGGGTGTACCCCAATTGAGTTTCTCATTCCCTCATCATACTTTTCTTCTCCACTGCAGTATGAGTCTCATGGTGTCTCTGGGTCTCTCCTCCCTCCATGAGTGTTAGGGAGATAAAAATAGAACAAGTCACAGTAGCTATTTTCTATTTTCAAAGTTTGCTTGGGGAAAACGGACAGCACCTATGGGCCCTGGAGATCCAGGGTGTCCCTCTGAGATTTCTTTCTACTTACCGTATGTATATCTTGTATGCACATAGTTGTTTATATGTTGTCTTCCCCATTAGAATGTAAGCTCCTTGAGGTCAGGGAAGATATTTTTGCTTTTCTTCATGTGCAAGATTTAGCACAATGCCTGATAAGTTATTGTTCAGTCATTTTTCAGTTGTGTTCAACATTTCATGACCCCATTTGGGGTTTTCTTGGCAAAGATACTGGAGTGGTTTGCCGTTTCCTTCTCCAGCTCATTTTACAGATGAGGAAACTGAGGCAAACAGGGTTAAGTGACTTGCCCAGGGTCACACAGCTAGTAAGTGTCTGAAGTCGATTCTGAACTCAGGAAGATGAGTCTTCCTGACTCCAGGACCGACGCTGTATGCACTATGGCGCCACCTAGTGGTCATGCCTGGCATGTAGTAAGTGCTTAATAAATGTTCACTAGCTACTTGTCAGGGCCAACTCACTCCAGGAGAGAGGCATGATGGCCAGGACCTTGGAGAGCGGCAGACAGAGCCCAACAGAGGAGGTGGGTTAGTCGGGTAGCCAGTGCTCTACACTGGGGAGAAAGTGCCTTCCTCCCAATATCTGTGTCGGGGATAAAGTCCTAATTGCCCTTCCAACTCTTGTTAGAAATTGAATGCTGGGACTGGGAGAGACCTTAGGACATGAAATGTTAGTGTTGGGACAGATTTTAGAGATTAAATCTAGTCACCTGCTCCCTTCCAATTTACAGATGAAGAAACTGAGGCCCATGGACTGGGAGTAACTTGGCCAAGATCAGTAGGAAGAGAGGAGCGAAGCTTTGACAAGAGCCATCTCTTGGCTTCACATCTTCCTACTATACCAAATGAGCTAGTATCTATGAAGTGCCTAGCACAGTGCTGACACATCGTAACACTTATCAATTGCTCGTTCCACTCCCCACCAGCTCCATAGGCTGGGCTCAACATCAACAGATGGGCTCCAAGTGGGAATGTCTTCCTTCTCTCAATGCCCTTCCCCTCATCTATCTAAAATTCTGGGGAGCAAACAGTCAGTATTTGAGAAAACATCTAAGGATTATTCAAGAGCCTAAGGCTCTTCTACCTGAGGTGGGATTGCAGTTACTGGTAGCACTCTCTCTATTATGTCCCAGCATCCATCTGGCCAAGCTGGCAAATGCCTCTTCTTGCCCCCAGTGTTTGAAGCTGCCCATCATCCCTGAGTATAGGAGTAAATCTGGTAAAGACAGATAAACCTATCCCAGGGAGCACTGCTAAGTGCCAGGCAGGGTCCTTGGTTCTGCTCTGCAGGAGGGGTAGCATAAGGTGTTTTTACCTGCTAAGAATGAGAGGGGTTAGAGGTGAACTAATTAGGAAGAAACCCATTAGGGGAGAGGAGAGGAGGTTGTCTTCTCTTCCTTTGCCTCTCAGCCCTGAAGGCTCTAGGACCCACAGAATTACAGATGTCACAACTGGTAGAAACCTTAGAAACTGTCAATCCAATCCCCTTGTTAGGTTCAGAGAAGAAAAATTATTTGTTCAAAGGCATGGAAACAGTCAGTGACATAAACCCAGGCCTCCTGATTCCAAGCATGACATATGACATTTCTCCCTCCCCCCCCCCCGCCAGTTTCTTCTAGGGAGGGGTGACATGCTAATCAGGATTATTCAGCCATTTTAACACACACACACACACACACACACTAACTTTACTTTATCAATATAAATATTGTCTTGTTCTGAGAAGTTGTAACAGGAACTATAATTTCTTCTATTTTTTTTTTTAGCTCTGAGCCCCCAGCCCCAGTCAGAGAGAGCTTCTGGTGAAACATCTCAATATTAAAATTTCCTCTCTTTATTCCCAGGATGTTTCCCCTTAACCACCTCCTCCTGATCTCATTCCCAATAAATAAGTAAAGATTGGAAAATGTCTATGGCTATTTATAAAGAGAAAATAAATGTTTAAAACAACCCCCCCCCCACCAAAGGGAAATTGACTTCCCCTGTGCCTAGGGGGAAAGGGCTTCAGGTTCTTATGAGGAAATCCAAGGGCAGAAAGGAAATAGCTGCTGCCCATAGTGGGGGAGGGTTCCAGTGATGTTTGTCTTAACATTCCTTGTGCCAATATGCCCACACAGCCTCATTTCTGGCATCATGGTGGTTGCTTCTGTCTGCTCCATTCCCCGACTCCATGTACTTCTTTCTTTCTTTCTTTCTTTCTTTCTTTCTTTCTTTCTTTCTTTCTTTCTTTCTTTCTTTCTTTCTTTCTTTCTTTCTTTCTTTCCTTCATAAGCAACCTGGGTTAAGGAACTTGCCCAGGGCCACACAACTATTAAGTGTCTGAGGTAGGATTTGAACTCAGGTCCTCCTGACTTCAGGGTCAGTGTTCTATCCTTTGTGCCCCTTAACTGCCTCTCCATATATTTCTTGTGACATCTCCCACTCTGTGAGTCTTCTGTCACATTGGGAGCACCACCTTCTGAGGCAGTCCATCCTACTTTGGGCTACTCAGCTCTGTTTGTTAGGGAGTTTTTCCTGACCTCAAGCCTAAATCCTCCTCTTTGCAACCTCTGCCCCTTGCTTCTAGTTCTGCCCTCTTACAAACCTGATCCTATCCCCTCAAATATTTTAAGGCAGCTGTCATGCCCCACTGAGTGCCCTCTCCTCCAGAAAGGACTGAGGACAGGCATGCTCAGTTCCTTCCTCTCTCCATCACAAGAAGAGAATGACAAGGGCTCCAGGTTCATATTATTAGCTGCAGAGAATTCTGAAGAGTTGAGTGATGATATGTGGGGGTATCATGGGATGCATGAGTCTGGAGCAAGGCCCATCCAAGTGCTGGGAGGACTATGATGACATTCTTGTGACAACTCCTGCTTCCTGAGCAGTGGGCTCAGGATGATCACCCAGGCACTCATGGGTGATAACCAAGGTTCCTCAGGGAAGAAGAGGGTAAAGAGAATACCCAGAAACAACACATGGGTCCATGAGGTCTCCAGTCAAGTGAGGGCAACTGTAACAGTGACAGGAGGTCAATGGTGTGGTGGATCTCCCCAAACCTCCAATGAGGTCCAGCCGTGACAGATAATTTTCAGACCGTCTCGCCTCCCCAGAAACTAAGGTCACTCAATTGAGGCGTAATGACTCAGCTCTAGTAATGGAATCAAAATGTGATTTCAGGAAGGACCAAGTGGGTTTTTGCTCACACCATGGAAAAAAGGGGCATAAGGCACCCAAGAGGAGAGAACCTGTCCTCCACTGTTGCTGTTCTGGAATGAGCTGAAGCCCAAAGGATGCATGACACCAAACTAGGGCCAAGGCCAGGGACCACCCCTAGGACCCTGAAGAGTATCTAGGGTCACCTAGCATGAGTCCAGCTGACTTGGACTTAATAACCATGGAGAAGACTGCAGCTCTGGTGTGTCCCTCTGGACTGACTAGTGAATCCCAGGTAAATAGAACTAAGAAAAGCTGAGGCTTATGCCATCACAGCCCATGAGAAAATCAGGCCTCTGTGGCTTCAGTGGAAAGAATGACCCATGTTAGGATCCCATCATGGCACATCTGGAGCATCCATAGGAAGCTATGGGCATCAGCAAAGAGGTGACTACACCCCTGGGGCTCTGGGCAGGGCCACAAGCTGAAGTCTGCAGATGATCTGGATCGTGTCAATGAGCCAGAACAATCAGAAGGCCCCCTGGGTCTGTCAGATCAGGAGGGTGCCCTTGACATGGAGTTACAGGGAAACCCTCTGAGTCTGGGCCTCCTTTCCCTGCTGGAGCTCACCATTAGCTCTGAGCCACCCCTCCTGTAACCGCCCAAGTCATTGCTCTAGAGATGACCTGGGAAGGCTGGCTGGAGGCCTGGAGTCACTCCAGGACCCAGATCTCTTACCTGCCCTAGCTGTTCTCCCCAGGTTCTCCTCCTATGGACTCTCCTTCCACACCTGAAGGGAATTCATCTGGGTTAACCAGTCTTTCAGGCCTCATTGGTGTGTAGGTGTGTGTGTATGCGCATGTGCTTTTAAACAAGATAAGAAAGTTCTAGAGATGGCACAAAGATAACCTGAAGGAATGGGTGATGCCGGAGAGGCGGGGTGCCTGGGGAGTTTAGGAGCAAGGCAGTTCTGATTTAGTGGAGGCCTAGGCTAATTAAACCTTTCCCTCAACTAAATGAATAGCTCTTCAGGTACCTGGGAGGGGTTGACTAGAGGCCATTATGATGGGTCCTTGCTCAACCCACTCTCAGCTACTCAGATTTGCTGGGGCTTGAACCCAGAACTTGGTTTGGAGCTCTGAATGGGCTGAGTTCTACTTTCCATCGGATCCTTTGGTACTTAATTAATGACTTCACTTCTGGATATGGGCTAGACCTCTGGTGGCCAGACTCCCAAGTCCAGAGTTCTTCCAGAGTCAAGGAGAAGGCCTGGTCTTTATTTAGTCTAGCTAGAGCATGCAATTGGTGCAGATTGAGTAAGAAGATGGTCACAGGTGGACACTTTCTCACCACCCACTGGCTCATCAACCCCATGCGTTCGGGCTTTAGTCTCCAGCAAGCTAGAGAGACAGCAAGGTACAGGGAGAGCCAGGGGACCTGGTGCAAACCCACCTCTGCCCTTTACTAGCTTTGGGACACTGGGTAAGTCTGTTAAACCTTGTGTTTCAGTTCCCTTCTCCACAGAGTTCAGGGGTTGTACTTGTAGCCTCTGAAGCCCTTCCTAGCTCTTAAACCTATGCTCTTCTGAACTATGCACGCTGACAACCACTCTTTGCATAGGCTTTAGCCATCCTTATCCTTTGACCTTTGAGCATTAGACACTGTAGACCCCGCCCTCCTACTGCATACTTTTCCTTCCCAGGGATTTGGAGAGACCACATGGCCGATCATCTTCCTTCCTCTCTAACCGTGCCATCCCCACACCTCTTCCTCTTTCCAGCTCTTTAATGGACTTGTTCTCCCCGGGTCTCATTTACCATATCCACTCTCTGTCTCTGTGTGTGTGTGTCTTTCTTTCTCTTTCCATCTCTGTCTTTGTCTCTGTCTCTCTGTTTCTTTCTCTTTCTCTCTGTCTCTGTTTGTCTCTGTCTCTGTCTCTGTCTCTCTTTCCTCTCTCTGCTCTCTTTGTCTCTCTCTGTGTCTTTCTCACTCTGTCTCTGTCTCTCAGTCTCTGTCTGTCTCTGTCTTTCTTTCTTTCTCTGTTTCTATCTGTCTGTCTATCTCTCTCCATTTTCTTCATGCACTCCTTTGTTGCAATACATTTCCTCCTCTCTTCCCATCCCACAATTCCTTATTTCCTTTCAAACTCTGTAAATTTCTCCTTCTACAGGAAGCCTTTCCTGACTCTAACCCCACACCAGGTGGCCATGCCTCCCTTGAAAAACTAAGCTTGTATGTATTTATATTCATGTTGTCTTCCTGATAGAATGGAAGCTCCCTAAAGGCAGGGATTGATTCCTTTTTGTCTGGTGCCCAGTGCCTGGCACTCAATCAGTTTGTCAATTGATTGAAAGGTGGAGGACCACATGTGAAACTATAAGGAACCTCAAAGATGATTTTGTCCTCCCTGTTTTACAAATGAGGAAACCGAGGTCTAGGGAAGTAAAATGATTTGCCCAAAGTCACACAAGAAGTAAGTGACACAGCCAGAATTTGAACCCCGGGCCTCTGCTTCCAAAGTCACTATTCTTTCCCCACTACCACACTGCCTCCTAAAGCCCAGTCCAGGAGTGGGCTTGTAAAATGTTTAACTGGCTCTCCAGGGGGAAATATGCACATGACACACTTGTGCATCACTTTCTTAAGTCCAGACATCAATAAAACAACAAATCAAGCCCTGATTGGTCAACTTTGCTGATTTCTGAGGTGTAAATGCATGCTTAAGAATTGGCTCTTAGGAGCTGGTAAAAGCTGACTTCAATAGACCTGTCCCTCCTCCTTCTCGAAATACAAAGGTCACACAAACTCAACTTTTAGGGAAGAGCCTGAGGAAATTTCAGGAAACTTTCTGCCCCACACCCAGCTGGGAATGCCTCCTCCTGCCCTAAGGGCTTGGAACAAAGATTCATTCTGTCCCACGGGGGCATAGGAGTAAATCTTTTGGGAAAGAGGGACAGGCATCCCTCAGGAGGTACTGCTGGTTGAGGAGAGGTCCCCATCCAGCCTGGGAATCCTAGTAGTTTCCTGGGCTCTGCTGCTGCCTGAGATGGCGTCCTTTCTTACCTGTCTAAGAATCCTTACACTTTGCTCCAAACACTCTGGAATCCAGACACACTGGGCAAACTTCACGTCTCATCTCCCAGCCTTGGAATTGACTGTTCCTCGTGTCTGGAATGCACTTTCTCCTCTTGTCTACCTCCTGGCTTCCCAGACTTCCCTCAAATCCCGTCTTCTGCAGGAGGCTTTCTGCAGTGCCCCAGGGGTCCTAACAATCATAATAATAGCAATAATCATGTTTATCCTTCATTTTCGAAGAGATCCAATGACATCATGGGATGATGTCTTGACTTGATGTCTTGAATTGGATTGAAGTGAGGCAGAGCTGCACAAAGTCTCAGCCTCACTCTCTCTTCCAGAGTCATCGAAGTCCAGTGGAAGGACCAAAGTCAGGATGGCTGGGGACGCCTCAGGATGCGATGGATGACCTTGGCATCTTTGATATCTGACCAAACTCTAAGGGCCCCGCACCTGCTTCAGCTGCCTTTGTGGCTGTTGGTACAAATTTTTCTTATCTGACCATTCCTCTGGGAGAAGTCTTCACGTGCTTTGGGGAGACACACCCACAACCCCCACCCCCCACCTCACTGTGTTTGAGGCCTCTCAGTTACCCTCAGCCTGGTTTAGCCCACCTGCGGCAATGGTTTTACCAGGATGTAGCCACTGCACATTCTACAGCTCCTTGGAGCCAGAGCTGAGAGTTGGGCACCAGGTGGAAACCAATAGTGGATGAGCACCCCTGAAAAGTGCTCGGTGAGTCCTCACACCAGAGATGCTAGCCCTCTTGAACACGTGGGGAACCTGCGGCCTTGAGGCCATGTGTGGACCTCTAGGTCCTCAAGTGCAGCCCTTTGACTGACTCCAAACTTCACAGAAAAAATCCTTTTAGGATCTGCCCCATAAGAATGTGAGCTCCTAATTAGGAAGAAGCTTATTAGTTGCGGGAGGGGGGCAGGGATGAGACTGCTTCCTTCTTCTCTCACTGTGGGGTACACAGCCCACAAAGCTCTGTCTCTGATGCCAGATGACCTAGGTTCAATTCCCAGCTGTACCACTTAATATGACTATGGGCAACTCACTTCACCTACAGGCCTCAGTTTCCCTATCTGTCAATCGGGATGGTTGGGCTCATGAATGGCCTCTTCCAGCTCTCAGTCCTCCAACTGCCAGGCTAGGAGCTCTCATTAACATAATTATCTGACTAAAAAGATCAAATAAAGGACCATGATTTACTTTCCTGGAAGGCTTTTGCAGAAGGAAGAAATTATTTTAATTTTGCGAATGAGAAAAGGGGCCCAAAGAAGGGAAACTATTTGCCAACATTCACAAAGTAACAGAGCCTGGATTTGAAACCAGGCCTTCTGATTCCCTACCCAGCCTTTTTCTCCCTCCTCCACATGTCCTCTAGGCAGTTTCATGCCAATTCAAGCCTGGCACCTAACAACAGCTAGCATTTACATAAACTTTACCAATATTATCTCATCCGATACTTACAACAACTGGGAACTAGATGCTATGACTATGCCCATTTTACAGGAAAGAAAACTGAGACAGACAGAGGTTAAGTGACTTGCTCAGGGTCACACAGTTAGGCAAGATTTGAACTGGGCTCTTCCTGATTCCACACGCAGAACTCTATGCTGCTCATTTTCCTAGTTCACATCATTCATTATTAAGTTGGAAAGGATGCTTTCCTGGGATCTTTCTGCTCAGGGTGGTCCCTTAAAGAAACCTTCCAACCTCCTGCTGCTGGAGTTTGAAGCTAGGTATTCCAGAGCTGGGTCTTAGGTTAGAGACCTAACGGTCCCCAGGGAGTTTGGGCCAGAGTTTTTTCTTTTTTCTTTTTCTTTCTTTCTTTTTTTTTTTTAGGCAATTGGGGTTAAGTGACTTGCCCAGAGTCACACAGCTAGTAAGTGTCAAGTGTTTGGTCTGAGGTCGAATTTGAACTCAGGTCCTCTTTTCTTCAGGGCCAGTGCTCTATCCACTGAGCCACCTAGCTGCCCCGAGGGTCATAGGTTTTAAAGCAGGAAGGGGCCTGCGTTCAATGCAAGGGGCTACACTCTAGGAAGGGGTCCAGAGCAGAGGAGATCAGGCCACGGAGAGGACCAGGCACTGTGCTCTATGAGGGTTCTGTGATGGAATCAGGGAGATTTCCTTGGAGAAGAGTTCTCTGAGACATTTTCCTTGGACACGGAGCCAGAAGCCCTGGGTTCATATACTGGCAGGTCATTTCAATTCTCTGAGCCTCAGTTTCCTGATCTGCAAAATGGAGAAAGGCTACTGGCTCAGATCTCTAAAGCCCCTTCCAGCCCTGAATCTGGTACAGAATGGCCCCCACTCTGCCAACTAGCTGCACGGAGCCCAGGGCTTCTCTTCCCTGCACTTGTCTCCTTTACCCACAAGAGGGCACCCCATCCTCACCGTCAACTCCATAGCTTTAAAGCCAGCCAAAGCCAGGGCTTGCTGGTTCCCCAAGGAGCAGCAAACAGTGACTCCAGTCTGTCACCACCCTTCTCCCTACTCTCTCCCTCCCTGCAGAGTCCTTGAGAAGCCTTATGAAAACGAGGCACTAGGGAGATTGAGTGGGGAAGAGACTGAGACTGAGAAGGGAGCAGGCGGCTATGAGCCGACTGAAGGTTATGCACGCTCTTCATTGAGGAAATTGAGGCAGAGGGCTCTCTGCTTAAGGCTAAG
Source organism: Vombatus ursinus (assembly GCF_900497805.2). Classification (NCBI taxonomy): domain Eukaryota; kingdom Metazoa; phylum Chordata; class Mammalia; order Diprotodontia; family Vombatidae; genus Vombatus; species Vombatus ursinus. The sequence continues at coordinate 3,356,120 of NW_020954808.1, forward strand.
TTATTTGCCTTAGGTCACACAGGTTACATACAGAAAGCTGGGCGTCAAACATAGGTTCTCTGATTCCAAATGAACCAGGTTTTGGTTCTTCATTTTGGAAGTGGGGTGGTGTGATGGAGGACAAAGGAGTAGGAGAAGGGACTTGCTCAAGGTCACCCAATGGATTAACTCGAGAACTCAAATCTCCCGATTGCCTGTCTGCCTCAGGCTCCTCTCCTATGCTCCCTAATGCCTCTTTGGCCCAGGGTCAAAGAATTTCAGAGTCGGAAGGGGGCTAGGCAGCCACCTAATCCAACCCATATTCCAAGCTCATCGTGATATCATTCCTGACAGGTTGTCATGCAGCCTCTGAATGAACAAATAAATGAGGATATTTTAAACACTTGCTGCATGCTAACACTGTGTGAAGTGCTGGGGATACAAAAAGGAGACAGTCCAGGCTCTCAGGGAGATCACATTCTAAGAGCGGAGACAACGCACACGAAACGTTTCAGCTGCAAGTCAGATCAAAGGTGCCATGACCCTTAGGGGCCAGCAGCCAAGCAGATAGCTTCCTCTTTAAAGTAACTGTCACTGAAAAAACCATATCAGTATCTGATGAACAACCACTTGACAACGCCAAAAACTGGTGTCAAGACCTTTCTTTTCTGGGTCTTCAGTGGCTGTGACTGAAGCCCCTACAGGGGCAGTGGCCAGGCTGTATCTCCCCAGGGGTTACTTCCCAGTATGATGGTTGAAGGCGCTGAACTGGAAGCCTGACTATTCCCAAGGCTCTTGGATTCAGCTTTCTGGCCTGTCCCCATCGGAGTCTGAAGGAGATGGTGGTGAAGGTGTGCTAACTCGACTCATCTACCACATACTGCCTCCTGACTCTCCCCTGGGGTGCCCTGTTGGTTCAGCTAGGCTGGCTTGCCTTCTCTGTAAATGGAAATTGACAGGCAGTTGGTGCAGATGCCAGGCCTTTCTTCACACGTGATGGCTGGGAGGGCTAAGTCAGAGGCAGGGCTGATGGTCTGTGGGGTGCTGCCACTCCCAAAGTGCCTGTATTTATCTGCCTGTTAGTGGCAGTAGGTCAGTACTTATTGCTAGTGGTGAGCCCCTTCCCCACAGTGATTTCTCCCCTCAATGACGGCTGCTGGGACCTACAAGAGGGAAAGCCCACTGCTTCCAGGGCAGCCCCTCAGGTAGCACTAGGACAGCTCCAAGGGTTTGGGCGTTTATGCAAACACTCAAAGGGTCTCCCGGCTATTCCCACTCAAGGCTCCTAGTTCCATCCTCCCGGACTGTGGAGAGCTAGTCTTGCAATTACAATGAAAGAGGATGACCTGTTTCTCACCCCGAACAGAGGCAAGTTTTAATTCTTTAATGATTTCCTCAGACTTACTAAAGAGGCCTGGAAGGAGTGGGCAGGGCTGGAAAGAGAAAGCCAAGGACAAGAAAGAGCTGGGATGATTCAGGAGCTAGGAGCTCAATCCTTGCTCACTTTCCCTGGGGTGATCACCAATGGTTCCAGGATATAATCATGCATTTGTAATAGGAGACTGGTGCATATAGATCTCATTAGCTTGCTCAAATGAAGCAATCAGTCAATAAAAATTTATTTTCTACTATGTGCCAGGCACAGTGCTAAGTGCTGGGGGTACAAAAAAAAGAGGCAAAAGACAGTCCCTGCCCTCAAGGAGTTTACAATCTAATGAGGGAGACAGCATGCAAATAAATATATACAAAGCTAACTATATACAGGATAAATCAGAGATAATTAACGGGGAGAAGGCTCTAGAATTAAGAGAGTTTGGAGAAGACTTCCTGTAGAAGGTAGGATTTCCACTGGTTCTTAAATGAAATTAGTAGGCAAAGTGGAGGAGGGAAAGGATGCTAGGAAGCTGCATCCTGGGAATTGTGATGAAGCCTAAGTGGAGAAAGTGGGAAGCATGTATAAACATTCCATAATTGGTGCTGGACTGCTAGTCCGGTGAGTGTGAGGCTCAGATTGACTTCAGAGGTATCCAAAATTGCTTGTCAGCATTGGCTAATTCCTCTTCCTTTCACTGGAGGCACCTGGTGGCAGTCACAAGTAAGAAAGCACTGGACCTGGACTCAAGATCTGAGTTCAAATTCAGCCTCAGACATTTACTAGCTGTGTGACCTTAGACAAGTTCCTTAATTCCTCTCTGCCTCAGTTTCCTTAATTATAAAATGGGAATAATAATAGCACCCAATTCCCAGGGTTATTGTGAAGATCAAATGAGATAATATTTGTTAAAAGCACTTAGCACAGTGGCTGGCACATAGTAGGTGCTATATAAATGCATAGTCCTTTTTCTCTTTTATTTGGTTATTCCACTCAGCACAACTGGACAGAGACCATGCCGTAAGGAGAGAACCCTCTGATCCACCATGGATTCCAAAAACTGAGCCTCAGACCTTGGACTTTTCATTTGTTTGTTTTTGTTTTTGTTTTTGTTTTTTGCCAATATAGGTGGAGTGAAGCCACAAGACCTAGTGAGTTCTAAAGGTCCAGAGGGCACTTCAGCATCCCATGTTCCAGGGCCTAGGCTGTAGCCAGGGATGGAGAACCTGCTTAGACTCGAGTGATGCAGCCAGCACCAGAGCTTTCCAGAGGAAGGACCAGACTTCAGGAATGACCTTGACACCCAGGCCAGGAGAAGCTGACATGGGTAAACCAGCAGCAGTCGTACTGTTTCTGAACATGAACTTGGTGAGACAAATGCTAGATAGGAATGGAGTGAAATTTAGAGCCTGCTCCAAAGTGACTGAGGTGGTACAGGGGAGAGTATGCCCCAGAGGTGCTGGGAGAAATGTTTCTACATTTATTTGTTCTTGCTACATTTTTGAGGTAAATATCCATTCATAAAAAGCTATCCAACATTAAGCAGGTAAATGGAACTGGTGTACTAGTCACTGGTCCCCCCGAAATGGAGAGAACCCAACTGATGGGGGCTCAGGCTGATGGCAAAGAAAAAAGATGTTCCAAACCCTCGGGGTTACCTCCTGGAATCTTTACCCGCTAGGCTCTGGGAGAGAGGGCTAGTGCTCAGTGCTAAACATTGATACCCCTTGGGTTGCTCTCCAAGCATCAAGGCTTGGAGGTGCTTTTCGGGCAGACAGTTACGAGGCTGTCTCACACGAGGCCTGATGCTCTCAGGCTCTCGGTCCACTGGGTCGGTTCAAGGCCATGGACCTGGGTACCCCTTCCTCAGCGTAGAGGACAAGGACAGATGCCCTACCTGTAAATGTATCTGTTAATTTCCTTGGCGCTAGGGAATTGGGGAAAACTGCAGTTGCTTTTTGGTTCCCTAAGGCTTACTTACTCCCTTCCCTCTGCACCTCTGAATCCTCCTTCATGGAGGTTACAGGGAAAGTTAGAACAGCTAAAAATATCTTGACAGATTCTGGAGGTTTTATGATTGATCATTAAGGAGTTTAGAACTTCTCCTTGCAACGCTGGTCACTCTTTTCTCCCACTCCCTTCTCTTGAGTCAATAGGATACCTGTTAACCCCTCTCACAGGAGAAGAGAGTTTCACCCTTTACTTTACTTTACCCCTCACTTTTGATTTCACCCTCTCTGACCTGGGGAAAAGGAAGGAAGGGGGAGGGGCAGCAGCTACCGAGTGGGCCCCACTGGCAGTGGCCTTGGGCTCTGGGGCAACCTTTGCCTGGAAGCATCACCCAGGTTCAGCACATCCTGCTCAAAGTAAAGAAGCTGGCCACTGAACTTGGGTAAGCGTGCTCTTTTAAATTTGTAGTTTTAACTGTTAACGATGAGATGCTGATTCTCTGTGTAAAGTAATTTGGAAATGCATTTAACAAAACTGAAGTCACCTGATTGGTAATGGGTTTGTTTCAAGTTTCAAATCGGTGAACTTTTTGTATCAGTTATGTCAAGCAACTTTTCATAGTTTGGTTACAGCTGAAATAATTTAGCTATTGTTGGTTATTGTTTTAATGTGTAAACTAGCCAAAAAGTTTGTTTGGGTTATGTATGGCTTGCTGAGAATTTGCAAGTGTATAGAAATCTCTAATGATTGGCTTTTTACACCAGGACAAATTTAAGTTTGAGATGTAAATCCCGGAAAAGTTTTTCCTAAGCTGTGATTAGTGAAACTTGCTGTTTGAGGTAAAAGCTCATAGGATTTTACTTTGAATCGTCTGATGGATCATAATCCATCAATAATCAATAATCCACCATCTTGAGAGATATGTCACAAGCTACTCAGAGAATGTGATACTGGTAGGAAGTCAGCATGGGGAAAAGCTGAGAGGGCAATTTTAGCCTCAGTCTAAGATGGGATCCTCCTGGCTCAGTTTCCCCATTATGTTCCTTTGAAAGGGAATGTTACCCACCTGGCTATTCCTGAGTCTGGCTATAAGGTGAATTTATTACTGCATGGTTGGAAAACTGAATTATCTGAATCCAAAATAGAGCTAATGATTTTTTATTCTCTCATTTGGGCCCTAAATCTAGTCCCTGTTTTATATCTGGGCCCTGCAGTCTTTTCTGTCAGATTTGTGTCTTCCAGACTACAGGGCATTCACCTATAGTTGGTAACAGCAAATACCAGTCCCTACATCATTCCCTGGATGCAGCCTGTGCTCATTTCCAGTCAACTTCCTCTTTGGGACCCCCTCGAGTCAGGGACAGCTCTACGCCCCTTGCCAGTAGGAAGCAGTTTCAGAAGCCGAGACCTTCACCCCTTACTCCAAAAGAATTTGGGTCCCATTTGTTTGAGTAGGGAATGATGGGTTTGGGATCTGGGCCCCAGAAAGGAAAAACCCTGCACTTTCCCACAGTGACCAAATCTCTGGCGTTCCCCTGAGGCTATAATCCCATCAACTGGCCTTTCATTGTGGCTACACCCAATCTCCCCTCCAATTGTCTTGCCTCTCTATGGCTCCAGGCCACTTCCCACCCTTGGTCCCACCTAGCCTCCATTTCCCTGGAATTCTATTACCTCATAGACTACTTGGCCACTCCTAGATCCCTCCCACAATCTTTCTGTATATAAAGTCCATCTTGTCTCCATTAAGATGCTCTGATTCTTACAATCTAGACAATAGCCCACAGATGCTCAGATTACTTAAGAGTCTAGCTAATATGGTGAATCTTCAATAAACCTTGTTTTTGGCTGAAAAAAAAAACATTGATACCCCTTGGCTCAACAGAGGGGTAGATGGGAAATTAACATTGTGGGGAAGCCTAATCCTCTCTTATTTAAATTCTATGTAAACTAAACTAGTCACCTGTGTTCCCCATTGCCCTCACCCTAATATCCTGCAGGTAGGTGGCACAGTGGATAGAATAACAGCCTTGGAGTCAGGAGGACCTGAGTTCAAATCCAGCCTCACATACTTGACACTTACTAGCTGGGCAAGTCATTTAATCTCATTGACTCACAAAAAAAAAAAAGTCAAATTTTTACAACTGTGATACAGCCCATCAGGAGGATTTTAATAGTGGAGGGTGGAAATCCTGAAGATAAATACGTAAAGAGTTTTTTAAAAGGGGACAATTCTTGTTCTACATCTATTTGTAAAGAAAAGCATAATGTCTTTAAATCATTCTTCTGTAAATAGAGATTACCTTTTTGCAGTGTTTAAAAAAAAAAAAGAATCAATTATTAAATGCCTACTATTCGTGCCTGCCCTGGAGTCAGGAAGTTTCTGAGTTCAAATCTGAACTCAGACTAGCTATGCGACCCTGGACAAGTCATTTAAACCCTATTTGCCTCAGTTTCCTCATCTGTCAAATGACCTGGAGAAGGAAATGGCAAACCACTCTAGTATCTTTGCCAAGAAAACCCCAAATGGGGTCACAAAGAGTCCGATACAATGGTACACAAGTAAATTAAAGGCATACATCACAAAAGTCATCATGATTGACCACAGATATTGTAATATAAAACAAAAATCAGGAACCAGAAATAGAGAAAATTGTCATGAAGCTCCTGCCAACTAATAGCCACTGGGGAGGGAGAGTTGGAAGGAACTGACCTCTTATGGTTACACAGTTGTAGACAGCAGCCTCTAGTCTCAGAATTTTGATGACCCATCATGGCTGTTCATTCTCTGCTTCTGTCTGTCACGGTACCAAAGTCCCAATGCTCTATAATCTAGAATGTGTCTGCAAAGGCTTGTGGGAATTGTGGTCCAAGGGAACAAGAAGGATTTGTTCTCCAGAACAGCTTGCCTGTAAGAGAAGAGAGGGGAGAGGCCTTGGGACCTCCACGTCCTACGCCACATGTGGCCCACGTTGGCCTTTTCATTTTAGGTGCTTGGAGGCTTGGAGCTTAGACGCTACACACCTGACAGTTTTGAAAGGTCAGGACAGTGTCAGGGTTTGCAGCTATTCGATTCAGCTCAGAGGCCCTGAGGGTGGAGGAATGATCCTGCTGAGCAAGAGCTGAAATAAAAGTTCATTCAGCAGCACGCTGCGTTTGAACATGAACTTGGCAGGACCAAGAGTATGACAAAACTGCATGAAGTCTGACCCTGCTGTCCCCAGAGACCAAGGTGATACGGGGGGGGGGGGGGGGGGGGGGAGACTGGGCCTGCAGGTGTTGGAGAGGGAGGAGCGGAAATGTCTGTGCTTCTGTTCTTGTTGCAGCTTCAAAGTAAATATGCCTCTGTGAAAGCTAATCAGTTAAAAGGAACTGGAACCTTGTCAGTGGCAGCTAGGGGTGGGGGTGGGGAGAGAACCACAACATAATGGAGGCTCAAACCAATAGCCTTAAAGAGAGACACCCCCAAACTCTCAGGGGTCCCCTTAGAACCCAGAAGGGGATATGTAGCCAGCCTCACTCCGAGAGAACGATGCCAAAGTACTTTCTACACCATAGCTAGGCAGGTTTCCACCAACTACAGAGCCATCCCATGTATCACTAAACCTCTGACTCATTAGATAAGTCAGAGAAAGTTGTCAAGGCATTCAAACACTGGTAGCTGCCCCAACCACATGTAAGTGTCAGAGAGAGGTGAAAACTTTATACCTGGTCTTCCAGAATCCAAGTTTAGCATTCCATCCAACACACATACACACACACATACACACACGCACACACACACACACACACCTACCTATGCGCATATTTTGTTTCTTTTTTTCTGTCTAGATCTGTGATCTCTCCCTATCTCTCTGTCTCTGTCTCTCCTCTCTCTGTCCCCACCCCCTCTCCTCTCTTTTCTCTCTCCTCTGTCTCTTTCTCTCCCTCTAACCTCTCTCTCTGTCTCTCACTCTCTCCTCTCCTCCTCATTCCCCTTGTTGTCATTAACTTCTTCTTCCTCTTCTTCTTCTTCTTCTTCTCCTCCTCCTCCTCCTCCTCCTCCTCCTCCTCCTCCTCCTTCTTCTTCTTCTTCTTCTTCTTCTCCCTCTCTCTCTCTCTGTCTCCCAACTGGTTTCACAAACTCCTGAACTCCTGCAAAACGGAGTCCAATGTCTCAATGAGACAACGTTGTCTTTCTAGCCTAGGATAGCCTCTCTCCAGGATCATAGATTTAGAGCTGAAAAGAACTTCCGAGGCCATCAAACTCAACCTTTCATTTTACAGATTTACCGAGATGTTAAATGACTTGCTCAGGGTGACACAGCTAGTAAGTGTCTGAGACTGGATGCAAACTCAGGTCTTCCTGACCCCACGTCTAGAATTCTATCTTTCTATCACCTCTGTGGAGGTCCACTAGCTATTTTCGGTGTTTTATACTTATTTGATTATGTATTATGACCATGCATGTAGCATCATTATGAGAGTATGTGATACATCCATCAGTCAGTCAACAAGCATTTAGTAAGCACCTACTAAATGCCAGGCACTGCACTTAGTGCTGAGAATACAAAGAAAAAAAATCAAATAGTCCCCAACCTCAAGGAATCTCCATTCTATTGGAGGAGACAAGATGTAAACGTATAAACATACACAAGAAAGATACATAATGAATATAAAATAATTGGAAGAGAAAGGCATTAGTAGCTGGGGGATCAGAAAGACCTCGTGTAAGACAAGAGTTTTGAACTTGAAGAAAACAAAGAATTCTAAGAGGGTAAGAGGGAAAGTATTCCAGGCATCTCCCAAGATTAAGAGGATGAGGGCCATTTCCAGTCATCCTGATCTCTATCTCGTCACTGGACCCAGATGGCTCTGGAGGAGAAAGTGAGGCTGGTGACTTTGCACAGCCCTTCCTCACTTAAATCTAATTCACTTGCAAGTCATGGCATCATCTTCCTGATGTCATGGTCCTCTTTGAGAATGAAGGACAGACAATAACAGACAATAACAAGATTAAGAGGATAACACCCGGTGGAATAAGGAGCTGGAGTGTCCTATGAGAAGACTAAGGAGGCCAATATCATTCTATGATGAGCCTCTGGGAACTTAGCTCTGATGAAAGGCTCACAGTCTGATACAGGGCTTGGAACCAAAACCTTGCTCCTCGAACCTGCTGGAGGATGTGCTCCCTTGGCAAAACCCTACAGAACCCAGCCTCACTTCCACCCCATGACAAAGCATCGCAAGACTAAGGTGACCACATCTCTTCCTCCTGGTTTCCTTCAAGCCACAGTTAAAATGCCGAGTTCTAAAGAAAACCTTTTCCTAATTCCCCCTGATCCTAGTACCTTCCCTCGGAGATTATTTCCAATTTATCCCGCATATACCATGTTTGTACAGTTTTGTTTTGTTTTGGTGTGACTGGTGAAACCAGAAATAACTGATGACTTTGTGAAACTCTGCCTCACTTAAATCCAGTTCACCCCCAAATCAAGACATCACCCCATGATGTCATTGGTCCTCTTTGAAAATGAAGGATGAACAGCAACTGAGAAAAAAAGGTTCGAGCTTCCAAAAATATCAGTTTATTAAACAATGCATGCCAACATAGCAAATCTGGACCAGGCCTCCTCAGCTTGACTGTGGACCCCAAAATATGGGGGCGAATAGATTTTTATGCATGAAAAGAAAACAATTAACAGGATATAAACCAGGATACAAAATTAGGTCATCTGATTTCTAGTTGGAGAAAAGATTAGGGGCTGAGTTGAGAGAGGGATGAATGAGTGTCAGGAGTTGAGAGTGGGGAGAGTGAATAGGTGCAATTTCCTGAAATCAGTTAAAGAGGTGTCCCATCCCTCCCAAATGGCTCTACTCAATCAGGGGAACAAGGAGACAGTAAGTCCAGTTTTCAGATAAGGCATATGGGTTGCTTGAGGCATACAATTGTTAGAAAACTCCTTGCATCAGTCTTTGGATCTGACTGGATTTCTCTGGTCAGCATAACCTAGGTTCTTAGTTAAGGGTCTCTAAGCAGCAGGTAGTGGTGGTCCAGCTTCCCAACCATCCAGGGCTAGCTTCAAACAATGCAATAAAGTTTTCTCACAATGCCCAAAATTGAATAAAATTTTCCGACAAGACAGAAATTGTACTAGACCTATCATTGAATAGAAAGGGAACTGAGCTAGCCCTAGAATGGGGAGACGGAGTCAGTGGGGTTCACTCAGTTCCCACAATTTGCTTATTGGCTCCCCACATTAGACTGTGAACTTCCCAAGAACAGGGACTGTTTTTTGCCCTTCTTTGTATCTCCAGGAGCTTAGCACAGTGCCTAGCACCTAGTAAGTGCTTAATAAATGTTTATAGACTGACTGACCTTTCTCCTGGAAGTGATTTTACAACCAGCTGGATAGAAGGGTTTCTTTTCCCTTCTGTCTTACAGATTTCCATCATCTCTTTTCTTAAGAAGCACATGCTGTGCCTGACATTTACCTCTACGTTTGGTTTTCTTTAATTACCTAAATATTGAAATGTTGCCCAGCAGGGATCACTGTGGCTGGTTCAGATAGTGACCTTCTCTTGATGTCTTTATTCCACACCTCTCCCTAGTGGATGGAGAAAAAATACCACAAAGGTCCTGGCACAAATCCACCAGAATGCTTGGAGACAATGAGATTAGTGCTTGCCAATTCCATCTGACTTTCTTTCTCTACAAAGAAAATAAATTAAAAATGCAAATTGCAAATATGATTCCTAAGATGCTTGAGCCCCCACACAATCTCTCAATTGCTAAACCAGGATCCTGATCTCCTAGCCAGGTGAATTTCAATCAATCAATAAACATTTATTAACCACCCGGCTAAGTGCTGGGGATACAAAAAGAGGCAAAAGACCGTCCCTGCTCTCAAGGAGCTTACAATCTAATGAGGGAAAGCCTCAATCAAATATCTTTGGGTTTTCCTTCCCTCTCCCATGCTTTCTATAGCAAGACACAAACTCCAGATGCCCCTAAAATGATCTGATCTTTATCAAGCCATTATTAGAAAAAGCAAACAGCAGGCACAACGTTAAAGTGATCTTTAGCGATTAACCTTGTCACTTATTACTTCAGATAACAGCAGCAAGGGGAGTTGTTGTGGTAGATTCACCACAATTCTGTCAGGAATTCGAGCTATCTTTGCTGTATTCTCTTACATCACACTGGAGCTATGTGCCTGGGCCAGGACTGACTCAGTTCAGACTATTAGGAGGCTTCCAAGCCCCCTGGGAAGAGTTCTATGACTACACTGTCTGTCTACTCTCTCCTCCACTTTTCCTTTCCAGACCTTTAAAAAGCTTCCATAGGGTCAGGAGCCCTGCCTTCAAGTCCTGAGCCTGCAGGAAGAGTCTTCTGTGACTCATGCTTCCTGGGAAGCTGTCATTCCTGCAGATATATTGGATAAATGAGCAAAAAGCCTAAATACATATATGCATATATACATATATACACACATATATACATAAACACATTCATACACACACACACACACACACACACACATACATTTGGCAACACCACATTCTTAGGGGACCTCTCTTCCTCAGGTAGAACCTTCACAAATGTCAGAATCCTGTAGAGTTTTTTTGTCTTCGTTAAGATTTCTTCTGCTTTTTCTGTTAAACAAGTCTTGTCAAATGCAAAAGAAATCTGTCATTGCTTCCTGCTTAAAGACATATTTTGCTAATAGTCACCAACAATAAAGAGATTCCCTGTTGAATATTGAACTAATGAACTCTTGGAAACTATACTTCCTTTGGGCCTGGATTCTTTGAAATCCTTATAATTTGACTTAGAATCATTATTATTAGTTATAATTAACATTATCAAAGTATTAAGATAAGAAGAAGTAGGATGAAGGAGTGGATAGAAAGTTGGCCTCAGAGCCAAGAAGCCCTGCGTTCAAGTCTCACCTCTGACGCATACTGGCTGATGACTCTGGATAAGTCACAACCTCGAGATGCTCCAGGTAAGTCTGAGACCATGAAGTGAACGGTAGCTGCCAATCTGCATTGGTGGAGATGGTTTCCTCACCAGGAGTTCCCTACTCTGGCAAAAAAACAAATGTATTTATGTGTATATGTATGTGGGAAGTCAACAAGCATGTATTATGTATTTATTATCTACCAGAGTTGATACTAAGTTCTGGGAATACAAATAAAGGAAGCAAGAAAGTCCCTGCCCTCAAGGAGATTACATTCTGATAGGGAAAGACACCATGAAAAAGGAAGCTGAAGGAAGAGATGGTTGGCATAGGCATTCTCCTTAAAAGGGTGGTTCAAGGAGGAGCTAGATAATCAGAGGAAGAGGCTTCTTCCAAGGGAGTGTTTCCAGTGTTAGAAGTACGTGTGTGTAGGTGGGTGTGTGGGTGTGTACTTCTCTTAAAATCCCTCAGTGGTCTTTTGTTAATCATTAATTCTAAGCCTTAGGGGGCTTCCCTGTCCATAAAAGTTATGGTCCAAAAGATGGGCTGGCCCCTCTAAAGAATCCTCCCTTCTATCTTGGGCCAGGAGGTATATAAGAATATATTCTCAAAGTCCTAGGGACAATTTCTATGAAAATAATGGGAACAAAAGTAACCTGAGTCCCCCACCCGGCTCTCACACAAGTGTGGAGCCTTGCTCTCCATCAATGAAGGAAGAGTCCAATACTGATGGGCTTCAGACTCTGAACCCCCGATCCCCACTTGGTATTGAAAGTGAGGGAACTGACAGGAGCAACCTAGCCCACGTGAAGAGGCAAGTCCTGGTCTGTCTATAAAGAAGGGCCAGAAGCCTCCAGCCTTAGGTTGCCTGTTTCCTCCTTTTGCTGGTAGGATCATAGGATGACCCAGTGGACTTGAAACCAGAAACCACAGGTGTGAAGGAAAGTGTGTCCCACCCTAACTATTCAGGTACCCTCAGCAACTGTTTCTACTGCTTTGCCCCATGATTCTTTCTGAGAATCATCTAGCTCTAACCCAAAGCTTAGGTTTGGGGTGGGGTTCATTTCCTGGTAAGGTTGCTGCTGATTTACAGTACAATATAATACAATAGACATTTATTAAGCACCTACCCCATGTCAGGCACTCTGCTAAGTGCTGGGGACACAAATAAGAAAAAGACTTCTGTCCTCAAGGAGCTTATGATCTAATGGGAGAAGACGGCACACAAAAAAAAGTTAGAAAGGGATGAGGAGACATAGGGAGTATTGTGTCCTGTGTGGTTGAAACCAAGCAGAGCTGCAGATGGAAAGGAAGAAAATTAACTGGAAAGTCCAAATCCTGCCATCTATAAAGGAAGGCTTTGGGAGGGGTTTAGTGCTCTACCCTCCAACCCTCCAATCAGAGAGGAGATGGGAAAGTGCTGAGTATCAAAAGCTGAGTTAGCAGCTTGATGAGATCTACCACAAAAGCAGTCATTTAGAAAGCATCTGCTGCTAAATGGGGGCACATTCAAACAGAGAGCTTGATCACTTCTCTTACCTCCAACAAGCCCTCCAGGTTTCCCCAGAACAGTGGTACTATGAGTCTACCAGATTTTGTATAAGCCCTTTTGAGAAAGGTTGGAATTTACTGGAAAAGGAGAAAAATTGTACTGATTATTTATGGGCTGTTGTTTGTCCTTTGTTATTTCAGCATGTTGGGGAGGTGGGCAATGAAAGTTATCTTATACCAAATATACATTTTTACCTTGAGTGCTTGTGTGAAAACTAAGGACCCTTTTACCTATACCTGTAGAGACCTAGCTATGAGATCTATTTGACTGTATTTTGAGATTTCCTAGGGACGGTTCTGAGTGGGAGTACAATGAGCTACATAGGTGTGATTTTTGGAGTGACCCCTCCAAGACTGAAACTGATCCAGGTAATCCTATGACTCTAGAGGATTTTCTATGATTTACATTAATATTCATCTGTTTAATTTAATTTATCAGATGTGTTTGGATATAATTGGTATAATGGTTTCTGATAATTTTCTTTTAAAATTATGAATGTGACAAATATTACTATTTCCAAATACAAAGAATATCAGGAAAAGGATTGTTTATAAAAATATGAAACTCTATTGTACACAATGCTTTTGAAATAAGTTTTTATTCTCATTGATTTATCAGCTTATGCTTAAGATCTTTCTAAAGTTTTCTTCTTTCTTTTTTATTAATTTATTTTGATTTATCAACAATCACTTCCATAAGCTTTTAAGTTTAAAATTTTTCTCCCCTTCCCTCCTTCCCTTCCTCCTCAATATGCCACGCAATCTGACATAGGCTATACATATACATTCCTATGAAACATATTTTCACATTAGTGATGTTGTAAGAAAGAATTAGAACCAATAGAAGGAACCACCAGAAAGAGGAAACAAAACAAAACAGAAGAAAAAAATAGCAAATAGTATGCTTCGATCTGCATTCAAACTTCATAGTTCTTTCTTTGGATGTGGATAACATTTTCCATCATGTGTGGGGTGTTTGTGACCCCCAAAATAATCAAATCAGAGACTTTTTCTTAAGAAAGGCAAAAGCAAGTTTTATTGCTTTCTCATGAGAAAGGACACACCCAGCATTTGCTCAAGGTGGCTCCAGCCAGGGTGTGCATCTGAGTGTCTTGTAAAGCAGAATATATAGACCCTACCGGCAATGTCCCCGTTCTAACCCCCTGACCCTCAACTCATTGGCTGGGTATATTACAGGCACAATCTATTCACGGAATTCTAACTTCTACTGAAGGAAGTTCGAAACAAGTTAGAAGGGAGTGGTCTCTTTGCACAACCAGAACATCCGGTTTCGCCAGAAAGTGCTGCAAGGTCATCTGGGTGCAGTCTCACAACAGTCATAAGTATGAAAAGTAACTGAGGTCGGAGTTAGTTCATTCCCCTGAGGGGGTTTCACCCTATATTATCCCATTCAGTCCCTTATCTTGTTTATATATTTGTGTAAACCAATAAACCAAGAAATCAATTAATCAATAACCTAATCTCCCCCTGTCCTCTTTTCTTATCAATTCTGTGGGAACCAAATTGTTAGCATTCCTCACAATCATGAGACCTTTGGAGATGTCTTAGATCCTTTCATTGCTGAGAAGGGCTAAATCTATCAACATTAGTCATCGCACAGTGTGACTGTTACTGTGTATAATGTTCTCCTGGTTCTGCTCACTTCACTCAGCTTCAGTCCGTACAAGTCTTTCCAGGTTCTTCTGAAGTCTGCCTGTTCATCATTTCTTATAGCACAATAGTATTCCATTACATTCATATACCACAACTTGTTCAGCCATTCCCCAACTGATAGGCGTTCCCTCAATTTCCAATTCTTTGCCACCACAAAAAGAGCTGCTATAAATATTTTCGTCCATTTGTATGATCTCTTTGGGATACAGCCCTAAAAGTGCTATTGCTGGGTCAAAGGGTATGCACATTTTTATAGCCCTTTGGGCATAGTTCCAAATTGCTCTCCAAAATGGTTGGATCATTTCACAACTCCACAAACAATGCATTAGTGTTCCAGTTTTCCCACATCTTTTCCAACATTTATCATTTTCTTGTTTTGTCATGTTGGCCAATTTGATAGGTGTGATGTGGTACCTCAGAGTTGTTTTGATTTTTATTTCTCTGATCCATAGTGATTTAGAGCATTCTTTCATATGACTATAGATAGCTTTAATTTCATCTGATAACTGCCTATTCATATCCTTTGACCATTTATCAGTTGGGGAATAATTTGTTTTCTTAAAAATTTGACTTAATTCTCTATATATTTTAGAAATGAGGCCCTTATCAGAGACACTGGTTGTAAAAATTCTTTCCCAGTTTTCTACTTCCCTCCTAATCTTGGTTGCATTGGCTTTATTTGTACAAAAACTTTTCAATTTAATGTAATCAAAATTATCCATTTTGCATTTTGTAATGTTCTCTATCTCCTGTTTGATCATGAATCCTTCTGTTCTCCATAAATCTGACAGGTAAACTATTCCTTGATCTCCCAGTTTGCTTATAGCATCGGCTAAAGTTTTCTTCTTTCTAAAATCTTTAGTAACTTCAGCCTTTTTTCCCTATATTTTCCCCTGTCACTCATTTTCTGTCTACTTTCCCTCTCATTGTGGTTTCCTTAGGGGATGGATCTCAAAGCATCTCAGTTTCCTCTCATGTTGTGCAATTCATGGTTCACCACCCTAAGTCTCTGCCACATTTGAATTTTTGAGTGGTAAGCACTGACCCCCATTGAATGCTGTGCTCTTTCCCTTAGGGTTAGTGGAGTATTGCACAACCATCCTTATTCCACCCCATCCCAACACATGCAGTGTCCTGTCCTGGTGTCTTGTCCTATTCCCTCTGTTCCTTAGTTCTTTGGTCATCACTGGCATTTCAGAGCTTTGCAGCACTGGTGCCACAAAGTTGTGGCCCCCAGCAGGCTTTTGCTCCTGAGGAGCTATGGTATTTGCCTTGGCCAGAGCAAATTTCCAAAGCCTGGATTCAGGATCTCCATGGAACTGGAAAAAGGAAGGGTGGAACACAGTGTAAGGGTGGGTTTTGTTGCAAGCCTGTATCTTGTCCTTGAGTCTGCTAGTGTAGCCTATGCCCATAGTGTGGGAGGTGAGAGAGGGGTGCTAAATCAGTGAGGGTCAGTGAGTAACAGTTCATGGGCTTTGGGATTTTTTTTTTACCTTCTTTTTGATTCTAGGTGACTTAGACAATGGAAACAACTGGGTTGTTTTACCTTTGGCACATAATTTATGTTTTGGAGAGGTTTGAGAGGTTGTGAGGATCAGAGAAAAAGTCTAGTCCTCCATCTTTTATTGATGTGACCCAGAAGAAATAAGTTTTTATTGATATATTTTGTTTTATATATCACCATAGTATTCCCCAGTATTCTTTCCTTTCCCCCTCCCAGAAAACCATCCAATATAACAAATAGTATTTTTAATATAACAAGGAGTATTTTAATATAACAGTATTTTCAATATAATAGTATTTTAATATTTGTTTGTTTTTTAAATTTTGAGTTCCAAATTCTCTCCCTCTCTCCCCTGCCCCCTTCCAATATAGTAAGCAATCTGATATAGGCTATACATATGCAATCATGTAAAACATATTTCCATATTTGTCATTTTGTGGAAGAAAACTCAAACAAAAAAATAAAGAGTGGAAAAATAGTATGCTTCAGTTCAGACTCCATCAGTTCTTTCTCTGGAGGCAGAAAGCATTTTTTTTTTCAGGCAATTGGGGTTAATTGACTTGTCCAGGGTCACACAGCTAATAAGTGTCAAGTGTTTGGTTTGAGGCCAGATTTGAACTCAGGTCCTCCTGACTTCAGGGCCGGTGCTCTATCTACTACACCACATAGCTGCCTCCAGAAAGTGTTCTTCATTATACGTCCTTTGGAATTGTTTTGGATCATTATATTGTTGAGAATTGCTAAGTCATTCACAGTTGATCATCGTACAGTACTACTGTTACCATGTACAATGTTCTCCTGGTTCTGCTCACTTTACTCTGTATCAGTTCATGTAACTCTAATATAAAATAGTATTTTAATACTATTAATACACATACTATTTAGTATAAGTAAATATCTTTAAAATAAAAAAAAGAAGAGGTAAAATAAGCACAAGCAATCAATACTTTGAAAAAGTCCAAAAACATGTGCAATGTGCAATATTTGTGGACCTTCTACCTTCATGAAGGATGGGTTAGGAGTTTCCTCTAATACTCTTCTTTCTAATCATACTTAATCTATAATTTTGCAACATCCACTTTTGGTTTTGTGTGTATGGTTGTTCTTTCCATTTCCATTGTTGTTCTCTTTGACTGAGGCAGCACCCATTCAGTGATTAAGGCTAAGTAAGGTCACTTTATATATTGTTTTCTTGGCTCTGCTGACTTTAGTCTGCATGTAGTTCATGTAGATCTTTTCATGCCTCTCTGTATTCATCACATACATCATTTCTTACAACACAGTCATATTCCATTACATAAATATATACGTACAAAATTTGTTTAGTCATTCCCCAATTGATGGGCATCAACTCTGTTTCCAAGTATTGGCTATCACAAAAAAGTACTGCTATAAATATTTTAGTATATAGGGGACTTTCTTCTTATCAATGGCCTCCTTGGGAAACAAACCTGTATATGATATATTTAACGCTATAGTACTAACACCGACCTGTGTATCTGTATCCCCTTCTGAACTTAGGTTTTGTTCACTAAAATATATTTTAAGTGCTTCTCAATGCTCTCTTCTTTCATTTCTTCTTTTTTTTTTAAGACATTACTATAACTCTCTCCCACTAATCTTCTCCCTCCACTCCCCCCCCACCAATAAAAGTCCTCTCTTAGAGCAAATAAGTTTGCTGAAGCACAATAAATGAACACATTAGTTGTGTCTGAAAAAGCACATCTCATTCTGCACCCTAGTCAAACACACCAGGCTGTCAAGAGGTTGGAAATATGATTTATCTGATAACTTTCTCATTTCCTCTCCATTCATACCATGTTCTCGTTTTTTATTTTGGCAATTTGGTTTTCCTGTCTTTTGTCATATTTAATTACTCAAAAGTTTTTCTATTTTATTGGTTGTTCCCTAGTTTCTTAGTTTTATTCATCATCTCAATAGTCTATTTTCAACTTGGTTTATCTGCTCTTTGACTTCAAATTTTCTACTTTTGTGTTTGTTTGAGAATTGTTAACTGATTAATTGCATAAGGTTGTTTTAGTTTTTTCATCAATCAACATCTTTTTTTCTTTTGTTCAGAAATATTCCTGGAGCAGTTAGGTGGCGCAGTGAATAGAGCACCAGCCCTGAAGTCAGGAGGACCTGAGTTCAAATCCAGCCTCAGACCAAACACTTGACACTTACTAGCTGTGTGACCCTGGGCAAGTCACTTAACCCCAATTGCCTAAAAAAAGAAAAAAATTTCCCCTAAGCATACTGCTTTAACTTCATCCCACAATTTTTGATGTTACCTCATCATTATAGTTTTCTTTAATGTAATTATTTATTGTTTCCATGACTTGTTTTTTGAATCATTCATTCTCTTTTTAAACTTTTACATAGAAATATTTACTTTAAAAGGTATAATTACAAATGTACAAACTTAATCCACCAACATGTGGGAGACATAATCCTCCCCCCTCCCCTGCATTACTTCATTCTCTGGGAAATGGAAGGGGATTAAATTCATAGTTTAATTCATTTCCCATAGAGCACAATCCCAGTCTCAAATCCAACCCCATTCCACCTCCTTCAGACTTGAGATCAAGGCACTCTGGCTTCTCAGGGATGTACCACCTAATCTGTAATTCTGACTCCAAAGTTGCCATAGATGGAACTCCTGGGTCTCATGGGGATCACCTCTGGCACCTGAAACTGAGGAGGACAAGGAACACAAAACAGAAACAAACATCTCCAAGCCTATTTCTCAGAGCCAAGGGCAAAAGAAGAAGGAGAAGAAGATACAGGGGAAAGAGGCCCTTCCTTTCTTACTGGTTCAGTTCATGATATCCTCACTGTGGGTGAATGAGATCTTCAACTTCTGGACACAACACAGAAGAGTTGCCAAAAAGATAGCAGCAGAAAGAGTGGAATCATTCATTCTTTTAGAAAACATTATCATTCTATATTTAAGTCTGTGTCCTATGTTCATATTTCCCTAACTAATAATTTTTGTTGCATTGTAGTCAACAAAGAATGCATTTAGCATTTCTGTCTTTCTACATTTTTTCTTTAGTTGTTTATGTTCCATCATATGATCTATTTTTGTGAAGATGCCATGCAATACTGAAAAATAAGTATATTCTTTAATATCTCCATTCAATAATCACAAAATCTGGTTGGTTGATTGGTTAGTTGGTTGGTTTTAATTATTCAGTTTGCATCCTTAAAATTTCTTAAGGGGCAGCTAGGTGGTGCAGTGGATAGAGCACAGGACTTGGAATCTGAGTTCAAATCCTGCCTCAGACACTATCTATGTGACCCTAAGGAAGTCTCTAAGACTCTCTGTGCCTCAGTTTCCTCATCTGAAAAATAGGAATAATAATAACATTTATTCCCCAGGGCCATTGTGAGGATCAAATGAGGTAATATTTGCAAAAAGCTTCACAAATTTTAAAGTGCTATGTGAATGGTAGGTATTATTATTAAGTATTATCTAGCCTAGGAGTGAAATCTTTTAGCGAGGACTCATTACATCCAGGGCAGACTATTTCACTTTTGGATAATTTTCCTTGTTAAGTAAGTGCCTCTTTGTACCTTCCCCCCAACACCCACATTGCTAATACTTAAACAAGGCTAATTCCTCTTTCACAGGACAGATCTTCAAATACTTAAAGGCAATTAGCATGTGCTCCCTGAGTCTTCTCTTCTCCAGGATAAACCCCCTCTGTTTCTTTCTCTGATCCTCGCAGAGCATCTTTCAGCTCCAGGCATTTTCTCTGTCTATCCCTCATGCCTGGAATGTTCTCCCTCCTCTACTTTGACTATGGTCCTTGGTATCCAACTAAAATCCCACCTTCTACAGGAAGCCTTCCCCAACCCCTCTTAATTCCAATGCCTTCCCCTCTTTTGTGTCCTATTTATCCTGAATTTAGGGGTGCCAGGTGGACACCAAAGTTGGATGAGTAGCCCTGAAAAAGACTCAGCAAGCTCTCACATTCTCTGAACATGCCCCTAAAACAAGGAAAAATTATCCAAAAGTTAAATAGTCTGCCCTGGATGTAATGAGGCCTTGCTAAAAGACTTCACTCCTAGGCTAGGTAATACTTAATAATAATACCTACCATTCATATAGCACCTGGCACTCAACTCTCACCTGTGGCTCCAAGAAGCTGTAGCATGCACAGCAGCCATACCCCAGTAAACTGTCTTGGCAGACGGGCTAAACTAGGTTGAGGGTAATCAATAGGCTAGGAGGATATGAGAACTTCCCCTGGCAGAATGGATGGATGAGAACAATTTGAAGATGGCTGAAGCAGGGGCTGTGGAGCACTTCGATCTTGGTCAGACTTTGAGGATGCCAACGTCATTCACTGCATCCTGGACCATCATCAAGACCTTTTGTCTTGTCGCTGGACTTTGATGACTGGAAGAGAGAGTGGGGTGGAAGACTTTGTGCAACTCTGCCTCACTTCAATCCAATTCACACACAAGACATCATCGCCTGTGATGTCATTGGTCCCCTTCAAAAATGAAAGACTACTACCACCAACATCCTGCATTTAGTTTGCTTTGTGTTTATTTGTTTCTATGTTGCCTCCCCCGTTAGATTGTAAGCTCCTTGAGGGCAGGGATTGTCTTTTATCTCTTTTTGTATTCTTGAGGATTAGTGCCTGGCACATAGTAGGCACCTAATTAATGTTTATTGATTCATTATTGATTTTATGGGAGCAAAATCTGAGCCACAGAAGTGTAATTTTTCAATAGAAAGCCCCAGGCTTCTCACACCTTATACCCCTTCTTGCACACATGCACACACACACACACACACATACATACACACACACCACCACCACCACCACATAGTTTTAAGTCCAGTGACACTGGCCTCTTGCTGTTCATCAAACAAAACACTCCATCTCCCACCTCCTGACATTTTCACTTGCTGGAGACAGGCTGACCTCTATGTCCACCTAGAGTTTGCCTTCTTTCCTCTCCCCCCTTCTCTTCCTCAAGACACAGGAGACAGTAGTTAGACACCTAAAAGTTGTATTAATATTTAAGCCAAAGTAGAGAAACCAGTCACCAAAGAGTTCCTTCTAAATTACTCAGTCACAGAGCACTGGAACATTCTGACAGGATATCCCACAACTCATCTCATAGGAAGAAGCTAATACTTTTGGGCAGGGGGAGCTCAAGGCCTGGGGACGGGCCCAGGAAGTCAGAGATAAGGTCACTTCTGAGAAGGTAAATGAACCTGGTCATGGAGGGGTTTCCCAGAGGGGGTGAGCACCCAACTCAGGTATCCAAAGGGAAGAAGGCATCTTGGGGAAAGTGTGGTGTCATGCAATGAGTCCCAGACGCGAAATCGGAAGAGTCATCTCTACCACTTACTGACTGTGTGACCTTGAGGAAGTGACTTCTCTTTCTGGCCTCCAGAGTATCAGGGTGGAGAGACACCTTTGAGGCCAGCTACCCGATGCCCTTCAAGCTACAGATGAAAAAACTGGGACTTAGGGAGGCATCTTGGCCAAAGCAACACCACTAATGTCTCCTATTGTCTAACCTAGAGCTCTTTGCACACATGGATATACACACATGTGCACACACATGCACACACACACCCTCCCTCTTACAGCTTTATAATAAGCTGTAAGAACTGCATAGAACTCCCATCCAGAGGAAGGGGAAGATTTCTTCAAGCCATCTGAGAGCCATGGATGCCTGAGGGAGCCCCCCTTTTATCCCCAAAGTCTGTCAGCTTGTCTCTTTCACCTAGAAACAGAGAAAACCCTCAAGGTCACGCTCCTTTGAAAGAGCTCTGGGAATAGGACTACCCCCCTACTCCCAGCCCTGCCACCACCACCACCACCACCACTACATCACCCTGGGGAAGGGACCAGAGACCTGGGGAAGTTCAAAATCATCATTGCTTGAAGGAAACCTGAAATCATAGAGTGTCAGGGTTGGGAGGGGCCTCAGAACAGAAAATATCAGAGCTGGAAGGCATTTTCTAAAATCTACGCCATCCAATCTCTTCATTTCATGAATATGGAATCTGAGGCCCAAGGTGGGGAGAAGACTTGCCCAAGGTCATACCACAGGTCAGGGCCAGGCTCAGGGATTTAACACAAGTCTCCTGTCATTCTGTGATCAGAGCTCCAAGTCCACGTCCCTCCAAGGCTCTGTGGCATCTGTTAGGAGGGATATGAAGCAGTAGCCAGATCGCCCCATCCTGAGTCTCTCAGCTACCTAGAAAGAGGATCAGAGGGTGATAGGATCGCAGATCGACTGCTGGAAAGGATCTCAGAGCTCATTCAGTCCAGATGTTTCATTTTACAGGTGAGGACACTGAGGCCCAGAGAAATGTCTTGTCCAATGTCATACATCTAAGAATGACAGAGCCAAGTTTTTAGCCCAAGTCCAGATTCAGTATTGATTCCACTGTGCTGTCTGCCTTCCATGCTCAGGGTGGAGAGGGCTAGAACTCTAATGTTTTGGTTTTGTTTTCTTTTTTGCCTTTTTGGTGAGGCAATCAGGGTTAAGTGACTTGCCCAGGGTCACACAGCTAGTAAGTGTCATGTGTCTGAGGCCAGATTTGAATTCAGGTCCTCCTGCCTCCAAGGCTGGAGCTCTATCCATTGCTCCATCTAGCTGCCCCAGCTAGAACTCTAATAAACATGGTCATGGACATGGCCAAGGAACTCTAAAGGGGAAAGAACTCAGGGGGATGGATGTAATTAGATAGAACCTTTCCCTTCTTGTAGTGGGTGTCACAGTCTTCTTTCTCTATCTTCTACCCATTCTTCAGAATGACAAAGAATTTCTCATAGTCAAAGCAGCATCACTGGGTGTCGCTATTGAAGCTGAAGTGGACACTCCAGAAGGGGAATTTTGGCCACAGCACTGGTGGCTTTAGGGGTGTAAGCCATGCTTCCACAAAGTCTCCATTTTGGGATTAACCACACCAACTTAAAGTCTGTGAAAGATATGGGAGAGTCTTGTCAGCCTTCAACTGGACTTAGCCATCTGAGCCCAGAGCCTCGGGTTTCCTCCACTCTTTTGATTTTTCTAACTCTTCTCCCCCTTAGACAATCATAGAGCATAGAATGTCAGAGCTGGGAGGGTCCTTAGAAATCACTTAGTTCAATCTTGTCATCGTACAGATGGAGAAACTGAGGCCCCAAATCACTACTGAGCCTGGCTTCCTGGCCATCCCCTCCTAAACCCCTCCCACACTCCTTACCACTCATCACACTGACCTGTATCCTCAGGAATTCCTATGGGATCCTCATCCTGAGTATGTCAGCTGCCCCTTTAAGACAGGTGAGAACAAAATGCATCCAGCTAGAAGGGAAAGAGAAAGGAGTGAGTGTCAGAGATGGAGAGGTGTTGGGGTTAGGTGTGTCTGGGGATAAGGATTATTGGGGGAAGCTTCTAATAATCAAAGAAACAAATGCCTTACAGTGCACATTGAGTAAAGCGTACTGAGAAAAATGCTCCAAAGGAACAAGCCCTGGATTTTGGACAATTTGGGTTTAATACCACTTCTACCACTATTGACTGTGCCTACCGGTGAGCCCCTTCATCTCTCTAATAATATGTGTAGGAGAAAGAAAGGAAGATAGACAAGACAGACAGAAGGAGAGAGGAAGACAGATGGACAGAATGGAAAAAGGGAAGGAAGGAAGGAAGGAAGGAAGGAAGGAAGGAAGGAAGGAAGGA
>NW_020954808.1:3379806-3427398 GCF_900497805.2 Vombatus ursinus
GGAAGGAAGGAAGGAAGGAAGGAAGGAAGGAAGGAAGGAAGGAAGGAAGGAAGGGAAGGAGGGAGGGAGGGAGGAAGGAAAGAGGGAAGGAAAAATGCCCTAAGTATAACTCAGTATCCTTCTTAATAGCTAAGTCAGCAGTCACATGGAAAGGCAGAACTATCGTGGAAAGAGTAGAGACCTAAAATCAAATTCCCCTTCTGACTCTATTTGTGAAATTATAAGTAAAGCACTTAACCTTTCTGAGGGTGTTTCCTTATAACACCATTCACTGAGAAAATGTGGCTCTAGCAGCTTTGCTGATACGTAACTACCAATCTTACCTTTTTGTCTTTCTGTTCACCCTTAGGTGGCATTAATTATGTCCACAAGTCACAGACTTGTGATCAACTTTCCACCGGCTTGATTTCAAATACCCTCCCTAGAGCTATTAATTCTTGATCTTTTGATTGTCAGGATGGGGGTGGGGCAGGGAGAGAGGAGGAAGAGGAAGAGAAGAAGGAAGATAGAGACATAGACAGAGAAAATACCTTTTAGGTATGATTTCAGCCACCTTCCTCTTTTCTACAAGAAGATGAGGAGAAAAAGGATGCTCTCTGGGGAGGCTGGGAAAGGCAGTGAACATAGGAAGATCAGAGGTGGGGAGGTGTCTGATCAGAGTGAGGTCTTTCCTCCTCCTCCTCCTCTTGCCCTGAGCCTGTCCTAAGAACTTTCTTCATTGAGTTGTGGTGTGTGTCAGTAAAACGTGTCTCATCTTCTCTAAGGATCATAAGAGTACTCAAAGATCATCGAGTCCAACCTTCTCCTTCTATAGATGAGGAAGCCAAGACTCAAAGAGGCTTGTCCAAGACCACATTGGTTGTATGCAGCAGATCTAGGATTCATGAGCTCATAGAATCACAGCTTTAGAGCCAGGAGAGAACTCAGAGGCCAGCTTATCCAACCTCTCACTTTACAAACATGGAAACTGAGGCCCAGAGAGGTTAAGAACTTGCCCAAGGTCATGCAGGCCCTCTGGCTCTCAATCTAGCATTCTTTCCACCACACCAATTTGCTTCTGCTTAGCCCACCAAAGTCCCTCCATCGTGAACCCCAAGCCCAGGGCTACCTAGAGAACCACCCTCTGCTTTTCTCTTTCAAATGCTGTCCCACCCCCACCCCCATGGAGGGTACTACAACCAAACCCCAGAAAGTCATTTTCTCCTGTACATCCCCCTCACCCAGATCTCCCAAGAACCCCAGGTAAGACAGTCCAGATGCCCCGATGAACTGCAAAATGAATTATAGTGCCTGCTACCCAACACTTCTCCAAGTCATCTATAAGTAGCCAGTGCCTACTAGAGATCCATTCTGGCCCCTTATCCCAGACCCCCTTAGCTTGCCAAGATTGAGGAAGCCCTGGAGTGGGTCCCCACAGGCCAGGTTTGCCCAGGAAGATAAATGGAAGAACCATGGAACTGCAAAGAGGGTCCACTACTTCAGCCTGTAGAGGCACCTTGGATTTGGGACCAGGTATGAGCATACTGCTGGAACTACTTGGAGCAAGGTTTTTTACAGCTTTTTCTTTCTTCAGGGAAATTATCTAATTCCATCAATACCCTGAAGTCATTTCTAATCCCCAATTTTTGGATCTGGCTACCTACATCCCACCTACCACATCCTACCCACCTATATACCCACCTACCACATCCCAAATATTTTTCGAAGGAGGAGGAGGGAAGGTTATCAGTGATCTACTAACTGTCATATCTGATGACTTTTCCTTAATCCTTATCCCTTTTGATTTCTCTGAAGTATTTAACACTACTGACCATTCCCTCCTCCAAGACCCCCTCTCTTTCCTGGGTTTGTTTGACACTTTCTACTGGTTTCTCTCCTACTCAAACTGGCCATTCCTTCTCAGTCACCTTTGGAAGGCTTCAGAATGGAACACTATTCATTTCTGACCCCATAATTGTAGGTGGACCCCAGGGTTCTGTCCCAGGTTCTCTTCTTTATCTACACCCTTTTGCAGTTATCTTATTACCTCTATACAAAAGACTCCTAGATATTTATACCCAGCCCTACTCTCTCTCCCATAACATCTACTCTCTTTTGGATATGTCCACCTTGATATCTTGTAGGCATCTCAAACTCAACATGTCTAGAAAAACAATTTAATGTCTTCCCCCCTCCCAAAAAAAAAAAAACTCTACCCTCCTCCTAACTTTGCTATTTCTGTTGAGGGTACTAGCAACCTTTCAGTCACTCATGTTCATAACCTCAGAATAATCCTTAGCTCTTGCTCACGCTGAACATCTAATCAGTTGGCAAACTTGTCAATTTCTCTTCCACAATATATCTTGCATCCATCCCCTTGATTTCAGTCACTCCACAACAACCCAAGTTCAGACCCTAATTATCTCTAGCCTAGGCTTTTTCAACAGCCTGCTAATTGGTTTCGCCACTCCAATCCATCCTCCACACAGCCACCATCTTGATATTCCTAAAGACCAGATAGGATTATGCCACTCCCCCTTTCAATAACCGTTAGTGGCCCCTGTCCTGCCTTGAGAATGAAATAAAAGCCCCTCTGGCTTTTAACCCCCTTCTCATTCTGGCTCCAGTTACCTGGAATCCTGTGTTCTAACCAAACTGACTTGCTTACTCTTCTCCATACATATTTCATTTCCTACCCCCATGCTTTTGATGACCTACAAACAAAAATGGGAAAATGAATATTGCCAAGGAAATGGATGATCAAAAAATAAGATAGGCCTATCATATGTAAAGAGTGAGAGATAACAGGTGGAGAGTCAGAGTGCTCTGCTGATACCAACAAAATGTTTAAAAAATAAAACAAACCTAGAGGAAAGTCAGTATGTTGGGTGGATGTTCTCTGGAGGATCTATGGAGGAATGTGGACAAGCTGTATAGATTTAGAAAGCTCTACTAGGGTAAGAGCCACACCATAGTGATAACAATCTAAATCCTTTAAAGTATGCTCAAGACAGGGCCATTTGCTCTCTCTGGTTGGGGCTTGCTACACAATTACGTATGAGATGTATAAATGTGTTTGGTATGTGCGAAACTTGGAAAATATGAAATGTTCCTGAATGGAAGGTAACTTAGAAATTTGCTTCCATTCATTTAGTCTCCTGTAATTTGGACTTAGAACTCCTTGAGGGTGAACTGATTCATTAGGTTGTTTACGGAGATAAAACAGAGAGATAAATAGTTGCCTTTTCTGGATGATGCCAAGGCCTGCAACAAAACATCTGTTCACAAACTTATCTTTACTTTTGGGAGCCAAGAGCTAGAAGTAACATGTGTGGATTAATTTCATCAAGGAAATACTTTGTTTCATCCTCCAGTGAAAAGCAGAACTAGAAAATATGATCTCATTAATATGGGCACTTACCCAACACAATGGCTCAACCCATCCATGGCCTCCCACAAATTCTCTTGAAGGGATTCATTTGTGCTGGGGACCTTCTTGTAGATTATCTCTCCAACATGACATGGATATCCATGCTACACATGGGTGCCCTATCTATCCTTGCTCCTCTCCTTACATGACCTGCCCACCTCCAAAAGCAATAATAACAACAACAGTTGTGTGAATATATTTAGCAGTGCTTTGCAAAGCATTTCTGTCTCTCTCATTACAATGCAAGCTCCTTTGTTCCAGCCATTTGGGAAAGCAATTTGAAACTATGCCCAAAGAACTATTTAACTCAGTATACCTTTTGATCCAGTGATACTGTTACTAGATCTATATCCCAAAGAGATCGAAGAAAGAAGACCCATATGCATAAAACATTTATTGTATCTCTTTTTGTGGGTGCAAGGAATTAGAAATTGAGAGAATGCCCAGCATTTGGGGAACGGCTGAACATGCTGTGGTATGATAGTGATGGAATACTATTGTGTTAGAAGAAATGAGGAAGGGGATGGTTTCAGAGGAACGGGATGGTTTCAGAGGAACCTAGGAAAACTTGCAGGAAGTGGTGCAAAGGGAAGTGAGCAGAACCAGGAGAATGATTTATAGAATAACAATATTGTAAAGATAATCAGCCTTGAAAGACTTAGGAAATTTGATCAACATGGTAATGAGCCATAATTGCAAAGGACTCATGATGAAACATTCTATCCAACTCCAGAGAGAGAGCTGATAAACTCAGGGTGAAGATTGTAGCAGTATTTTTCATTTTCTTTTCTTTCTTTTTTTTTTTTGAATTGGTTAATGCAAAAATTTTTTTTTGCATGACTATACAGGTTTGTAATTTTTTTTAAATTTTTTACCTTCTCAGTGGATGGGGGGGGTGAGTGGAGAGAGAGAGAGAGAGAGAGAGAGAGAGACTTAAGAACTGAAAATAAAATAAAATTTAATTTTAAAAAAGAATATAAGTTATTTACAAGTGGGGGTCATTTCATTCTTTGAATTTGTATCCCCAGAGCCTAATACAATGTCTGGTACATGGTAAATACTTAGTGTTTTTCAGTTAATTGGTTGATTGATCCAACAAAGTCCTATTTCAGGGCATCTTTTTTTTGTAAATTTTTAAAATTTTAAACTTAAATACAAAATAAGAAAAGAAAAAAATGCCATGTACACAGCAGAACATAAGAGAGGATTCAAAATATACAGCAGTAAGTTTCCATTTCAAGAAAGCCTATGTAATAAATACTACACATTGTGTTCGGAGCTGTCCATCTTTCCTTTGCTTCCTTGCAGGGTTTATTTTGTTCTCCGCTGTGCGCTTTTTTTTTGTTCACACAAGCACACACACATATAAACTTTCATATATATATACACATACACACAAACATATATACATACACACACTTACACACATACATATGCATAGATATCTATATCATACTTATATACAGGTTATATGCATTCATATGGGTCTATGTAAGACCATATTCTTGTTTATGATCTGTCTCTCTGAAGGTGAATGACATCTTCCTTCATAAGTCCAAGTCTTTCCATATTTTTCTAAATCTACCAACTCATCATTTCCTACACCACAGCAATATTCTAACCTTATACTGTCCAGTTATTTTAAATAGTCTAAAACTATATTGATTAATATGACTGACATACAGTGTAGTTTCCCTATTTTCTCTTTTGATTAAGTCTATTTTAGCTTTAACCATGTCTAAGATCATGATTACTACTCCTGCTTTTTTTCCCCTAATAAATTCTACTCTTGATCTTTATTTTATGTTTGTGTGTGTCTCTTATTTCCTATCTCTCCTGACTCCTCTACTTTACTTCCACCCACTACCTTGCCCTGTTATTACTTAATCTACGCCCGTTCCAGGGATCTTTCCCTTATCCGCTTCTCCCCACCCTTTTCCCTTGCTCTGTTGTTTCTATCTGAATTTAGAAGACTTTTATAGCCTTCCAAATATATATGTTGTTCCCTCTTTATCCCAGTCCTATTGACCTAGACACCCTTCTATACCTTACTCTTATCCTATTCCCTTACTTGTTTATTTCTTTATAAATTTAGAAGACTTTTATTCCCTTTTAAATGATATATTGTTCTTTCTTTAATCCAGATCTTACGTGAGTAGGGTTCCCTCTAAAAATCCCTCCCTCCTCCCTATCCCCTTAGCCTTTTCTTTCTGAATTTAGACAACTTTTACTCGTATATGTGTGTGTGTGTATAGAAGTATGTATTGTTTCCTCTTTAACCCATTCCCAATGAGAGTAGGGTTCCAGAGCTACCAGGCCTCCTCCCCCTTCTGATTCCTCTTTGTTAGTTCTCCCTCTTGCACCTCATTTGTATAAGATAGTTATTCTTTTTACCTTTTCCTAGATGGTATTTCTTTTTAGAATTGTACCATACTCAGCTCTACCCTAATCCTTCTTTCAAACCACCCAATTATTAATTACAATCTTAGACATACAGTTTACATTTCCTTGTATGAAAAGTAAACAGCCTGTCCTAATTGAGTCCCTTGTAATTAGTCTTTGATATGTACCTTATATTTCTCTTGGATCTTGTATGTCAACTTTTCTATTAAGTTCAGGTCTTTTTTGCAATAAAATCCTTAAAGTCTGGCAACACTTTGAATATCTTTTTGTTGTTGTTGTTGTTCAGGATTATGCTTAATTTCACTGTGTATGTTTTTGTCCACCACCCTAGTTCTTTTGCTCTTTGAGATATATTGTCCCAAGACCTACAGTCTTTTAGTGTAGCCGCTGCTAGGTCTTCTGAGATTCTAATTGTGGCTCTATCATATTTAATTTTTTTCTTGTTACTCATAATATTTTCTCTTTGAGCTGGGGGTTTCAGAATTTAGCTATGGTATTCCTGTAGGTTTTCCTCATAGGATCTCTTTCAGGTGGTGATCAGTGTATTTTTTCTATTTCTACTTTCCCTTCTTGTTCTAACACTTCAGGACAATTTTCTTTAGTTATTTCTTATTTTATTGTGAAGATTCTTTTTTTGATCATAGCTTTCAGGTAGTCTGATTATTCTCCAGAATGGTTGTTTTTCTTGTGAGATGTTTCACATTCTCTTCTATTTTTTTCATTCTTTATATTTTGTTTTATTGTTTCTTGATCTTTTA
Organism: Vombatus ursinus; assembly: GCF_900497805.2. Classification (NCBI taxonomy): domain Eukaryota; kingdom Metazoa; phylum Chordata; class Mammalia; order Diprotodontia; family Vombatidae; genus Vombatus; species Vombatus ursinus. The sequence goes on from NW_020954808.1 coordinate 3,386,377, forward strand.
TGACTTTGCTGGCTTTCCCTTGCCCAATTCTAATTTTCAAGGAGTTGTTTTCTTCCTTAAGATTTTGGATCTCCTTTTCCAATTGGTTAACTGCCTTTTCAAAATTTTCATGTTTTTCTTGGATTGTTCTTATTTTTTAAAAATTTTTCCTCAATCTTTCTCATTTGACTTTTAAAGTCTTTTTAAAAATTCCTCTATAAATTCTTTTTGGGCAGGTGACCATTTGACATCACTCTGGGGTAGGAGAGTCTTTTTTTTTGCTTCAGTATCCTTCTCAGAAGATAAATCTAGTCTTCTCTATTCCCATATTAACTTTCTATGGTTGGATTCTTTCTCCTCTACCTGCTCACTTTTAAAAAAATTTAGGGCAACCTATAATCACCTCTACTGAGGTATGGGGGGATGGTGCCTCCAGCCTCAGGTCCTCCTTCAATTCTCCCCTCTGGCCTGGGACAGAAACCAAGAACTCTGCCTTTGTGTAAATGTCCACAGTCAGCTGCATCCCTGCCCCACTGTTTCTGCACTCATGGAGTGTGTGCTGGTTCCTTCGTACCCAGGGTTATATCTGCACAGCATAGCTGGACCTGGTGTCCCTTATCAGCAAAGGTTCCCTCAATCTTTCCTCACTCAGATGCCTAACTTGCCACACTGTCCAGGAGGGGAAAGTTCTTATGTCTGGGACTGAGATTACCTCCCAACCCAGCTAGCCACAGGGCTCTCTCTCAGCAGAACTACCCTGGAGGTAGTTCAAATTCACAAGGACCAAACCTCAGTCCTGAGATTTTTCTTCTGTTTTTCTCTGGTTGTCCCAAGAGGACTACCATTCTGTTTCAACTCCTGTTTATTTTTACTGCTCTGTGTTGACCCTGAGGTAATATTTTTTGTCTTGGTTTGTTTTGTTTTGTTTTGTTTTGTTTTGTTTTGTTTTGTTTTGTTTTGTTTTTTGGAAATCTGGAGAGCTTGGAATTTTCTGACTTACTCCACTATCTTTCCAGAATCCTCTCCAGACATCTTCTTAATGTGGATGTGACTGAACCTACAGAGGAGTGCCTGGACATTGATAAGGAATGAGAGAGGCCTAAGACTTATTTATAGATTATATAGAAACTTCTCCTGGCAGAGCAGAGCCGAGAAGGTAGATTAGAAAAAGAGATCCGTCCAAACTCTCCCAACATCACCCTCCAAAAAACTTTAAAATAACCCCTCAAGTTGAATTCTAGAGTGGCAGAGCCAACAGAAGTTCAGAGTGAGACTTTTTTTCTAGCCTCAGACAAGTTAGGAGGTTTGCAAAAGAGATTTGTGACACTAGGATGGGGGCTGGCCCAGAGCACACATGGTGGCAGCACCAGAAGCAGATGTTGGAGGTGGCTACAACAGAGGCTGCAGCTGCTTTCAGAGCTCTAAGCCCAGAGAGGGGCCCAAAAAACTGGTCAGAAAGAGATTACCAAGGACCCTTCAGGAAATGACTGGAAAAATGAGCAAACAACAACAACAAAAAGCTTGACTATAAAAATACACTATGATACTAAGATAAAAACTCAGAAGAAGACAACAATATGGGAACAGCTACAAGCAAAGCTTCAAAGAAAAATGTTAATTGGACACAAGCCCAATAAGAATTTCTGGAAGAGGGAGAGGATTCTGAGAAGATGGTGGAGTAGGTCAGAAAATTCCAAACTCTCAAGATTTTCCCCAACAAAAGATAAAATAGCATCTCAGGGCAAACATAGAGTGGTAAAAATAAATAAGAGTGGGGACAGAACAGTAGTCCTTCTGGGAAAATTAGAGAAGATCTGAATAAAAGTCCCAAGATGAGGTTTGGTCCCTGTGAAGAGTAAACACCTCCAGGCTAGGGAGAGCTTAAAAAAACAACAAGCCTGGGGTTAGCTATATCGGGAGGTTGCCTGGCCCCAATCACAGGAACTTTTACCCCCAGAACAGTGAGGGGAGTTGGGCATCTGAGCAGGGGAAGATTGAGGGAACCTTTGCTGACAAGGAATGCCAGACCAAGCTGTGCTGTGGAGATGCAGCCCTAGGTAAGAAGGAACAAGCACACATCCAGTGGGTGCAGAAGCAGTGGGGTGGGGATGCCATTGGCTGTGGGCATTTAGAGGAGGCTGGAGGTCTTGGTTGAGGTTCCAGGCCAGAGGGGAGAACTGAAGGAGGATCTGAGGCCAGAGGCACCCAAAGGAGAAAGAATTCAACCATAGAGAGTAACAGTGGGAGTAGAGAAGACCAGAATTCATCTTCAGAGAAGGATATGGAATCAAAGAAATCCTCATCTACCCCAAAGATTAATGTCAGACGGTCACCTGACCAACAAGAATTCATAGAAGAACTTTTAAGTTTTTTTGAAAGACTTTAAAAAACAAATGAGAAAGACTGAGGAAAAAGTGAAAAACAAAAGCAAAAACAATCCAAGCAAAACAAGAAGATTATGAAAAGAAAGTCAACCAATTAGAAGAGGAGATCCAGAATCTTAAAGAAGAAAACAACTCCTTGAACATCAGAATTAGGCAAAGGGAAGCCAACAAAGTTATTAGAGATCAAGAAATAATAAAACACAATATAAAGAATGAAAAAATAGAAGAGAACGTGAAACATCTCATAAGAAAAACAACTGATCTGGAGAACAGATCAAGAAGAGAAAACCTAAGAATAATCAGACTACCTGGTGATCTATGATCAAAAAAAGAATCTTGATACAATAATACACGAAATAGTTAAAGAAAATTGTCCTGATGTGTTAGAACAAGAGGGGAAAGTAGAAATAAAAAAAATTCACTGATCACCACCTGAAAGAGATCCTTCAAGGGAAACCTACAGGAATATTATAGTCAAATTCCAAAAACTCCAGCTCAAGCAGAAAATATTAAGAGCAACAAGAAAAAAAAACAATTGAAATATGGTGGTGACACAATTAGAATCACACAAGACCTAGAAGCAGCAACACTAAAAGACCATATAAGTATATGTGTATGTATATATTTATATATAAATATATCCTCATTTAATTGTAGCCTGGGGTGGGGAAGGGGGGGAGAAGAAAAAAGGAAAAAGTGCACAGCAGAGAACAAAAGAAAACTTACAAAGAAGCAAAGAAAAGATGGACAGCCCTGAACACAATGCAAAGTATTTATTATATAGGCTTTCTTGAAATAGAAATTTATTGCTATATATTTTTAATCCTTTCTTACATTCTGCTGTGCACATGACATGTTTTTTTTTTCTTTTCTTATTTTGTATTTAAGTTCAAAATATGTTTCTTTTTCTTTTCTTATTGTATATTCAGGTTTTAGTAATAAAAAAAGAAAAAAAGAATTTCTGGAAGAGTTAAAGAAAGTGATAAGAATGGTAGAGGAAACATTGGGGGAAATGAGATTGATGCAAGAAAATTACAAAAAGAGAATTAACAGCTTGGTAAAAGATGTACAAAAAATACTGAAAAAAACACCACCTTAAAAAACAGAATTGGCCTAATGATAAAAGAGGTACAAAAATTCATTGAAGAAAAGAACTTAAAAGCAGAATAGGCCAAATGAAAAAGGAAGCTCACTGAAGAAAATGATTCCTTAAAAATTAGAATTGGGCAAATGGAAGCTAATGACTCTATGAGATACCAAGAAACAATCAAAGTCAAAAGAATGAAAAGATAGAAGAAAATGTGAAATATCTCATCTGAAAAACAGCTGACCTAGAAAATAGACCAAGGAGAGATAATTTAAGAATTACTGGACTAGAAGCAGCTAGGGGGCACCATGGATAGAGCATCAGCTCTGAAGTCAGGAGGACCTTAGTTCAAATCCAGCCTCAGACCAAACACTTGACATTTACTAGCTATGTGACCCTGGACAAGTCACTTAACCCCAATTGCCTAAAAATAAATAAATAAATAAAAAATTACTGGACTACCTGAAATCATGAACAAACAAACAAAAAAAAAAGAGCCTAGACATCATACTTCAAGAAATTAAAAGGGAAACTGCCCCATTATCTTAGATCCAGAGGGTAAAATAAAAATTGAAAGAATCCAGTAATTAGCTCCTGAAAGAGATTCCAAAAAGGAAGCTCCCAGGAATTTGATAATCAAATTCCAGAGCTTCCAGGCCAAAGAGCAACTATGACAAGCAGCCAGAAACAGTTCAAATATTGTGGTGCCACAGTCAGAATTGTACAAGATTTTTTGGCTTCCACATTACAAAAGGCTTGGAATATGATATTCTAGAAAACAAAGAAGCTAGGATTACAATCAAGAATAATCTACCCAGTGAAACTGATGCTCATCCTTCAGGGGGGGAAAATGAACATTTAATGATATAGAGAATTTTCAAGCATTCCTAATGAAAAGATCAGAGCTGAATCAAAAATTTGACACTCAAAGACAAGACCCAAGAGAAGCACAAACAGGTAAACACAAAAGAGTAATCATAAGGGTCTCGATAAAGTTAAACTGTTAACATTCCTATATGTGAAGATGATACATGTAACTCCTAAGAACTTTCTCATTACTAATGCAGTTGAAAGGAGTTTACATAGAAAAAGGGCATGAGTGTTAGTTGATTATGTTGGAATGATCTCCAAAAAAAGTGAAGAGGTGAGAAAGAGGGATGCACTGGAAGAAGGGGGAAGGGAGAGGTAGAATGGGGCAAATTTTCTCCCATAGAATAAAGGAGGTGCACAAGGGAAAATTTTTGCAGTAGAGGAGAAAATGGGAAGGGAGTGGTAGGCAATGCTTGAACCTCACTCTTATCAGAATTAGTTCAAAGAGGGAAGAATTTACATAAAAATCCAGTTGTACATAGAAATGTAACTTACCTAGTAGAGAAATAGGAGGGGAAAGGGATAAAAGAAGTTGGGGCAGAGTGGGGGTGGAACGATAAAAGAGAGGACTGATTAAGGGAGGCAGTAGTTTGAAGCAAAATAGATTTTTAAGGAGGGACAGGATAGAGAGAGAAAGAAAATGGGATGGAGGGGAATACACAGTATTCATAACCATGAATGTGAATGAGATGAGCTCACCCATAAAACAGAAGCAGATAGCAGAATGGATTAGAAACCAGAATCCAGCAATATGTTGTTGTTTACAAGAGACACACTTGAAACAGGAAGACATACACAGAGTTAAAGCACTGGAGAAGAATCTAATATGCTTCAGCTAAACAAACAAACAAACAAACAAAATCTCAGATAGAGACAAAGCAATAACAGATTTAATTAAGAGGGATAATCAGGGAAACAGCATTTTGCTAAAAATTACCATAGACAGTGAAGTAATATCAAAAATTTTAAAGCAAATTTTTTATAAAAGTCTCATTTCTCAAATGTATACTGAGTATAGAACTGAGTCAAACATAAAAATAAGAACCATTCCCCAACTGATAAATGATCAAAGGATGTAAACAGGCAATTTTCAGAAGATGAAATCAAAGCTATTGGTAGTCATATTAAAAATGTCAAAAATCATTATTGATTGTTATTGTTCAGTCATTTCAGTCATGTCTGACTCTTTGTGACTCCATTTGGGGTTTTCTTGGCAAAGATACTAGAGTGGTTTGCCATTTCCTTCTCCAGTTCATTTTACAGATGAAGAACTGAGGCAAATAGGATTAAATGACTTGCCCAAGGTCACTTAGCTAGGAAGTGAGGCCAGATATGAACTTGAGTTTTCCTGATTCCAGGGCTGGCACTCTATCCACTGCACCACCGAGCTGCAAAATAAAACAACTCTGAGGTACCACCTCACATCCATCAGAAATGAGAAATGCTGGAGGGGATAAGTACAGTAATGAATTGTTGGTGGAGTAGTAAACTGGTCCGACCATTCTGGAGAACAATTTGGAACTAGGCCCAAAGGGCTATAAAACTGTGCATTCCCTTTGACCCAGCAACATCACTACTAGGTCTGTATCCCAAAGGAAAAGGGGGCAAAACCTATATGTACAATAATATTCATAGCAGCTCTTTTTGTGGTGGGAAAGAATTAGAAATAGAGGTGATGCTCGTCAGAGGGGAATGACTGAGCAAGTTGTGGCATATAATTCTGATGGAGTACTATTGTGTTATGGGAAATGATCAGGGGGAGGTTTCACAAAAAGATTGTAAGACCTATATGAACTGATGCAAAAGGAAACGAGAAGAACCAGGAGATCATTGTGTGTAATAACAACAATGTTGTAATGATGATCAAATGTGAAAAACTTGGCCACTCTGATCAACACAATGATCCAAGACAATTCCAAAGGAGTCATGATGAAAAAAAAATGGTATCCACTTCCAGAGAGAGAACTGATGCACTCTTAGTGCAAATTGAAGTATAATTTTCTCACTTTATTTCTCTTGCTTTTTTAAAAAAAAAATGGCTAATATAGAAATATATTTTGCATGATTTTGCATGTATAATTGATATCATATTGCTTGCCTTCTCAGTGGATGGGAGAGGTGGTGGGAGGGAGGGAGAGAATTTGGAACTCAGAAAAATTTTTTTAAAGAATGTTAAAAATAAATAAATAATAAATTTTTAAAAATTAAAAAAAAAGAAATTTAAAGACTTCCCCCAATCCCCTCCTGAAAGAAATCCTAAAATGAAAACTCCCAGGAATATCATGGCCAAATTCTAGAGCTCCCATGTCAGGAAGATAATATTGCAAATAGACAGAAAGAAACAACTCAATATTATGAAGCCAGTTAGGATCACACAAGATTTAGCCGTTTCTACATGAAAGAAGTAGGGGGCTTAGAATATGATATTCTGTAAGGCAGAGGAGACAAGATTACAACCAAGAATAACTTACCCAGTAAAACTGAGTATAACCCTTCAAGGGGAAAAAATGGATATTTAATGAAATAGTAGACTTCCAAGTATTCCTGATGAAAAGATCAAAGCTGAATAGAAAATCTAACATTCAAACACAAGACTCAAGAGAAGCATAAAAAGGTAAACATGAAAGAGAAACCTTAAGAGGCTCAATAAAATTAAACTGTTTACATTCCTATATGGGAAGATGATACATGTAATTTCTAATAACTGTATCATTATTAAGACAGTTAGAAGTAGTCTACATAGAGGGCCTGGATGTGAGTCAGTTATGTTGGGATGATCTAAAAAATAATGAATGGGTGAGAAAGAAAGATGCACGGGTAGAAAGGGGAAGAAAGAGATAGAATTGGGGAAATCGTCTCACATAAAAGAGGTACACAAACATGGCAAGACCTATATGAATTGATGCAAAGTGAAGTGAGAAGAACCAGAAAATCATTGGACACAGTAACAATATTGTAATGATGATCAACTGTGAAAGATTTGGCTTCTCTGATCAATATAGTGATCCAAGGAAGTGCCAAAAGATTCATAGTGAAAACTATTATCTCCAGAGAAAGAACTGATGAACTCTGACTGCAAATTGAAATAGATTTCTCACTTTATTTTTCTCACCTTTTTTGTGATATGGATAATATGGAAAGATGTTTTGCATGATTTCACATGTGTAATTGATATCATATTACTTGCCTTCTCAGTGGGTGGGAGGGAGGAAAAGAATCTGGAACTCAAAAAAAATTTATAAGAATGTTAAAAATAAATTAGTAACATATGTATTTTTTAAAATCCTCTCTTATCTAAGTCATGAATTTGTTCTTTTGAAGGAAAAAAACTGGGAAGAAAATACACATGGTGAGTGATATATATATATATACATATATATATACATATATATACATATATATATATAAATTTATATATAAATATATACACACACATATATGTATATATAGACTCTATATATGTGTATATACATATGTGTGTATATATATATACACACACATACATACACACATATGAACAAAGTGCAATTAGTTATATTTTAAGAGACAGGAAATAACTATTGATGGGTGTTGTTCCTGAACCAGCTATTTATATATACAGGTCAAATGACTAGTTCATTGGAGCAAAGATAAAAATTAACACAAAATTAGAAGAATGAAAATGAGAAAAAGATACAGTATACAGTTGAAAGAACTCCAAATTGACTTATCAGTAGCACATGAACAAAATCAGAATATGTAAAATATTCAAATAATTCAGGGGTTAGAAAACTACAGGCCAAAAGCAGCCCACCAACTGTTTTTATATGACCCACAAACTAAGAATAGTTTTCACATTTTTAAGTAAAGGCCTTCTAAGTGACGTATGTGCTCAATTAAAATCAGATGCTTGTGGATTGATATGTGTATTTGGCAGTACCTCTCTGTGTGAAAAGACATTTTGAAAGATGAAATTCATAAAAATCTCAGAACAGATCAGTCTTAATGGATGGGACTTTGCAATCAATTTTAATGACAAGGAATACTAACTTTGAAACCCAATTAAGCAAAATGTCATCCCCCAAGAAAAATTCCATTCTTCTCATTAATAGACACACACACACACACACACACACACACACACACACACACACAAGTACTCAATTATTAAGACAAAAGAAATTAAAGGCATAAATACAGGTAAAGAGTAGATAAAATTATTCCTATTTGTTGATTATATGATGGTTTATTTATGTAACCTGAGCCTCAAAGTCTGTTGGTATTGTTGGTATGGAACTGTCTCCTCACTGATAGGGATAGGATCAGGTGGAATCAGTAAAAGTGGGAGAGAAGAGAGTTCCAGGTACTTCAGTCAATTCAGGTTCTTCTGGCTCCCAGTTTTCACAGATAAAATAAACAAAGACAATTTCTCATATATGCCATAATATTCATAGCATCACTTTTTGTCATAGCAAAGAATTGAAAACAAAGTAGATGTCCATTGATTGGGGAATGACTAAACAAGGAGTGGTACATGAATGTAATGGGAGATCACTGTACTGTAAGAAATTATCAATGTTATTAATACAGAGAAGCAAGGAAAGACCTCTATGAACTGATTCAGAGGGAAGAAAGCAGAGCCAAGAAAACAATATACACAGTGACTATAACGATATAACTGAAAAGAACAAAAAAAATCACAAAAAAATCAAAAATGAATATTGCAAATTTTTTTTTTTAAAAAAAAAGTATAGCTCTAAAGAAGAGCTATAAGAACACCCTTCCATCCCCACCCCTTTGCGGACATGGGAAGTCCATAAGTTGTGTACATTGCACCACTTATCTTCAGACTTTTTTGATGCAGTGATCAATTATATAAACTTTTTTCCTCTTCTTTTTCTTTCTTTTTTGTCTTTAAAAACTATTATTTGTTATATGATATGGCTCTTTGAAAAATTAAGGGACAAGATATCCTGAGGAAAACTATGGGAATGCAAAAAAAAGACATCAATAAAAACTTAAATTTTATTCTTTAAATTTAATATTATTAATTTTTTTGTCACATTTCAAGTTCCAAATTTCCTCTCCACACTCTTCTAGAGAAGGCCACTACTTGATACAAATATAGATAGATGGGTAGATAGATAGATAGATGTAAAACCATACTATGCATACTTTTATCTATCAGTACTACCTCTGGAAGTAGATAGCATTTTCCTTTATAGGTCCTGATATGACGGTAGATGATTTGAGTATTTATACTACTCAGAATAAGTTAGTCATTCAGTTATTCTTCGAACAATATTGCTATTACTGGATTCAACATTTTCTTGGTTTTGCTCTTTTCACTCTTTCTTATTTCATGCAAGTTTTTCCATGTTTTTCTAAAACCAACCAGCTCATCATTTCTTTTTTTTAATTAATTAATTTATTTTTAGTTTTCAATATTGACTTCCACAAGATTTTGAGTTCTAAATTTTCTCCCTATCTCATCCCTCCTCCCCCCACCCCAAGACAGCATGCATTCTGAATACCCCTTCCCCTAATCTGTCCTTCCTTCTGTCTCCCTCCCTTCTCTTATTCCCTTCCCCTTCTATTTTCCTGTAGAGCAGGATAGATTTCTATACCCCATTGCCTGCATATCTTATTTCCAAGCTGCATGTGAAAACAATTTTTAACATTTGTTCTTAAAGCTTTGGGTTCCAAATTTTCTCCCTTCCTCCCTTCCCACTCACCCTCATTGAGAAGGCAAGCATCTTGATACAGGTCATAGATGTGTAGTCATGCAAAACATTTCCATAGTAGTCACAATTCATCATTTCTTATAGCACAGTTGTATTCCATCACCATCATTTACAACTTGTTCAGCCATTCTCCAATTGATGGGCATCCCCTCAATTTCCAGTTCTTTGTCACCACATAGAGAGTTGCTGTAAATATTTTAGAACATATAGCTTCCTTCCCTTTTTCCCTGACCATCTTGGGAAACAGAGCTAGTAGTGGTGTTGCCGGGTCAAGGGGTATGCACGGTTTTATAACTCTTTGGGCATAATTCCAGATTGCTCTCAAAAATAGTTGAGTCAGTTCACAATTCTAGCAAAAATGTATTAGTGTCCTAACTTAAAAAACTTATTTTTATAAAAGAATAAGTACAAATAAATCCAAGGTAATTTGAGAAGGAAACATTAGCAGTGATGGGCTCTTCATAAGATAGGACTTGAATGATGCATCCTAAACAAAGAGTATTTCTGTGAGGTGGAGATAGGGAGAGAGTAGATTCTAGGCATCAACTGGACTGAACCAGGCTTTAACCTGTGAGTGGCAGGAGCCAAACAGAGCAGGCCAGAGACAGGAAAGTCAGGAATCAAACAAAAATTTTCTTTCAAAGTGAGGGAAATGTCTTGCAAGCAAGGAGGGAGATCAGACACATGTGCCGGTGGCCTGCCCCTATTGGGAGGACCCGAAGCAATGTGAGGAGATCTCAATACTTATACCAATGGCTACACAGAGAGCTGCAGCCCTGACAATGAGGGGTAGCAGTAACAATGAGACACGTTTGAGTCATAGCAGGGATTCATGACCTGAACATGGGTACTACAGGTGCTCCTCTGAGCTCAGAGAACACTTGGTGCTGGTCAAAGTGATACAATAATTATGTGATTTTGCCAGAGGGTGAGATCATCCAGATAGTGAATACAAAGGACTGTTGTTATGCCAAGCTCAGGGCACAGCTTGCTTGCTAGGTCTTGGCTCTGGAAAACAGTGTCTCCTAGTATCTTGAAAATATATACATAATATATACATATATACACATGCATATATTATGTGTGTATCTACATATGTATGATTAAATTTGATCAATTCAATATATATCTCATAGCAAATGATAATATAATATAAAATTATGTCATATATAATGAAGTGCCTCGCACTTTCTGTTTCTTTCTATGCATTTAAACATGTTTTATTGATTTTTTTCATGTGTATCTCTCACTCCCACTTATCGACCACCCCCATCCCCTACTGTCTGAGTATAACAAATATTCCAGCACAAATTCTAATCGAGCAGTCAATGATAGTGACTTAGGCTGAATGAATTCTTCTGCAATACTTAGAAGAAAATGTAAAACCATTCTGTGACCATTGTCCAAGTCAAGCCCACTAGGGGAACTTTCCTAAAGAAATCAAGTATTGCTATGGCAGAATAGGCTTGAGAAAGCTGTAACAGACCTGTAGAAAGATGTAGGAGATTATATCCTTATCTAGCTGGGGAATCATAGGAGGAAACCTGAAAGCCACGTCAGCCACAGACAAAACAAAACATGAATGAGCAGAATGGAATCCAGAAAGCAAAAAATCTGTCAGAAATTCTGGACACCCTCAGGGTCACAGTGAATAGAGCACCACATCTGGAGTCTGAAGATCTGAGTTTAAATCCATCTTCCACCCTTACTGTGTTACCCTAGACAGGTCATTTAACTTCTCTGTCTCAGTTTCTTCATCTGTAAAATGCAGGCGATAATACCTGTATTTAAATGTATGTTAAATTCTTTGCAAACTTTGGAGGATTATATAAATTTCAGCCATCATGAATGATTGTGCCATTGATTTTGTCCTTTGGTCTAGGCTATATTGGGCTCGAGGTATAGTGTCTGACTGCGGCTAATCAAACCAATAAGAGCTCCAAAGTTTCTACCACAAGCTGGGCACAAATAGTCCATCAATTGTGCTATCATTTTTCTTTTAAAAACTTATCAAATTTTTCAAAATAATACCCTGATTCTGTATTTCTGAGATTTCTCTGAGGTGTGAACTTTTTTCACAGACAACTGAATTCGGATCACAAGCCCACTGACCCTTGCACAGTGGTCTTTATGATTTGCCTGCTGGCCACGTTGGTGACATCCCTCCCTCCCCTCTTTTGGCTATACTGGTTCTCCCTGGGTAGACACACAGTCTTCAGCATTGACCCAAAGCCTTTCCAGCTTGCTCCAACCTGCTAGTGAGTGTGCTTCCTTGGCAGAGCGTCCTAGAGCCCAGCATCACTTCTGGGCCATGATGAAACATTGGAATACTATAGAGAGCATGAAGCTTTAGGGCACGATGTCCAGTGTGTTTAAAAGAAGAAAAGCCCCTCCACTTTCCTCCCTCAGTGACTCCCTTCCAACCCTCACCAATACAACTTGCTGCCTGGGTCTACAGGAAGGTTGGGAAATGTGAGAAAATCCCTCCTCTTTCCTTATTTGTTCACGTTTCCTCACCAGTAAGATGCAGGCAAATCTTCCAACAAGCTGCTTGTATCAGGCAGGTAAATCAAAGGGCTTTGTTCTGTACTCAATAATTATCACATACCTGATGTAACAGCAGCAGCAGATGATCACGGTGGTGCAGGATATAAATTGGAAGACCTGGGTTCAGATCCAGCCTCAGATGCTTACTGGCTATGTGGCCTTGGAAAAGTTACTTCATCACTGCTTCAGTTTCCTCATCTGTAAAATGGGAATAGTAATAGCACACAACTCAGAGTTTTTGTGAGGATCAAAGGTAAAGACATAGCATTTATAAAGTTTGCAAAGCCCTTTCTATATATATACATATATATATATATAAAAAGGTATAATATAAAATAAAATATAAAAAGGGCTTTGCAAACTTTATATATATATATATATATACACCCTCCTTTGATCCTCACAAAAACTCTGTGAGGTAGGTGCTATTACTCTTCCCATTTTACAGATGAGGAAACTGAGCAGACAGGGTCACACAACTAGTAAGTATCTGAGGCAAGGTGCAAGCTTAGATCTTCCTGCTTCCAGGTCCTACCCATCTATCCACTGCAGCCTAAATTGTATCAATCAATTGTTAAAATGCAAAGTCTGAAAGGACCAATAGGGTGCTGCTATGGCCCCCAGGAGAACTATAAGAACTCAGTTCCACAGTGGTCCAGTAAAGGCAATTCACTCAACCCGGGATCACTGGTTGGACTGGTGTTCACCATTAAGTAATTACCAATTCAAAACTGGCTGTGATCAGAGACAGATGAACTAGAGTCCTGAATGGCCACCTAGGAATTGTCAGCTGAGGACTATGTAAGAGTCAGAGACATCATTAGCCCACTCATGACAGTACTCATCTTCTACTGCTGCATGAGTGGTCTCCTTCCAGAGGACCCTAGTTAAAATCCTGCCTCTACTGCTCACTACTCACATAGTCTGCAACAAGTTCCTGAACTGGACCTTGGTTTCCTTAGGGCAGCTAGGTAGCAGAGTGGATAGACAGCTAAGCCAGCAGTCAGGAAGACTCCCCTTCCTGAGTTCAAATCCAGACACTGACTAGCTGGGTGACCCTGGGCAAGTCACTTAACCTTGTTTGCCTCAGTTACCCCAGCTGTTAAATGAGAAGGAAATGGCAAACCACTCTAGCATCTCTGCCAAGAAAACCCGAAATGCTGTCATGAAGAGTTGGACAGGACTGAAAAATGATTGTGAATATTGAATCCCTTGAAGTGGTTGTGCCTATTCAAACTTGCACTATTTGAAGTTGTGATTATGTAAAATCTGGTCTTTTGTTCCAGCCCAATGGAACAAATTTGAATAATTGGGACCCAGCTGGGGGTTAAAAGGAGATGCTGAACTACAGAGACCAGATATTATGGAAAGCATTCAAGTTATTAAGATCTCTTGGCTCTGTTACAAGAGTGAGACACTGTCACAGGGGTTCATTAAGAGATTTATTGCTAATTTGTAACAAGTAGAGAAAAAAGAGGAAATGAGACGCAAGACTCCTCAGGTCCATATGGATTGTTCAGGTCAATCAGGTTTATAAGACTGCAGGGGTCTGGGGTGTCAGATCAAGCTGTTAAGGGAAGGGGGCAAGAATAGAGAAAAAGGCAATATCTACCCAAGAGGCTAGTGGGGAAGGGGGTGGATGGTAACTCCTAGGGACTGCAGAGAAGGTTGCTTTTCACCAGCTACCCAGGCAAAGCCAAGTCGTTCTGTCTCACATCAATTGGTGACTTGGGGCTGAGGGGAAAGGAAACATCCCAAAACTTGTACATGACTACCAAAGATGGCTTATCAGGTGACGGAAAGGTGGAGAACAGCAGAGCCAAACTCTCTCCAAGCCTTCCCTTTTCTACCAAAAGAGTCCTTTCCCCAGTGCACAGGTAGCCTTGTACCAGAACCTCCATGGTAATGCTGGCACTTGCCCAAGATTCCACCAGCCAATGACATCATGGGATGTCACTGGATTGTCAAGGAGTGTCAGCGACTATTCATGAAGAATATGGGGGGGTGAAGGGGCTAGCCAGCTGGGTCAAGAGGGTGAGAATCACACTTTACACTTACTAGCTGTGTGACCCTGGGCAAGTCACTTAACCCCAACTACCTAAAAATAAAAAAATTTTTTTAAATTTTAAAAAAAGAGGGTGAGAATCAGGGGCATCTTTGGGGTCAGTCTCCATCTTGAAGCCATGAGGTCTTACAATGTCAGAGTACAGTAGGATGATCATTTCCCTATTCTTATAACTTTGGTTTTGTTTGTGCAAAAACTTTTTAAATTTCGTATAATGAAAATTACTTATTTTACATTTTGTAATGCATTCTATATCTTCTTTGGTCCTAAAGTTTTAATTCTTTAATGATTTCCTCAGACTTAGTAAAGAGAATGGGAGTGGGCAGGGCTAGGAAGAGAAAGCCAAAGATGCAAAACAGCTGGGATGGTTCAGGGAGCTAGGAACCAACCCCTAGATCATTTTCTTAGCAAATATGATTCCTTAAATGCTTGAGTTCCCAGGAAATCTCTCTCTCTCTCTCTCATCATTTTAATTATTTGTAATTTTTTTATTTTAAATTTCAATACAAAATACGAAAAGAAAAAAATTGCCATGTACTCAGCAAACCATATGAGAGGATTCAATATAAAACAATAAATTTCAATTTCAAGAAAACCTATATACAACACAGTTTTCAAAGCTGCCCAGTTTTTCTTCACTTCCTTGTTAGTTTTCTTTTGTTCTCTGCTATGTTTTTATATATGTTTTATATATATATTTATATATTTTATTTATATATATAATATATATTTTTATATATAAATATATATTTATACATATTTTATTTATATATATAATATATATTTTTATATATAAATATATATTTATACATATTTTATTTTTACCTCCCTCCCCCCACCACCCTAAAGAAGGCTACAATTAAGCATGGATATATATATAAATATGGATATATATATACATATAGAAATATCTATAAACAGACACATATATACACTCATGCACATATATACACATATACACTCATATACATACATGTAAGTCTGTACTATGCATATTTCCTCCTATCATCTGTTTCTCTGAAGGTGGATAGCATCTTCCTTCATATGTCCAAGTCTTTCCATGTTTTTCTAAATCAACTAACTCATCATTTCCTACACCACAGCAATATTCCAACCCAATCACATCCCAACTGAGAGAATAGCTATGAAAGTTTTCTCCCAATTTTCTGCATTCCTTATCTTTTTGGCTACGTAGGCTTTATTTATACAAGAAAATTTTAATTTAAAATAATTGAAATTATCCATTTAACATTTCAACTATGCTCTCACCTTATAATATAGTTTAAGGTCTGATGCTGCTGAATCTACTTCCTTTACCTCTTTTCCCCTTGGTTTCTTTGAAGTTCCTGTCCTTTTGTTCTTCCAAATGAACTTTGTTATTATTTTTTCTAACTCAGTAAAATAATTTTTAGTAACTTAATTGGGATGACAATGAATAAATAGATTCATTAGGTAAAATTGTCATTTAAAACATTATGTTGGCGTTACCTACCCATGAACAATAAACATTAGTTCAACTATTTAGATATGAGTTTATTTGTATAAAAAGTATTTTATGTTTAAGTTCACATAGTTCCTGTGTCTGTTTTGACAGGTATACACTCAGGTATTTTATGCTTTCCAGGTATTTTAAATGGTCTAAGCTCTATTGAATAATATTGCTGACACAGTATAGTTTCTCTATTTTTCACTTTTGAGTAAATCTGTTTTAACTTTAACTTTGTCTGAAATCACAATTACTATCCCTGCTTTTTTTCCATACTAAATTCTACTCCTGCCCTTTATTCCATCTTTGTGTGTATCTCTCATTTTTATAACGTTTCCTAAAAGCAACATTTTGTTGAATTCACATTTTTAATCTGCTATCTGTTTCTGTTTTATGAGTCCAGGCAATCTCACAATTTGCCAAACCAGAATCCTGATCTCCCAGCCAGGTGAATTTCAATCAATCAATAAACATTTATTAACCACCCAGCTAAGTGCTGAGGATATAAAAAGAGGCAAAAGATCATCCCTGCTCTCAAGGAGCTTACAATCTAATGGAGGAAAGCCTCAATCAAATATCTTTGGGTTTTCCTTCCCTCTCCCACACTTCCTATAGCAAGACACAAACTCTATATGCCCCTAAAATGATCTGATCTTTATCAAATCATTGTTAGAAGAAGCAAACAGTAGGCAAAATATTAAAGCGATCTTTAGTGATTAACTTTGTTACTTATTACTTCAGGCAACAATGTAAGGGGAGTAGATTCACCACACTTCTGTCGGAATTCAAGCCATCTCTTGCTGTATTCTCTTACGTCGGGCTGGAGCTGCATGCCTGGGCCAGGACTGACTCCATTCCAATTGTTAAGAGGCTTCCAAGTCCCCTGGGAAAAGTTCTGGGACTACACTGTCTACTCTCTCCTCCACTTTTCCTTTCCCTACCTTTTAAAAATTTCCATAGGATCAGGAGCACTGCCTTCAAGTCCTGAGCCCAAAGGAAGAGTCCTCTGTGCTTATCTTGGAAGAAATACAACTCTTCGCGTCTTCTGTGATTCATGACTCCTGGGAAGCAGTCATTTTTGCAGATATATTTGGATAAATGAGCAGAGAGTCTAAATACACACATGCCTATGTACATACATGCATATCATCCTTTACAGAGTTCGTTCCAAGAAAGATGAACAACATTAGGCTGCATGGGCATGTTTATTTCTTTCAAAGTTGGAGATGTGTATATGTCCCTACACCGGGAGTCATTTGAAATGAACTCACTTTGGGATCGCGCTGCACCAATTATATATCCATAGAGCAATCCATTTACCACTGCCATACCCTCCCTCTCCCCCTCTGACTCAGAACACCAGTTAGCCAAAATTATAGTTTCATAAAACAAATAGTGTGGTGCTAGGATGTCTGGGTTTCTGACAACTATAAACAGGATGTCAAAATAGGGGGTGTCAAGACAGTGCCTCTAACAAGGGAGGGCCATAAAAAGATAAGAGAAATGTCTGGCAGGCCATGTGCTTGGCAGAAAAGTGTTCTCAGTCAGTGAAATCTAGGAGGGCTTGGGTTCACTCAGCAAAGCAAAGCAAAGCATGTCTGTTATGTCAGAGCATGCAAAGTATTACGGTAGGTTAAGTTCAGAGTGGGTGGAAAATGTACTTTTCCTGATTGGCCAATCCAGGTTTTAGGCCTTTATCAGGTAATGAGGGGACTCAAAATGGTTTGGAGAGGAGGCAAGCTGGTTCTATATATCTATACACACACACACACACACACACACACACACACACACACACACACACACACATGCTCTCGAGCACACACACACACTATTTTAGCAAATCAACAGTCATGTCACCTGTCTCCATATATGCATGCTGCTTTTTTAAAGATACGTCTCGTGCTACCACCACAACCACCCACACATTTGGCAACACCATATTCTTAGGGGACCTCTCTACCTCAGGTAGAACCTTCACAGATGTCAGAATCCTGTAGGGTTTTTTGTCTTTGTTGTTAAGATTTCTTCTGCTTTTTCTATTAAACTAGTCTTGTCAAATACAAGAGAAACAACTCTGTCTTTGGTTCCTTCTTCAAAGCATATTTTACTGATAGTCACTAACAATTAATAGATTCCTTGTTGAGTATTAAATTAATGAAGTCTTGGAGGCTAGATATCCTGTGGGCCTGGATGCTTTGCAATCCCTATAATTTGAGTTAGAAACTCAAATTATTTATAAAATTATTATTAAAATTATCAAAGTATTAAGATTCAAAAAAAAAGTAGGATGGAGGAGTGGATAGAAAGTTGACCTCAGAGCCAAGAAGCCCTGCGTTCAAGTCTCACCTCTGACACACAGTGGCTGATGACTCTGGATAAGTCACAACCTCGAGATACTCCAGGTAACTCTGAGACTATAAAGTGAATGGTAGTTGCCAATCTGCATTGGAGGAGAGGGTTTCCTCACCAGGAGTTCCCTACTCTGACAAAAAAAAAAATCATGTATTTGTGTGTATATGTGTGTGTGAAGTCGACAAGTATGTATTACACACTTGTTATGTACCAGACACAGTGCTAAGTCCTGGGAATATAAATATGGGTGGCAAGAAAGTCCCAGCCCTCAAGGAGGTTACATCGTAGTGGGGGAAGACACCATGAGAAAGGAAGCTGAAGGAAGAGATGGTTGGCATAGGCATTCTCCTTAAAAGGGTGGTTCAGGGAGGAACGAGATAATCAGAGGAAGAGGCTTCTTCCAAGGGAGTGTTTCCAGTATTAGAAGTACGTGTGTGTGTGTGTGTGTGTGTGTGTGTGTGTGTGTGTATAGTTGTACTTCATTCTTGAAAAGGACCTAAATGACATCATTATGTTAGAGTCAAGTTACAGTGTGTCCAACTGTGGCTGATCAGAGCAATATGAGCTGGAATACTCTACCACAGGTTGAGCACAAATAGTCCATGTGAACATTTTGGGGTGGATTCTCTAACTTTCCTCATCTCCAGTTTCTTTT
The DNA here is from genome assembly GCF_900497805.2 of Vombatus ursinus. Taxonomy (NCBI): domain Eukaryota; kingdom Metazoa; phylum Chordata; class Mammalia; order Diprotodontia; family Vombatidae; genus Vombatus; species Vombatus ursinus. Next base: position 3,405,528 of record NW_020954808.1, read on the forward strand.
GAGCTACTTTAATTCTGCTTTGCTCATAGAGCACAGCACCTTCTCTGATGTAGGCACACCATGCTGTGCCAGTCCTGTGCCAGTGTTTCCCACTGATGGGGCACTAATGATGGACCCCGTATAAAAGGCCCTGGACTTTCCTATGTGGTCCAGGTCTCCGGCATTTGCCTAGGATACCTGACCCTTCCCCCTTAATCCTTTCTACTGCCCTTTCATGGTGGCCCTCATTGTCTGCACCTGACCCCACCCTAGACTCCATCTCCTGGCCACTGCTTGATTCCATCTAGACTCCCTCTGTGTTACCTCGCACTCACTCTAGCCTATTGTCTACTCCCATCCAGATCTTCCCACAGTCTTACTGTATAAAAGGTACATCTTGTCTCCATTTAGGTGCTCAGATTCTTAAGATCTGGCCAACAGCTCGGATTCTTAAAATTTCGCCCACCTCAATCAGTGTTTTAATAAACCTTTTCTCTGTCTGAAAGAAGGCTTGAGTTGAACTCATTCAAAGCAGGACCCACATCTTCTGCCCTTGAATTTTGGGGTTCCCAGCACCCCTAGACCTCAATACCATGTCACACAATCAGTTCCAACATTCTTAGGAGAAACCTTGAGAGTGCCCTTGTCTCCTGACCACCATGTGAGCACTTGCCCTGCATGAGTTCTCCATATAATAGTCTTTTTGGCAAATGTACATTTGACATTCATAGGGTCAGCCCATCAGAGTTGAGCTCTCTGCAGTAGAGGTTTGAATGCTTGGCAGTTTAGTTTGAGGAAGGACCAGGAGAGGATTCTGGGAAGATGGTGGAGTAGGTCAGAAAATTCCAAGCTCTCCAGATTTCCCCCACAAATGAGACAAATCAGTGCCTCAGAAAGAACATAGAGAAGTTAAAAACAAACAAGATTTGGGGCAGAATGTGGTCTTCCTGGGACAATTGGAAGAAAAATCCCAGGACCAAGGTTTGGTCCCTGTGAAGAGTAAACAACCACTGGGCTAGTTTTGCTGAAACAGAAAGCAGAGAGCCCTGAGGCTTGCTGGGTTGGGAAGTAATCTCAGCCCCAGACTAAGGAATTTTCCCTTTCTGGACAGTGTGAGGACTTGGGCGTCTAAGTGGGGAAAGACTGAGGGAATGTCTGTTGATAAGAGACCTCAGACCCAGCAGTGCTGCCAAGACTCCACCCTGGGTGAGAAGAAAACAGCACACATCCAGTGAGTGCAGAAGCAATTGTAGCCTTCTTGGGGGAGGGGGAGGGAAGGAGGGAGGGAGGGGGAAAAAAGAACAAAGTAAAAAGTGCACAGCAGAGAACAAAAGAAAACTTACAAGAAAGCAAAGAAAAGATGGACCTCTCAGAACACAATATGTAGTATGCATTATATAGGTTTTCTTGAAATGTAAATTTATTATTGTATAGTTTGAATCCTCTTTTATGTTCTGCTGTGCACGTGACAATGCTTTTTTTCTTTTATTTTCTATTTCAGTTTACATTATGTTTCATTTCTTTTCTTATTGTGTATTTAAGTTTAAAATAGGTTAATAAAAAAAATTCTGAAAAAAAGAAAGAGAGAAAGGACCTCAGTGTCTGATAGCTTATCCTGCCAGGTGATCTTCAGAATCTTCCTAAGACAATTCAAATGAAAATGATTCCGTTTCCTGGCATGGGACTGGTATGCTGTCCAGGCTTCACAGGCATACAACAATGAGGTCAGTACAGTGGCTCTGTAGACCTTCAGCTTGGTAGGCAGTCTAATACCTCTTATCTCCCACTCTTCCCTTCAAAGCCTCCCAAACACTGAGTTAGTTCTGACAATGCATACGCCAACCTCATTATGCACGTGAACATCCCTGAAAAGTATACTGCCAAGGTAAGTGAACTTATCCATGGCATTCAATACCTCTCTATTTGGGGGCAGTTAGGTGTTGCAGTGGATAAAGCATCTGCCCTGGAGTCAGGAGGACCTGAGTTCAAATCCAGCCTCAGGTACATAACACTTACTAGCTGTGTGACTCTGGGCAAGTCACTTAACCCCAATTGCCTGGACAAAAAAACCTCTCTATTTACTGTAATCCAAACCTGCACAAACTGGCAGCAGGTAGGGGTCAAAATTAAAGCAGGCAAAACTTCTTTGGTCCACAGATAGATTTTTAGTGGCTCACTTTCCAAGTAAAAGTACAATTAATGAGTAAATATTTTGCAAATAAACCATATTAAAAGAGAGGAAATTTCAATTAATATCAATTAATTACACTTATTACTTAAGATTTTTATTTATCAAGAAACCACATTAATGTTAAAAAAATTACTTTGCTAAGCAGTACAAGTTTTAATACATTTTTCAGGTTTTCTTACTGTTTACATTTAGTTAATTGATGTATTACATTTCTTGTCAGCAATCAGCCTATCATCAGCTACTCTTTGCTTTGAGGTCATATGGGACAATCTTACATTCTCAAAATCACTTTTTTTTAATCAGGACATAATCCAGAAACTGTAATTAGCAAACACTTCTTTATGAAGTTACCTTCAGTAAAAGACCTCCCAGCAGCAGCAATTTCTTTAGAAATCTGAAAACTAACTTTAGTAGCTGCCTCATTTTCTGAGTTTACTTTCTCAAAAAACTGTTGTTCCCCACTGAAATGTTTTTTTAACAATTTGGATTCTTTAATTTGTTTTTCATTGGTATCCAATTTGCTTAAGTCAGGACATTTTGATTCAAAATGGCGACAAAGATTGTATTCCTTTGGAACGGCTATTACTTCTTGGCAAACAAGGCACAATATTTTGTCTCTCATGTAGGTAAACAAGTAGAGATTAAAGACTCTGTGTTCTGATTTGATCTTCCATTTCTTTTTATCATCCACTTTACAAAGTCACCCCAAAAATTTTAATGTTAAAACCAAAATACCTCCACAGCAACTGCTCACAAACAAATACCAAACTGAGTGTCTGACATTGGCAAGAGTGACAGACATGCAGGTAGCTTGGAGGGAAGCCACGCAGCAAGGGAGGGGAAGACGCCCTTGAATTGTTGCTGCTCATTGAATAGTGCGGGTCAGCCGTGTTGACACTTGGCAGCCCTTACTTTGTCCCTGTTCAACACCAGTAACAACCGAAAATAAGGTGAAAAGACGACTCTTGCTACTCTGAGATTAGAGACAAAATGACGATGGTTGGTTGCCTCAGGTCACGTCACAAACAGGAGAGAGTGTGCAGTGGTAACCCACCCTCCAAGTTAGATGAGGGGCACAATAGTGATTAGTGGAAGGTGGGTTAAGCAGGGCACAGACAAAGCACTCATTACATCTTTACTTTCTTTTATATCCTGTACATTTTCTGCCGGCTGCCCAAAATCTTCTGGTGGCTGCAAGCAGTCCACGGGTCATATGGTGTGCAGGCCTGCTGTAACCTATAGTTCCACATATGGATGGTGAGGTGGTGGCTGATGGAGCACCTGTGTTTTCTTAGTGTTAATTATTAGACCAAAATTATCACAAGCACCAGAGAATCAATCCACACTTTGCTGCATCTCAGTTTCAGAGGCTGAATTGAGTGCACAATCATCTGCAAAGAGAAAATCAGGAAATCATGAAAGAAAATCATCTTAGGCCTCACTCTGTCTTCCAGAGTCATCACAGTCCAGTGGCAGGACAGAGTCAAAACAACCAGTGATGGCTTGAGATGCAGTGGATGACCTTGGGGTCTTTGGTGTCTAACCAAGCTCTAAGCACTCCAGAACACCTGCTTCAACTGCCTTCATGGCTATTGGAACAAATTGTTGTCATCTGCCCATTCTACCAGGGGAAGTCTTCACACACTTGGAGTAGACACCTCCCTAATTCACCAACACATTTGAGAAGTTTTAGTTATACTCAACCTGGTTTAGCTCATCTGCTGAAATGATTTACCATGGTGTGGCCACTGAATTCTACAGCTTCTTGGAGCTACAGATGAGAGTTAGATAGATCGGGTAGACACCAACGTGGAAAGTAGCCCTCACACCAGAAACACTAGTCCTCCTAGAATATACCCTACACCCCAGTTTGAAAAAGTAGTCCAAGGATGGAGTGAACTTCCAGAATGGAGAGATTTCTCTGGCAGTAGAGAAAAGTCCTATAGTGAATCAGGAATATAGCCTGCAGAAGACAAAGAGAGAGAGAGAGAAAGAGAAAGAATATATGTGTGTGTGTGTGTGTGTGTGTGTGTGTGTGTGTGTGTGTACTTCTCTTAAAATCCCTCAGTGGTCTTTTGTTAATCATTAATTCTAAGTCTTAGGGGTCCTTCTCTGTCCACAGATGTTATGGCCCCAAAGATAGGCTGGCCCCTCTAAAGAATCCTCCCTGCTGTCTTGGGCCAGGAGGTATATAAGAATATTTTTTCAAAATCCTAGGGACATTTCTATGAAAATAATGAGTACAAATGTGACCTGAGTCCCCCACCTTATCCCTCACACAAGTGTGGAGCTACTGCTCTCCATCAGTGAAGAAAGAGTCCCATATTGACGGGCTTTGGGACTCCGGTTACACATATCAAGTGTTAGAAAAATCTGAAACAAAAATCTACTACAGGAGTGAGTGAAGGAAAGCCTTTATTACACTTCTCTAGAGAGAAGCAGGCATATGGTTGCTGCTTCAATGGTAGAATTAACTTTCAAATAGTAAAATCCATACTCCACCCACTAGGGCTAGGATTGGTCTAGTTCATCTGAGTTACCCTCTTCCTGAACTGCCCATCCCATGTTCGTCCATGTGCTGTTAACTCCTCTCACTTCATGAGTCCAATGTTCAAAAATGGCAGCTATCTCCACCCTCAGGGCATGTCAGTTAATATTTACTAAGCTTATTAAGCAAGTGCAGTGGAGAAAAGCCTTTGCCCTGTCAAGGTCTTGACCTTGACCCCCATGGGTTGCAACCAGTTTAGCTTCCAGGGCTCCTTGTTAAGGAACTAGTTGTTTGCAGAATGTTTGGGGCACTTTCTGATTGGTTGAGGGACTATCCACAAGATCTTGGAAGTCCTTTTCAGAATTCCCTTGTTCTGTTGTGGAAGCCTAATTTCTAATCCTTTCTTACAATTTCCCCCTTTTATTTTCTAGTAAAGATTTGGCTTCCACACATTCCCAATTTCCTTATCCTCTAATCTCTTTAACATGATTTTGAACTCTCCATCACTGGAGGAAGTCTCATTGGTACTTTCAATCATCATCCTTATATCATCAATATCAATATTGGTACTTTCAATCATCATCCTTATATTGCCAGAGTCTGCCATCTGAACTCCCACCATGGATTCTACTGGGATATTCTTAGTGAGGGATGTCTCTATCAGTCGTTGTACCAGTCTTGTAATGCATGGACCTATACAACATCCTACAGCAGTTAATACTCCTGAAAGGATACAGCCATTCCTTTCCATTTGCCAAACCAGGATTCTAACCATCCCTTCAATTAATTATCTGTCCCAGAGTTCCCTGCCAACTCCTCAGCTAAAGTGGTTAAATCTTGCAATGCCTTAGTGATGGTTCTATCTGGGGCTGTGCTGCTGGGCAACATTTCATCAGGGGATTTTAGGGACTTAAAACAATATGAGAGAAGGAAGGGAGGAATTGACGAATGCATTGACAAATGAAAAAGGAAGCAGTCTCCTTATTAAGTACAGATACAGAGACCCAAAATTAATGATAAATTGTTCATTTAAAGCTTCAGAAGTTTCTTCTCATACAGCTGTCTGACACTCTGGACATCATCTGGTGAAGTCTTCTGCTCTAAGTGCTGTTCAAACAGTGTCCAGCAGACTCTCTACTTGAAGAGATCCTCCTTCTTGTGTCCACTCTCCTATAAGATTGATCTCAGCACAATTTCAAATTACCCTGCCAATAACCAGGGCAAATGATGAAAGTTAACTCAACTCCCATGTCTCCACCATTACAAGGTCAAAATTGGAACTTTGGCCAATTGTCATATTTTAAGAAACTCAAATTAGAAAAATTAGAACCTAGACTAGATTCAGCATTACTTCTAGTTTTATACCTTGCGTTAATTCAGGATTCATTCCTATTCATATTCCCCCATCAGGAGGAAGAGATTCCACGAAGGAATTAATAAGACTCCAATACATAGTAGTTAATTTAAAACCAGTATACATCAGATACTAAAACAATCCCAACTTCTGGTCATGTATAAATAAATAATCCTTAATTAAAATGGATGCTTCTTTCATGGCCTTTACAAGATTAAGTCACAAGCTATTCTTCTTTAAACATTAATTAATTGTATCAAACTGAGACAACTTTAATATTAACTAAGTATTAACTAAGTAACAGAATAATATCCTGGTTCCACAATCTCCTGGTCATTATCCCCATACCATTATGAGAAATTAAAGGATCCTGACTTGTACAGGAATATACTAGTAACAAATGTCAAGACTGAATACTTAATTCTGAAATTCTAGGCCAAATAACTCAATCTTATACTTGCATCTTACTATAATAACTTCAGATGTTCCCGTGTCCATCTATTGTTTAACAGATTTGATATCCATGCTTAGAAATTATAGGAATTTGCCATGAAAGAACAGGAACATAACTAAAGTAAGGGAACAATGCTTCCCTAGATTCATGTGAATTCCAGGCAGAAGTTATATAATGACCAATTGCATTGAGCCAGGCTTAAAGTCTGCCAGATGTCATAGTGGGGAAATTGAGTCAGGAGAATCCTACCTCAGCCATGCAGAAGAGTCGTTCTCCCGACCTTCCCATGAGAACACCCTCTTGCAGCTCACAGATGCAGCTGACAAACCTCTTTGCAGGTTCCTCACGTCATGGGTCAGTGGGTCAATCAGTTCCTTGTTAACCATACCTGGAGTTAGACTCAGAATAATAGTTCATTAACAGTCCCCAAGGTCTTAGATAGCAAATTCTCCTCATCCAGGTTGCAGGTGCGACTACAGTTTCACATTAGGGAATATCTTCAAAGTGAGCTCTAAGTAGTTTGCATAATTTCCTACACATGCTCTGCTTCCTAATAGCATCCTGAGTAAAATAAAATTTCCACTAAGATCAGAAGTTGCTACTCTGAACAGATTTGCTTCTCTGTTTCTTGAGTTTATTTATCCCTCTCTAACCATTCTTAATCTGAAAGAATAAGACGCTTTCAGGAGTCGAATCTTACACATATGATAAGTTCAAACAGTAATTTTAACTCTTGCTAGGCCATGGAATGAATTCAGATCAAAACAGTAAGATCTTTCCTACTTATAGCTTATTACAGAAATTTAGATGCTTTAGTATTAATCACTAGCCTTAGATCTCTGACGCTGCTTCCATTGAGATTGTTTCTCTAAAAGTACCCAGTTAAGTCCAATCCAAGGACACAACAAATCCAGGAATGAAACTCTAGGTTCAAAGTAGGTTTGGACATAATTTTCTTATAAATAGACATTTAGTAGGGTCTCTAAAGGAATATCAAATATTTCATCAAAACTTTTCTTCACAAAAGTATCAGCCAGAGTCATTGGAGTCCAGTGACAAGACATAGGTCAGGATGACTGGACGTGGCCTGGATGCAGTGGGAGACCTTGGCCTTTTTAAGATAAGGTCTTTCCCAGGTCTCAGTTTGTCTGTGGCAACACCCATTCAGTGATTAAAGGCTTAGGTAAGAATTGAGGCCAAAAATGGCCTCATTTGCCTTCTCAAAAGAATCAGGTTTTCTAGCCAGAACAGAAACAATTGCTATTTACACTCATTCTGAGTCATCAAAACCCAAGCAATGAGCAAGTGAGGCCTGGGGCTAGAACCTATTTTTGGCAGTCAGTGAGAGCCAGAGTGATTTGGGTTTAAAGCCATAGTCAAGTAGCTCCATTTGAATCCCAATGGGCCTGGTTTTTCAGAGAAACATAAATACATCAGGAAACGTAGAGGAAACTACATGAGACAAAAGGATTAACTTTCCCAGGTTTAAAAAAACAACACCACAATGATAGAATAAATAAGTAGGGAAGAAAAAATCTAGCCCCCAAACCCCAAGATATCTTGTGAAGTATACCATCCCAATACCAGAAATCACAGGCCCAGTCCCTATCCATAGCCATCATATCAAAGGTAAAGAGGAAGCATTTATAAAGTTTGCAAAGCCTTTCATATATACACCTTCCATAGTGTATATATATATATGTATGTATGTATGTATGTACATACATATATATATATATACACACACACACTCCTTTGATCCTCACAAAAACTCTGTGAGGTAGGTGCTATTACTCTTCCCATTTTACAGATGAGGAAACTGAGGCAGACAGGGTCACACAACTAGTAAGTATCTGAGACAAGGTGCAAGCTTAGATCTTCCTGCTTCCAGGTCCTACCCATCTATCCACTGCAGCCTAAATTGTATCAATCAATTGTTAAAATGCAAAGTCTGAAAGGACCAATGGGGTGCTGCTAGGGCCCCCAGGAGAACTATAAGAGCTCAGTTCCACAGTGGTCCAGTAAAGGCAATTCACTCAACCTGGGATCACTGGTTGGACTGGTGTTCACCATTAAGTAATTACCAATTCAAAACTGGCTGTGATCAGAGACAGATGAACTAGAGTCCTGAATGGTCACTTAGGAATTGTCAGCTGAGGACTATGTAAGAGTCAGAGACATCATTAGCCCACTCATGACAGTACTCATCTTCTACTATTGCATGAGTGGTCTCCTTCCAGGACCTGTTTGTGTAAGAGGACCCTGGTTACAATCCTGGCTCTGCTACTCACTACCCACATGGTCTGCAACAAGTTACTGAACTGGGCCTCAGTTCCCTTAGGGCAGCTAGGTGGTACAGTGGATACAGGGCCAAGCCAGCAGTCAGGAAGACTCCTCTTCCTGAGTTCAAATCCAGGCCCAGACACTAACTAGCTGGGTGACCCTGGGCAAGTCACTTAACTTTGTTTGCCTCAGTTTCCTCAACTGTTAAATGAGCTGGAGAAGGAAATGGCAAACTACTCTAGTATCTTTGCCAAGAAAACCCCAAATGGGGTCATAAAGAGTTGGACAGGACTGAAAAATGACTGTGAAAATTGAATCCTCTGAAGTGGTTATATTATCAATATCATTATCATGAATTCCATGAAGCAATTGTTGAATCAGAAAGAAGCTTCATTAATGACTTGGGAAGGCTGGGCATCCTGCATGTGTAAGAGCAAATGTTTTGACAAAAGCACACCTTTATATTCCCTATTCCACATTCGAATTTCCTTCCCGTTTCCGTTCATTAGACGCTATAGAAGTTACAGCCTATCTGAAGCGCCTAATTTCCCCACATGATCTCCGCCCCTAATTACATCTCTCACTCCCCACAGTTCTGTGATCCCTGCCCTTACTTGGGAACACCCCTTTCTACATTGACCTCAGAACTGGTTTGCCTGCCTGTCAGTCTATTCACCACTGAGAGTGCTTTATTATTCTAATATAACTCCCTTTTGTTCAACTTCCACCTAGCCCCAAAACTGCATTCCTTAAGGTTTCCACTTGGCTTTTTGTGGAAATAATAATAAAAAAAACTATTTCTCTGACTAGAGCCTCTGATTAAGTGATATGCAGATGTAACATTCATTTATTCCACAATTATACTATTCAAACTAGCACTATTTGAAGTTATGATTATGTAAAATCTGGTCTTTTATTCCAGCCCAGTGGAATAAATTTGAATAATTAGGACCCAGCTGGGGTTAAAAGGAGATGCTGAATACAGAGACCAGATATTATGGAAAGCATTCAAGTTATTAAGATCTCTTGGCTCTGTTACAAGAGTGAGACACTGTCACAGGGGTTCATTAAGAGATTTATTGCTAATTTGTAACAAGTAGAGAAAAAAGAGGAAATAAGACACAAGACTCCTTAAGTCCATATGGATTGTTCAGGTCAATCAGGTATATAAGGCTGCAGGTCTCAGATCAAGCTGTTAAGAGAAGGGGGCAAGGATGGGGTAATACCATCAGTGAGTTGGCTGACCTTGATGTTATGTTTGTCCTCATTGAAGGCATTTCACAACACGACTGAAAACATCATGCTGAAAGGTATGGGAGCAAGCATACAGCCCTGTTTCACTTCATTGGTGACTGGGAAGCATGAGAGCATTGTCCATTATCCAGAACCCAGGCAAGCATGCCATCATGAAAATGATGTACATTACTGATGAACTTCTCCAGGCAACCAAATTTCTTACATAATTTTCCATAAGCCCTCATGACTGATGGTATCTTGGTCAGATCTACAAATACTATATACAGACTTTTGCTGTGCTGCTGGCATTTCTCCTGGAGTTGTTGGGAAACAAACACCATATTGACCACTCCTCAGCCCTTTCTGAAGACACACTGGCTCTCAGGTAGATGACCATCTTCCAGGTGAAGGATTAGTCTGTTAAGGAGGATTCTGGCAACAATCTTGCGAGCAATGACTAAGAGAGAGACCACCCTGTGATTGTTGCAGGACAATCTATTTCCTTTACCTTTATAGAGATGGACAATGGAGGCGTCCTTTAACTCCTTGAGGGATAACCTCCTCTTGCCATGTAACCCAGAAAATTTCATTCAACTTTTGTATGAACAATGGACCCCCCCACCCCCAATTTGTAAGCCTCGGCTGGAATAGAATCAGCACCAGGTGCTTTGTCACACAAAAGGAGCCTAATGGTATTCAAAAACCTCTTCTTCAGTCAGAACTTCTGCTAGGGAGGGATTGACTTCAACATGAAGTAAATGGTCAATAGCTTCAGCATTGATTGATGATGGTCTGTTGGGAACACTATGGAAGTGTTCAGTCCATCTCTCTAGGATCATGTCCTTATCACTAATCAATGCGACTCCATCAACACTGAGTTGTTGAGATGCACCATATGTCTTTGGCCCATAAATAGCCTTCAGGGTATCATAAAAGTGCTTTGAATTGTTACTAGCAGCATAAAACTGAATTTCATCTGCCTTTTTACTGACCCAAGAATCCTGCATCTCTCTAAGCTTTGCTTGAACTTTTTTGTTTTTATTTTTTGTGAGGTGATCAGTGTTAAGTGACTTGCCCAGGGTCACACAGCTAGTAAGTGTTAAGTGTCTGAGGCTGCATTTGAACTCAGGTCCTCCTGACTCCAAGGCCAGAGTTCTATTCACTGCACCACCTAGCTGCCCCTTGAATTTTACTTTTGATGGAATTAAATGCTGCCCTCTTAGAGATGGATGAACTATCCTGCTGGTAAACCCTGTGGAATTCTCATTTTTCATTTAGCAGCTTCTGAATTTCACCATCATTTTTATCAAATTAGTCTTGATGTTTGTGAGTGTTCTGACCCAGATGAGCAAATGCAGTGCTATGCACCAGATCTCTGAAAGCTGCCCACTCCTTTTCTGCTCCACTTTTGCCAACTGTCTGTTGGCTGAACTTTCCCTCCACATTAGCAACAAACTGTTTCTGATCACAGAAGCGCTCTAATCTGTTGACATTAATTCTCCCGGTACTGATTTTGCCTTGGAGACACCGCTTTTGTTGAATATAAATATTTAGCTTGGAGAGGATAAGTCTATAATCAATCCAACATTCTGTACCACCCACTGCCTTCGTCACTCTCACATACTGTCTGTCTCTTCTTACAATCATATAGTCTATTAAATGTCAATGTTTGCTGCGAGGGTACATCCACAAAGTTTTATTGTATTTAGGTAAATGGAAAACAGTCTTGGTGATGAGGTCATGAGATGCACAAGTCTACAGTAATAAGTGATCATTGTGGGGGCAGCCAGGTGGTGCAGTGGATAGAGCACTGGCCCTGAAGTCAGGAGGACCTAAGTTCAAATCTGGCCTCAGACACATAACACTCACTAGCTGTGTGACTCTGGGCAAGTCACTTAACCCCAATTGTCTCACCAAAAAGCAATGAATAAATAAACAAATAAACAAATGAATAAATAAAGTGACCATTGCTGTTGCTGTTTCCAACTCCATTCCTCCCTGGGACTCCCTGCCAAGTCTGATAGCCTGAGCCTACTCTAGCATTAAAGTTACCGGGAATTATAAACTTGTCCTCCTTTGGTTCATTGATGATAAGGTTCTCCAGGTCATCATAAACATTTTCTTTGACCTCATCAATGTTCATCATTGTGGGAGCATAGGCATTGGTGATGGTGGCATGACATTGTCCTGCAAGGGGCAATCACATTATCACGAGCCTGTGATTCACTCCTTTTGGTAGGCATACAAGGTTGTTGACTAGATTAGTTTTTCTTGCGGAACTTAGACCAGCTTCACAGCACTCCCCTTCACCGCAGCCACTCCAGAAAAATGTGAATCCAACTCCAACTTCAGTAAGCTGGCCTTCATTTGCCAGCCCTGTTTCACTCAGGGATGCTATTTGGATTTGATACTGGCTGAGTTCCTTCACAACAAGAGCTGCTCATCTTTCAGGTCTACTAGATTTTGTGCTGTCTATAAAGTGTGCATACATTTCATGTACCTATGGCGAGTGGAATCATCTTGGCAGAAGTTTTTGTAGTTTTGTGTGTGTGTGTGTGTGTGTGTGTGTGTGTGTGTGTGTGTGTGTGTTTTGACTGCATGGTGGGATCCCCACCTGTTTCAGTAATCAGGCCCGTGTTGGGTAAGCAGACAATTTTTAGGCCACCTTTTCTAGTCCCTTTTTCACACCAGGAGGTGAGCAGAGTGATCCTTAAAAGGCTATTCAGACACCCACAGGGCTGCCAAATCCCGCTGCTGCTTCCAGTGAGAAAACAACCCTATGGCCTGGGCCACCTGTGTGCAGGGCTGTGACTCCAGCTCAAACAGTATCCCCACCTGTTGCTTCATCACTTGCCTGTCACCATATGACTTCGAGATAGGTAAAAATGGTAAAATGGTATTAGTGATGTGTTTTGATTCATGTGTAAATCGGATTTAAGGGAGGCAGAGTTTCACAAAATCATTGACCTCACTCTGTCTTCCAGAATCATCACAGTCCAGTGGCAGGACAGAGTCAGGACGACTGGTGATGGCTGGGGATGCAGTGGATGACCTTGGGGTCTTTGGTGTCTGACCAAGCTCTAAGCATTCCACCGCGCCTGCTTCAGCCGCCTTTGTGGCCGTTGGTACAAACTGTTCTCACCCTCCCATTCCACCAGGTGAAGTCTCATGCTTGGGGTGGACAGCCCCCTAACTCACCCCTCAGTTACTCTAAGCCTGGTTTAGCCCATCTGCCAAAAGACCTCATCAGAGTATGGCCATTATGCACACTCCAGCTTCTTGGAACCACAGGTGAGAGTTGGGTGGAACAGGTGGACAGCAAAGGTGGAAAGCAGCCCTCACACCAGAGGTGCCAGTATTCCCTGAACACACTGCACACCCCCGTGTTCACTTGTAGCTACCAACACTGTTGAACCAGGCCAAGAAGTGCTTGAACTCTGACATGATGTACAACTAGCGAGAACCTGCCTCAGTTTAAAGATGAGGATGTACTTCATAGTTGGCTGTGCTCAGGAAGACTCATTTTCCTGAATTCAATGATGGCCTCAGATACTTACTTGCTGTGTGACCCTGGGCAAGTCACTGCACCCTATGTGCCTCAGTTTCCTCATCTACAAAATGAACTGGAGAAGGAAATGCAAACCACTTCAGTGTCTTTGCAAAGAAAGTCCCAAATGAGGTTACAAAGAGTAGGATACAACTGAAACAACCAAACAAAAAACAATAACGCAGGAGAAGAAGCGCTGAATCAGGAGGTTGTCTGGGTTCATATCTGACCTCTGACACATACACCCTGGCCTCTGAGCATGTTGTGTGACCTTAGAAGAGTCAATTAATTAATCTTCCTGGACCTCAGTTTCCTCATTTGTAAAATGGACTAGCTGTCCCCAGAGGTCCCTTCCAACTCTACAGTCATGGTTATATTCTCCTAAGTTCTCAGACACTGCAGAAGTTATGTACGAATAAAGACACATAGTAGGCTAGAACACTTTTTAAACCCTCTCTTTCTGTGTGTATAGCATCATTACTTTCCTCTCTGTTTCGAAATTGTTGAGAGGATCTGTGTGTCTCCAAAAGAATTCTAACCTTGTCAACAACAGGCATCTGGGTAGGAAGGAAGCCACTTTATGTCCCAACTTAGTGAATATAAATATAAAAGGGTCTCACAGACCCCAGCCCAGGGCTTTAAGTAAAGATAAGAGTCAAATATCCCAGCCACATGTCTGGTTTTTAGCCAATCATTGCCTCTTGACCCTCTGAGAAGCAAGGAAACTGATGAGGCATCAACAATGTATGGCAGCAATGGGGGGGGGTCCCCCCCTTAGAAGAGGAAAAGACAAATGATCCTTTTGAAGTTCCTACCACCTCATGAGCTGGTCTGTGAGCGCAGACAGAAGCATAACCCCTGACTGGTAGTGTGAGATTTTTCCTATAGTCAGTTATCCAGTATCCCCATGATACAGATAAGGAAACTGAGGTAAAGAGGGGTTAAGTGACTTTCCCAGGGTCACATAGCTACTAAGTGTCTGAGGCTGGGATTTGAACTCAGATCTTCTCAACTCCAGTTGCAGCGCTCTATCTACCTTACTCCCCAGCTGTCCCTGGAGTCAGGAAGACCTGATTTCAAATCTGGCCCCAGTCACTTACTGGGCCTGGGCAAGTCATAACCTCTGACTGCCTCACTTTCCTCAGCTGTAAAAGGGGGATAATAATAGCACTTACCTCTCAGAAGTGTTGTGAGGATTAAATGAGGATAATATTTGTCAAGTGCTTAGCATGGTCCTTGGCACACAGTAGGGCATTTAATAAATGTGCGTTTCCTGCCTTCCCAGACAAGAGGCGTGTCTCCTCTGTAATCATCTAAGGGAACTCCAGTGGCTATCTCACCCTTGTAACAGCAGGAATGCTTTCCATAATATTTGATCTCTGTAGCTCAACACCTCCTTTTAATCCCCAGCTATGTCCCAATCATTGAAATCTGCACTCGATATCTCCTTTGGGCTAGAACAAAGAACCATATTTTACATAATCATCACTTCAAATAGTGCCAGTTGGAATACATACACCCACTTCAGGGAACCTGGTAATCAGGACCTGGCTGTATATGAGCATTCATTTATTATTCAGGATTTTTATAACTACAAGTACCAACCTTCCTCTGTGAACATCTATGAACTGATGTTGAGATCTTTGCATCTTGAAGTAGTATGGTTCTGGTGTAGTGGAAAGGGTGCTACCCTCAGTGTCAGAGAACCAGGGTTTAAATCTTGGTGTTTCTTCTTCTACCTGTGTGACCTTGGTAAAATCACTTCCCTTGGCTTCAGTTTCCTCACCTGTAAAACTGGCCTCTGAGGTCAATTCCATTTCTAAATCCATGATATTAAGATCCTTGTGAAAGTCTGTCCCAGCCCAATCCAGGGCAGCATTCTTTTGTAGGTGGGCAGTGGAATGCAGTAAGAGCAGCTAGATGGCACAGTGGATAGAGTGCCTGGTCTGAAGTCAGGAAGATTCCTCTTCCTGAGTTTAAATCTGGCCTCAGACACTCTTGGGCAAGTCACTTAACCCTGTTTGCCTCAGTTTGCTCAGCCCTAAAATTGGCTGGAGAAGGAAATGCAAACCACTGCACTATCCCTGACAAGAAATTGTCAATAGGATTGAGTTGGGCACGACTGAACAACCACAAAATGAGATATAGGTGTGGTCTCAGACACATTCTGGCTACGTGACTTTGGGCTTGTCATTTAACTTTAGTTCTCCAGAACAGTGGTGTTAAACTCAAATTGCAACAGGGGCCACTAACCCCTCCCTCAACCACAAGAATCCCTGCAGACCACATACTTACTTATCTGATTGTTTCTTGGTGTTTAGCTCTTTGTGACCTCATGGACTATATCCACAGGGTTTTCTTAACAAAGATACTGGAGTGCTTTGTCATTTCCTTCCCCAGCATATTTCCCCTTAGAAAACCATATTAAGATTGCCTATAATTTGTTGTATTTTTATTTTATTTTGTTCAAGATTTCTCAATTGAATTTTTTTCTGGTTTGGACAGGACTCCAGAGTATTGGAGCCTCATGCAGCCTGCTAACCGCATGTCTGACACCTCTATCCTAGGTGACTCTCTGAAGAATGTAATTTGTAGAGAAGGTGCCAACCTGTGTGAGTAGAAGGCATTTTTCTTCTCCAGAGTAGTTCCCTAGACCTATTCCTTATTCCCCTAACCTAAGGGTCCAATGGTTTTCCTTAGAGAAACAAACTACAAGGTCTTTCCCCTTGACAATGATCAAGCAGGTTAGAGAAAGGAAATTGGAATTAGGAAATTGTTTTCAGCTTTCCTTTGTCATTTTACTATCTGGCCTTGCATCCTGAAACTGCTGGGAGGAACTCTCCCTGCTTCCAAAATGGTGATAATCATCAGTTCAGACTAAAGTGACAATCTTTGTAGCAGCCTAGTTTATCTAGATATTTTGTATTCTAAGGATATTTTGTATCTTACGGAGAGACGAGATGGATGAATGACTCCCGCTTCTCCCCCACCCCCCATCCTCACCATCCCATTCAGCTTTAGAATCCCTGGGAACTAGAAAGCCTGAAGCCTCTCTAATAGGCATAACAAGATTATTACATGTAATGTAGACCCAAGGGGGCTTCTCCTCCCACATGTAAGGGAAGTCCAGAGAAGGCTCCCATTGGTAGCTTGTAGAGTAATATAATAATATTATATTCTATCTCATAATAGAGGGCTTTTATATAGTTCTTAAAGGTTTGCAAAGCACTTTACATATGGTATCTCACGTAACACTCATCTTTTATAAGTCTCTTTGCACTGGATAAAAGGAAGTTACCCAGGTCTACACCTGATATGTTGTTCATCCTTCATTTTTGAAGAGGACCAGTGACATCGCAGGGTGATGTCTTGACTTGCACATGAATTGGATTTAAGTGAGACAGAGTTGGGCAAAATCATCAGCCTCACTTTCTTTTCTGGAGTCATTGAAGTCCAGTGGCAGGACAAAAGTCAAGGCCACTGGCAATGCCTGGGGATGCAGTAGATGATGTTGGCATCTTCGATGTCTGACTAAGCTCTTAGCGCTCCACAGCACCAGCTTCAGCCCCCCCTTCATGGCTATTGGAACAAATTGTTCTCATCTACCCATTCCCCTGGGGGAAGCCTTCATATGCTTCTGATAGACATCCTCCTAATTCACTGACAGGTTTGAAGCCTGCCAATTACCCTCAAGTGGGGTTAGCCTGTCTTTCAAGAGGATTTACCAGGGTGTGGCCGATGCACAAGGTACAGCTTCTTGGAGTCACAAGTTAAAGTTGGGTGCAGGTGGACACCAAAGGTAGATGAGCGGCCCTGAAAGAGGCATGGCAAGTCCTCACACCAGAGATGCTAGTGCTCTGAATACTCCACACACCCCATACTTGATATAGGACTTCACCAAAGTCTCTCTGTCTCTGTCTTTCTCTCTCTCTCTCTCTTTCTCTGTCTCATACAAAATACCTTCTTTCTTTATTAGACTAGGGATCATGTCATTTTTTTCTCATCTGGCTCGTGTTCTCTCTTGGCTCGTGACCTGCTTATCACCTGAGCTGTGGAAGGCAAACTGTAGCAAATATTAGCCCAGCTCAATGATGCTTAGCCTAGGGAGGATGTAACTGTTTCTCTGCAGCTTTTTCCATTCTGTGCCTCAGGCTTAGTTCTGGAGGTATCAAATTGGGCTTTTATCCAGAACCATCCAGTTTTCCAAACTCTATCACTGAGCTGCTATCAGATATGAGATAAGGATTAGCAGCTACTGATTTCTTTGTTGCAGAGGCGATCCGGTAAGTCAAGTCAATAAACATTTATTGAGTGCCTACAGAGTGCCAGGCACTCTGCCAAGCCTTAGAGATACAAAGAAAGGGAAAAACAGCTCCTGCCCTAACAGAGCTCCTGGCCTAATGGAGGAGACAACAATGTTGCAAACAATTGAACACAAACAAACAAAATAGATGTGAGACAAGCAACAGAGGGAAGGCACTAAGATTAAGGCAATGGGGAAAGGTTTTCTTAGAGAAGGTAGGATTTTAGCTGGGACTTGAAGGAAACCAGGGAAGCCAGGAGCTGGAGGTGAGACATAGGGGTACAGCCAGAGAAAATGCAGGAGGAGCAGAAGGGTGACATAGGCACAGCCGTTTTCTTTTTTCTCTAGGTTTTTAAAAATTGATTTCGATTGCCCTCAGACAGATCAGCTCATAGCCAGCCGTATTCAACAATGGTTAAATTAGTTTTTCTGAAGAAGATCTAGGGTTCTGGGTGAACCACAAATTAAATATGAGTCAGCAGTATGATATAGCAGATACATATAAAGCTAATCCAATCCTGAACTTCATTAAGAGCAATATAAGTTACAGGAGTTAGGAAATGATCATCCCACTGTACTCTGCCATCATAAGACCTTAAGGCATCAAGACAGAGATGATCCCAAGGACACTCCTGTTTCTCACCCTCTTGACCCTGCTAGCTCTCCCCTTTACCCCCCACATTCTTCATGAGTCATCCCGGATACTCCCTGACAATCCCAGTGACATCCCTTGATGTCAGTGGCTGGTAGAATTTTGGGCAAGTGTCAACATTCCCACGGGGATTCTTGTGGAATGAGCAGATGAGAACAATTTGTTCCAATAGCCATGAAGGCAGCTGCAGCTGCTGCTGTGGCGTGCTTAGAGCTTGGTTAGACATAAAAAAATGCCAAAAATGAACTTCAGCAATCACCAGCAATCATCAATTGTGAAATCATGTGCACTCTGAAGTGCACAATCCTTTGAAACTGAGATGCAACAAAGTATGGATTGATTCTCTGCTGGTTGTGCTAATTTTGGCCTAACACCACCAAGAAAACACAGGTGCTCCATCAGCCAGCACCACACCATCCATATGTGGAACCATTGGTTATAGCAAATGGAGAAGTTTTGAATGCTGTGGATAAGGTCACTTATCTTGCCAGTATACTTTCCAGGAATATATGAGGTTTTTTTTTTTTCTTAATAGTATTTTATTTTATTTTTGTCCAGTTACATATACAAATAGTTTTCAACATTCAGTTTTATAAGATTTTGAGTTCCAAATTTGTTTCTCCCTCCCTTCCCTTCCCCCTCCCCAAGACGGCATGCAATCTGATATAGGCTATACATGTACAATCATATTAAACATATTTCCACATTAGTCATGTTGTGAAAGAAGAGTCAGAGCAAAAGGGAAAAACCACAAGAAAGAAAGAAAAAGAGAGAAAGTAGTATGCTTCAATCTACATTCAATCTTCAGTCTCCATTGTTCTTTCTCTGGATGTAGATAGCATATTCCATCTTGAGTCTTTTGGACTTGTCTTAAATCATTGTATTTCTGAGAAGAGCTAAGTCTATCAGAGTTGGTCATGGCACAGTGTTGCTGTTACTGTGTACAATGGTCTCCTGATTCTGCTTACTTCACTCAGTTCATGTAAGTCTTTCAAGATTTTTCTGAAATCTGCCTGCCCATCATTTCTCATAGCACAATAGTATTCCATTATATTCATATAACACAACTTGTTCAGCCATTTCCCAATTGATAGGCATCTCCTCAATTTCCAGTTCTTAGCCACCACAAAAAAAAGCTGCTATAAATATTTTTGTACATGTGGTGTTTTCCAGGGATGTACACATCGATAATAAGGTTGACACATGCATTGCCAGAGCTAGCTCAGTTTTTGGGAGGCTTTGAAGGAGAGGATAGGAGAGAAGAGGTATTAGACTGACTACCAAATTCAAAGTCTGCAGAGCTTTGTGCTGACCTCATTGTTGTATGCCTGTGAAACCTGGGCAATATAACAGCACCATGCCAGCAAATTGAATCATTTCCATTTTAATTATCTTAGGAAGATTCTAAAGATCACCTGGCAGGATAAGATATCAGACACTGAGATCCTTTTTCTCTTCTCTTTTTTCAATAGTATTTTATATTAATTTATTTTACACTTAAATACTAAAACTTAAATACACAATAAGAAAAGAAAAAGAAACATTATAAATTTAAATGCTAAGACTTAAATAGAAAATAAGAAAAGAAAAAAAAAGCTTTGCCATGTGCACAGCAGAATGTAAGAGAGGATTCAAATTATGCAACAAATTTCCCATTTCAAGAAAGTCTATATAATAAATACTACACATTGTGTTCTGAGCTGTCCATCTTTGCTTCCTTGTAAGTTTTCTTTTGTTCTCTGATGTGCACTTTTTACTTTGTTCTTTTTTCCCCCTTCCACCCCCAAGAAAGCTACAATTAAGCTCGGATATATTTGTATGTATGTATGTATATATGTGTGTGTATGTATGTATATACATATATATATGCTCACACATAAATATACAATATGCATATACATATACTTACATATACACATATATACTTAGATATCTATAATCATACTTATATATAGATATATAGATTTGTGAAATTATGATTTTTATATTGATGTATGTGATATGAGTAATGAATATACTAATAATTTAGAATTTGAAAGAATTACCTTTTCTAGCTTGCGAGTGAGAACTCACAATGCAGCTTAAAATGATCACTCAAACTTTGACAACTCCCACAATCACTGGCATCTTTGTGCCTGTGTATCTGAAGTGAAGTGAATCAAAGACTGCAGAAACTGTTCAAGTCACAGAACTCTGGTCCTGTGACCCACCAACTAACAACCATCGTTTGTAAGGCACATTCCCCGCTCCATTCCCACTTGTGATTTATGTATATAATCTCTGTCTTCACTTGAGCAAGGTGGAATTCTGATCAGGAGAATTCCCAATTTGCAAATCTATTCCTCATAATGAAACTAATTAATTAAACAGCTGCCTGATTACTGGCACTTTGTCTCTGGCCTGCTGTTTCATTCTCAGAGTAGAGACTGGCTCAGTAAAATCCGGTTTAACACATTCAGATTCATCTATGTAAGACTGTACTATACTTGTCTGTCCTCTGCTTCTCTGAGGGTGGATAAGGTCTTCCTTCATAGATTCAAGTCTTTCTCTATTTTTCTAAGTCCACCAACTTATTGTTTCCTATACTACAGCAATATCCCAACCTTATACTGTCTAGTTATTTTAAGTAGTCTACAACTACGTTGATTAATATTGGCTGACATAATGAAGTTTCCCTATTTTTTTCTTCCGATTAAATCTATTTTAGCATTAACTTTGTCTGAGATCATGATTACTATCCTATTTTTTTCCTGAATAATTTCTATTCCTGATCTTCATTTTATGTTTGTGTGTATGTCCTATTTCCTATCCCTCCTGACTCCTCTACTTTAACTTATACCCACTATCTTGCCCTCCTATTACTTAACCTACCTCTCTACCAAAGATAACTCCCTTATCCTGTCCCTCCTACCCTAAAATCTCTCCTTTAACCTCTCCTCCCCCTCATCCCCTAAGCCTTTATTTTTTTCTGAATTTAGAAGACTTTTATGCCTATCCACAATATATATGTATTGTTCCCTTTTTAACCCATTCCCAATGAGAGTAGGGTTCTAGAACTACCAACCATCCTCCCCCATCTAATTCCTCTGTGTCAGCTCTTCCTCTCACACCTCATTTTTATATGATAATTACTCTTTTTATCCTTTCCTAGATGGTTTGCTTTTTAGTATCACATCATATTCAATTCTACTCCAATCTTTCTTTCAAACTACCCAATTACTAATGACAGTCATAGGCACACAATTTACATTTCCTCCTATAAAAATTTAACAACCCATGCTTATTGGATTCCTTCCAATTAGTCTTTGGTGTTTACATTATATTTCTCTGGGATCTTGAATGCCAAATTTTCTATTGATTTCTGTGAGGGACTGTCTGATGTTG
>NW_020954808.1:3437398-3479480 GCF_900497805.2 Vombatus ursinus
TGGGGGGAAAGATGGGGCAGCAGGCATTGGGGCACTTCTGGGAGCCTTTCTTCCTGAGCCTGTGGAGCTAATAGTCTGTATCATTTACACAGTGACCCCCACGGATTCCCAAGTGATTGTGTGCCAGCCCTGGCTCCTGTGTGGGATCGTGGCCTACAACCCCCAGGAGAATCAATGCTGTGAGGATGGCAGTGTTCAGCCCTTGCCCCTGAGCTGTGGTCCTACATTCAGCTATGACCCCTGCTTTCAGCATTGCTGCCCCGACTCTTACTGGCAGAAGTACATTGTGGTCAATAAGACCAGGGGAGGGACTGAGAGAGGCAACTGTGAAATGGTGAGCTCCAATTAAGAGCAGACATCAGGGAAGGATCCTCTCTCTCACCCTGCAAGTCTCTTGTCAATAATGAGATTGTAAAGGAATATTACTGTACTATAAGAAATGATAAGCAAGATGACTTCAAAAAACCTGGAAAGACTTACATGAACAGAATGAACAGAATCAGGAGAACATTGTACACAGTAACAGCAACATTGGGAGATGAAGAACGGTGAATGACTTAGTTATTCTCAGCAATACAATGATTCAAGAAAATCCCAAAGGACTAATGATGAAGTATACAATCCACCTCCTGAGAAAGAACTGATATTGGTTGAATACAGATTGAAGTGTGCTACTTTTCACTTTCTTTCTTTCTTTTTTTCTTTTATTAAAATTGTCTTGGAAGAAATGACTAATACAGAGATGTTTTACATAATTACACATGTATAACCTATATCTGATTGCTCACTGTCTCAGAAAGGTAGAAGGGGAAGGAGGGAGGGAGAGATAGAATTTGAAACTTAAAACTTGAAATAAAAATTTTAATAATTTGGAAAAAAGAAAGAAAAAAGACTCCTATCTCCAAAGGCAGTTCCCAGGACTCAAGAGACTGATGTTGACCCAAAACCTGGGGTTTCTTCAGTGGATGGGCCTTGAGGGGCAGGAGGAGGGAGAGGGGAGGGAGAGGGGAGGGAGAAGCCTCTTGGACAGGGACTCCTGGCTGCACTGTTCTCCTCCTCCATTGTGGATCTGCCTATAGGGAGGTCATCCATATGCCTTTGCTGAACATGGGCATAGGGACTTGGGGGTGGGGTAAGTGTGTCTTCAGGGATTCTCACTTTCTATCTCATTCCTGTTTGGGTTGGGAAGGCCAGTATCAGTCATGCACAATCCACTGGGTGTGGGGCTCCCTCTTTCTTCTTATTATATGAGTATTCATAAGTAGTAATAATCACCTCATTATATAAAGCCAATACCACCCATTGCTTTTACCCTTTCGTTAGAAGTTCTCACAAACAGCCATGTGAGGGAGACAGTGCAGTGCTGACCCTCTTTTTACAGATGGGGAAACTGAGGCCTAGAATGGGATCAGGACTTGCCCAAGGTCACACAGTGGGTCAAGACTGGGATTGCAACACAGATCTCCTTATGCCTAGCCATCTAAATGCACAGATATGGAAACACAAACACCTGCTTTCACCTGCAGACCTTCCTAGCTTCTCTCCCTCTTTGGACCCTGGTTCACAGCTTGGTGAATGCCAAGTCCTGGATTTGGGAGGGGGATAGCAAGTTGAGCTGTGAAGACAGAGACCCCAGGCAGTACTGGACACACACAATGAGAAAGGAACAGAGGAGAAGGGAGCCTGAAGAGCCCAGGTCCCAGTTGGGTTCCACTCTGGGCAGGAAGGGAAGGGGGCTTATTGAGGGGCAGAAGGAAGACAGAAATAAAACTACTGCCTTGGGTTTTCAAATTTGGCCTGCTTGTGTCACCTTTGTTGCCAAGGACGGGGAGGAGCTAGAGCCTTGACACTGGAGGGAAAGGATTCCCCTTCTTTGCCTGAACCCCATCCAACAGCCCTCACTCTGGCTGGGTGCCTGGGTGCAACATTAGCCCATGTAAAGTGAGCACACAGCTCCCTCTTGTGGACATGGGGGGAAGCAGCGATCCCTGCTCACTCAGGGCTGTTGAAAGGGACCTGGGAAATTCATGAAGTCATTGGAAATAAGAGTTGACAAGAAGAGCTAACATTTATAGAAGCTTTCATATTTGCAAGTGTGTTCAATAATAAATCGTCTCATTTTCTGCTAGACCTAGAGCGGGGAAGCACTTAGAGGTTGTGCAGCCCAGGCCGTTTACAGATAAGAAAACCAAGGTTCAGAGGTAGGGAAGAGCAGAGGAGGGATTTGAACCCATGATCTCTAAAGCTAGCTCCACTTCTACCATACCACACCACCTCTTTCCAGGGAAAATGAGGCTCAGAAATGGGAAGGGGTTTGCCCAAGCTACCAAGTGCATCAGTGGCAGAAGCAGGTCTCCTGCTGGGTATGACTAGACAATCTTACTTGCTGAATCACTGACACATGGCCAGGAAACTGTCTAGGAAAGACAAAACCAGGAGGGCTGGTAAGGTTCCCAGGCAGGCCACAGAAGTGGATGGACAAAGGAGAAGTGCTCTTCTTTATGACCACTAGCCACTCCTCTCTAGTGCTGACCCCAGAAGCCAAGTAGTCAGTCAGTCAATAAACATTTAAAGGTCTACTATGTGCCAGGCACTGTACTAAATCGTGGGGCTACAAAGAAACAAAAAAGCTGTCCCTGATCTCCAGGAGTTCACAATCTAATGGAGGAGAAAGCATGCAAACAACTGTGGACATTGCTTGTTAGCAAGGAATAGGATAAATTGAAAATAATCAGCAGAGGCATGAAAATTATTGCGGATTGATAAGGCTTCCTGTAGAAGGTGGGATTTCAGGGGAAACTTAATGCGAACCAAGGAAGCAGGTGGAGATGAGGAGGAAAAGCACTCCAGGAATGAGGAAGAGCCAGAGAAAATACCTGAGGTCCGGAGATGGAGTGTTTGTGGGAAGAACAGCAAGGGAGTCAGTGTTACTGGATGGCAGAGCACTCCATGGGATGTAAGGTGTACCAGCCATGCCGACCTTGTGTCGGCCGCGCTGACCCTCTCCTCCTATAAGGAGCAGGCTGCCAGAGTCATACTCACTCTCGAGTCTTCGGTCCTCAGCCGGATAAACACACAGAGACGAGCCATCGGGAGGTGCCAACACCAGAGCTTTATTCAGAGGCCATCACAGCAAGCCATCACAGCAAGGCCAAGCAGGAAGGCCAGAGCAACAGAGCAGGAGCCAAGAGAGAGCGAGAGAGCGCGTGATCTGACCACGCTCGTTCCTAAATACCTACCTAGCCCCTCCTCCCCAGTCCGCTTACTAGCCAATGATTGTAGGGTCAGATACTGGAAGGGGCTGTCTGAGTTTAGCACACCAAGGAAGAGGGAGTGACGTAGGAGGCTAGGACCGGATACAGGAAGGAGGCGTCTGGGATTAGTGCATAGACAGAGTACGTGACCTAGGAAGTCAGGAAGGAGGCATCTGGGGTCAGTTCTACACAAAGGGACCCAGGAAATCAGGAAGGTCACAAGATGGAGGCGTCTGGGGTTGACGTTGCATATAGGGAGGGGACTAAGCAAAGGGAACTCATCCTCTGCCATCCCACTCCCACGTGGCACCGCCCCTTGCCTCAGGAGCACAAGCTCTGGCTACTTCCTTGCACCCAGCTTATCTCACATAGCACTGCCCACTGCCTCAGGGCTTCTCTGTACCCAGCCCATCCCAGTTCACCACGACTCCGCCTACCACAGCCCCTGCCTCGACTTCCAAAATACCCAGATTCTACCCTACTCTTGCCACAGCACCCAACTGGCAACTGCCAACATCAGACAGTCCCTCACAGTAAGGTATAAGAAGACTGGAAAGGAGGGAGGGGTCAGGTTGTGAAGAGCTTCCAGTGCCCAACAGACATTTTTATATTTGATCCTGAAGGTGACAGGAAGTCACTGGAGTTGATTGAGTAGGGGATGACATGACCACATCTATGCTTTAGGAAAATCACTTTGGTGGCCTAATGGAGGATGAACTGGAGTGGGGAGAAACTTGTGGCAGGAGACCATCCTGTAAGCTATAGCAAAAGTCTAGATGTGAGATGATGAGGGCTTGCAGCAGGGTGAGGGCAATGTCAGAGGACAGAAGGGGGCTGCAAAGGTGAAATCAACAGGCCTTGACAATAGATTGGATATGGGGGGATGGGGGAAGGGGGGCAGGGAAGGACAGGGAGAGAGAGAAGTAGTAAATGACACCTACACTTGTGAGCCTGGGAGACTGAGAGGATAACGGTGCCCTTAGTAGTAACAGGGGAAGTTCAGAAGGTAAGAGGCTTTGGCGGGAAAGAGACTGAGTTCAGTTTTGAGAATGTCAAGTTGAAGATGTCTTGGGGACACTCAATTCAAGATGTGTAATGGGCAATTGGACATGTGAGAATGAGGGTGAGCAGAGAATTTAGGGCTGGATAAGTGGTTTTAAGATTCATCAACATCCAGATGAGCTAATAAGATCATCAAGGGAAATATTATAGAGGGAAAAGAGAAGCAGAATAAAGCTCATTCCCTCTTCCACATGACAGCTTTTGGAATACAGTTGGCATACCTCTCCCAGTCATCAATGGAGTGAAACAAGGCTGTGTGTTTGCTCCCATGCTCTTGAGCATGATATTTTCAACCATGTTATCAAATGCCTTCAATGAGGATGAACATGGCATCAAGGTCAGCTGCTGCCCTGATGGTAACTTCTTCAACTTGAAAAGGCTACAAGCCAAGGCTAAAGTGGAGGGAGTGTTGATGCATGGTTTTCTGTTGGCCGATGACTGTGCACTCAGTGCAGCCTCTGAAGCTGAGATGCAACAAAGTAGGAATTGATTCTCTGCTGCTTGTGCTAATTTTGGCCTAACAATTAACACTAAGAAAACACAGGTTCTCCATCAGCCAGCACCACACCATCCATGCGTGGAACCAATGGTTACTGCAAATGGACAAGTTTCGAATGCATTGATAATGAGATTGACACACCCATTGCCAGAGCTAGCTCATTGTTTGGGAGGCTCCAAAGGAAAGTGTGGGAGAGAAGAGGTATTAGATTGACTACCAAACTGAAGGTCTACAGAGCCATTGTGCTGACCTCATTGCTGTATGCCTGTGAAACCTGGCCAGTATACTAGTGCCATTCCAGGAAACTAAATTGCTTCCGTTTGAATTGTCTTAGGAAGATTCTGAAGATCACCCAGCAGGATAAGGTCCCAGAGATTGAGGTCTCTTCTTGAACTAAACTGCCAAGCATTCGAACTCTGCTTCCAAGAGTGGAGCTGGCCACATTGTTTGAATGTGGCCTATGATTGCCAAAAAGACTATTTTATGGAGGACTCACACAGGACAAGCACTCACAGAAGAAGTGATCAGAAGAAGTGATACAAGGACATTCTCAAGGTCTCTCTTCAGAACTTTGGAATTGACTGTGTAACACGGGAGACACTGACACAGGACCACCCAGCATGGTGTGCCCACATCAGAGAAGGGGCTGTGCTCTATGAGCAAAGCAGAATTGAAGCAGCTCAAAAGAAACACAAGATGTACAAATTTAGAGAATCCACCCCAAATGTTCACATGGACTATTTGTGCCTGACCTGTGGTAGAACATTCCGAGCTCATATTGGCCTGATCAGCCACAGTTGGACATACTGTGACTTCACTCTAGCATAGCGATGTCATTTTTGTCCTCTTCAACAACGATGGTCAACAACCAACCACCTCTTCTCCTCTACGGGCCGAGGGTCCTCTAGTTTTCTCGACTGATCCTCATATGGCATGGTCCTGAGGCTCTCCATAATCTTGGTTGCCCTTCACTGGCCTATCTCCTGCTTCCCCATCCCCTTCCTAAAATGTATTGTTGAGAACTGATCAGGATGTTCCAGCTGTGGTCTGAATAGGACTCAGCTTCCTTCCTTCTGGACTCTACCACTTTCCTAATATAGCCAAAGATCCCATTCTTTTTTTTTTAACTTGCCATGTGACTCTGTTGACCTGGTTGGAGCTTGCAGTTCTCTAACACTCCCAGATCCTTCTTTGATGTCTCGCCATGACACCTCTACCTTTTACTTGGGAAGTGGATCTTTTTTAACCCTAGCTGAAGACTTTCTCTAATCTGCTAAGTCTTCTTGGATGGGTGATTGACTGATGAGGAAGAATGTGAGGGTTGTCAAGGCCTGGAAGTTCATTTTTGTCCCCTAAGTCTCTCTAGTAGTAGGAAGGGAGGCAAAAGGTCATGAAGTCCAACTGATGCTGAGTCATCTACTCAGGAAAGGAAACACCGAGCAAAGAAGATAGCAAGGGGCCCAGGCACAAGCTTAATTCCTTAGGTCCTTCTTCCCTATGACCGGAAGCCCATCCCCCATCTTCCCATGGGGGTCTAAGTGATGCGGGCTAGAGGTTAGGGGTCCTGGAATCCCAAAATCACGACACCTGGGTCCTGCCCAAAAGAATTCGACCCAAGCCTTCTTGCGGCCAAAAAGAGGTTTATTGAAGATTCGCCATATTAGCTAGACTCTTAAGGAATCTGAGCATCTATGGGCTATTGGCTAGATTCTAAGAATCAGAGCCTCTTAATGGAGACAAGATGGACCTTATATACAGAAAGACCGTGGGAGGGATCTAGGAGTGACCAAGTAGTTTGGGGTGATGTGAGGAAGGGTATAAGGAGATCTGGATGGGAGTGGCTAGTAAGCTGGAGTGAACAGAACTCCTGGGACCTGGACCTTGTGGCCAAGGGAGAATGGAGCCTAGCTAGGATTAAGGGTGGGAAATGACTGGGGGCCATAGGGAGGTAAAACAATGGAGGGCTAGGCTAGGTTAAGGGTAATAGAAAATTGGGAGATTGGGAGTAGCCACAATAAAAGGCCAGTTGGTGGGATTATAGCCTCAGGCGAACAGGAGAGATTTGGCCAAGTGGGAAAATCCAGGGGTCTAAATCCCAGCGTTACCTGGACCACACTTTGACAATTGCTGCCCTATGGGATGCCCTCCTTACACCTGGGAGCAGCCCTAGACGCTGAATTAAATGTTACCTGGTACAAAGAGAACAATCTCAATTCTGGATTTATTTGAGGTTTGATAAATTCACTGGGGGACAATTATTCTTTGTGGCATAATTGATCTGTGCTCTGGATACACCACCCTTGATGGGATATGGGCCTTGGGAAACTCCACCACCACCCTGAAGTTTCCTTGAATTTTCCTACATGGTCAAGTCTCTGGCATTCACCTGAGGCATACACCCATCCCAGTAATCCTCTCAACTGGATTTTCATTGTGGCCTATGCCCAATCTCCCAAT
The DNA here is from genome assembly GCF_900497805.2 of Vombatus ursinus. NCBI lineage: Eukaryota > Metazoa > Chordata > Mammalia > Diprotodontia > Vombatidae > Vombatus > Vombatus ursinus. Next base: position 3,444,671 of record NW_020954808.1, read on the forward strand.
TATCTGTTACCTCTAAACTAGCCCAGTCCTTCATTGCCTGTTACCTCTAGATTGCCCAAGCCACATCCCACCCTTAATTCCTTCTCTACCCCTTCTCTGTTCCCACAGTCTTCTATATAAAAGATCCATCTTGCCTCCATTAAAGTGCTCAGATTCATTAAGAGTCTGGCCAATGCCGAGATTCCTTAAGATTTTGCCCACCTCTATCATGTGTTCTAATAAACCTTGTCTTTGGTTGAAAGAAGGCTTGAGTTGAATTCATTTGAGGCAGGACCTGCGTCTCTTGCCGTTGAATTTTGGGATCCCAGCATCCCTAAACCTCAACACCCTGGTGTGAAATTAAAAGTGGTGCCTACTCTATTCTCATATCTGAATCTCATATCTGAGCTTGCATACAATGTTTTTGTTTTCTGTGCGGATGATTTTGAGACCCATTCAAAGGGGTCTTTGTTATTAGATTGAGGAGTTTTATTCTGTGTTTTATATTTTAAATTCATGAGATTGGATTTTATATTAGTACTGTGCTTATAAGTTTCTTGCCTTATGATTTTATAGAATATTATATATTATATTATATGTAGTTATATTATATATTACATTTATATGTAATTTACATTATATTATATATAGTGCTATTATTCTTTCGGAATGACACTCAAGTATGGTGTATTTTTAACATCAGGACCTTCAATTCTCTCTGATCTGAATGTTATGATTGATTGACATATCAGTGCTATAGAAAGTACTCCAAACTTTTTTGTAAACAATTAATTCTGAAGAAAGAACCTTAGAGGCTAAACTGGTTGCAACCAGCCGGGTACAAGGACAGGGCTTCAACCAGACAAAGGCTTTTCTCCATTGCACTTGCTTGATAAGCTTATTGAATATTGACTGACACACCCCAAGGGCGGAGATAGCTGCCATTTTCGAGCATGGGACCCATGAAGTGGGCGGAGTTAATAGAACATGGATGAACATGCGATGGGCTGTCCAGGAAGCGTGTAACTCAGATGAACTAGACCAATAGGAACCCTGATGGGTGGAGTATGGATCTTACTAAAGATTTAAAAGTTGATTCTACCACTGAATCAGTGCCTGTGTGCTACTGAAGTGCGTTGTGCCCTCTTCTCGTGAAAGATAAGAGATAAGAGATAAGAGAGATAAGAGATAAAGACTTTCCTTCACTCACTCACTGTAGTAGATTTTTGTTTTAGATTTTTCTAACACTATCACAAAATAGGCACATTTGTCTGGGAAACATAGTGCTGTTCCTCTGGTTAATGACTGTATTAAGTATGCCAATATGTGTGTGTGTATATATATATATATATATATATATATGTATGTATGTATTTCAGTATGTCAAGATTTTGTTGAGGTTTTCATAAACAGTACAATTGGGAAGTTAGAAATCCTACTATTAAGCAGAGTTTGAAAATAGTAATACTCCCAAAGAAAAGGAATATGTAGAAACCAAAATGTAAAATAGGCTGTCTCCATTGTATTTAAGTGATATATTTGGTGATTCCTAGAAATTTGAACCATACTTCCATCCCCTAACCACGTAACTTTCCTATATTGTCTTTATGTAGCATTTACGACCTTTCCAAGTCCACAAGGTCACAACATAATCTGATTCTCCTTCACTTAGGAGCAGTAGGGAACAAACCCAAAGAGAACTGAGACCCATATTCACAGGCTACATCTCAGTCTGGGTGTAGATTATAAGGTCCAAGACCTCTCTCCCTGCCTCAAGGCTTACAGTTTATCTTTCTCACTCAAACTGTTGAGATTTAGATGTTAGGGGTACTGGTGATGGGGTATGGGCCCCAAAAAATCCCTTCTTTGAACTCTTTTATCTGGTCAAGGAAGTCTACTAGTCTCCTGAGGTTATTCTTATTCCTACCAACTGACTTTTCCTCATCACCTATGTCCAATCTCCCAATTCTTTGTTAACTTTATTAAAGTTTAACCCTCCATTGTCTATTACTGGCCTGATAGCCACCGGATCTTATCCAGACCCCATCCAACCTCCCAGACATTCCCATCAAGATTCTCCCAGGACCCTCCCCCAGTCACCCCAGCTTCAAGATCCTCCCTAAACTCCTCCTCTAGACACCCCAGCTTACTGGTCACTCCCATCAAGACATCCATTCTCCCAGCCCCTCCTCCAGTCACCCCAAACTACTTGGCCACTCCTAGATCTTTCTGTATACAAGATCCCCCCGGGAGGCCATTTAGTTGCTGAAATTTCCTCATCACCACTCATCCTTAGTGTCACAAATGTTCAGATTCCTTAAGAGTCTGGCCTATGTGGCTCATCTTTAATAAACCTTGTCTTTGGCTGAAAGAAGGCTTGAGTTGAATTCTTTCAGGCAGGACCTGCATGTTGTGATTTTGGGGTCCCAGCACCCCTAACATCAAAACCTCAACACTTTCACTTGCTACTCCTTACCTTAGTTGATACAACTTAGTTGTAGGCTTGGATCTATGAAATACTCCAGCAGGCTTACCCTGGTTGGAATTCCCAGTAGACTGCTACTGGAATCAGTCACTTATTCCACAAGGATACAACTGTATCCCTGCATTCTGTGGTAGGCACAAGGATACAACTTGAATCCTCAAAGATGGCATTTCATAGAGTATATGCTGATATACAGAATGTCTGTAAGGATTAGCATAGAAATTATTACTGTTTATAATCCCACTATTCTTTTTTTTTGCTTTTTTTTTTGTGTGTTGAGGCAATCAAGGTTAATTGATTTGCCCAAGGTCACACAGCTAGTAAGTGTTAAGTGTCTGAGGCTGGATTTGAACTCAGGAACTCCTGACTCCAAGGCCAGAGTTCTATTCACTGCGCCACCTAGCTGCCCCATAACCACACTATTCTTTACAGTGATATCACTTGTTGCATTTTGTAAAGAAATAGATGTAGCCATGGTTCTGGGTACTGATGATCTGAGTGGGCTAGGAGCATACTGTGTTCTAGTTTCAGAATATAAAACTGGGAAAGAAGGTGGATATTTGTAAATGCAATGCTAGGCATTCTTTAACAATCTGTTGTTTTCCAAGACTCTCAGTGCTCTACAGGCATAGCTGTCTGATTGACACATCCTGGCTGGGATGGAGGAGTTGTTACTACCTAGGAGAGGTAAGCAAGATTGAATGGGGTACCCTGGATTAGTGGAAGGAGCCAAGAAGGACAAGTACCAGGAAGAAATACAACAGAGCTCCCCAACACAATGTCTCCACAATGATCTAGAAAATGTACCAGATCAAGTTCTGATCAGGAAATCTATGGGAAAAAATCACAGTGGATTATATTTCCAGCCCAGGTTAGTATAGGGAAATAGATAGGCATGCAGACACCAGGATGGCATCTGACCAGGAATGTACCTCAGAATATTCCAATATATAGAAAAAGATTGAGATCGTACCAGGGCAAGGAGAGGCCCCAGACCCTTACAGGAGGTCCCTGACTTGGTGCAGGATGCAAAAACTGGTGTCCACTGACAGCTCTGTGACACTTTTTATAGATGGAGAAATTGAGGTCCAGAGAGAGGACGGCACTTGTTCAAGGTCACACAGTGAGTTAAGACTGAGACTGGAACCCAGGTCTCCTTATGCAAAGCCATACAGATATGGAACCACACACACATACTCTCACTCAGAGATCCTCCCTCCCTGACCCTGGTTAAGAGCTTGGCACATAGTCAGTCCTGTTATTGGGAGTGGGGTGGGAAGAAATAGAAACAAAACTCCTGTTCTGGGTTTTCAGATTCAGGCTTCCTAAGTTAATTCTACTGCCTAGCGTGGGAGGGAACTGAAGCCCTTACACTGGTGAGGAAGGGAACTGAGGGGAAGCCCTGTTGGGTACCTTTCTCTACTAGAATGTTACCCTGTGGTCCTAATGACCCTAACCCAGGCTGAGATCCTGTTTGGAGGACCGGGATAGAGTGAGCACAGACCTCCCTCTTGTGGCCCAGAGGGGAGGAGCAATCCCGACAGCTCATGCAGTCAGGTTGAACCATTTTCCAGTCGTATCAGACCCTTCATGACCCCATTTGGAATTTTCTTGGCAGAGATACTGGAGTAGTTTGCCATTCTCCAGCACATTTGACAGATGTGGAAATTGAGGCAAAAAGGATAAAGTGACTTGCTCAGGGTCACCCAGCTAGTAAGTGTCTGAGGACAGATTTGAACTCAAGAAAATGAGTTTTCCTGACTCCAGGACAGGTACTCTATGCGCTACGGTGCCACCTAGCTGCCCTTTAATATTGGGTAGAAAATGTGAAGTGAGCAAACATCAAAAGAACTGAGCATTTATGACCGGAAGCAGAGAAGAGTGGGGAAAGAGTGAAATCATATTAGTTACCATTAATGATTAGGAAGCATTTGGTAATCTTTGCTAGAACAGCTTCAGAATCTTAGTGTGGACAGGTGAGTCAGTGGATGAACAAAGGATTCATTAGCCTCTATTGAGCCAGGGTCACCAACACTCTAAAGCCAAAGTCAGGAAGGTGTCTAGGTGGGATTCTCCCTTAGCAGGAAGAAAAAGCCAATTAACAGGCAGCTATTAGTATAGCAGATAGAGTGCTAGACCTGGAGTCTGGAAGACGTGAGCTCAAATCTGGCTTCTGATACTAATGGTGTGCCGGGGGGCATGTAATTAAACCTCTCTCAGCCTCATTTTCCTCTTCTGTAAAATGGGGATAATAACAGCACCTACCTCACAGGGTTGTTGTGAGGTTAAAACAAGATAATATTTGCAAAGCATTTAGAAAATCTTAAAACAAAAAGGCTAAACTATATATGTATATATGCACATATATTTGTGTGTATACTATATAATATGTAATTATATTATATAAATTACTACATATTATATAAATATATAATATGTAATTATATTACATAAATTATTATATATTATATAATGCCAGCCATTGTTATTATTATGATTAGCCACTCAATTATCTGAGCTTCTTCCCTTCCCTGACTATTCCCTCCAGGCCTCTTTGTTACCTTTAAGGAAATCTCATTAAATCATTAAAACCACAACAGTCAGGGTGAGGGACAGGTTAACTAAATTAAACCCTTAATTACAATTTCAAGACTTGTTCTGCTTGGCCTCCAAAGGTAGAACCAGAAGCAACGGGTGGGAGTCGCAAAAAGGTCCTCTTAGGTTCGAGCTCAAGAGAAGCAGCCTAAATATTGGAGCTGTCCAAAAGTTATTCAAATGGCTGCCCTGGGACTCATGGTTTTCCTCTCCTAGGAGGTCTTCACAGAGAGGTAGACCACCTAACAGGATGCTATAGCAGAGGTTTGGGAGTATAGGTTGGAATAGTTTGTGGATATGGGCTGCTAGGTGGCACAGTGGATAGAGTGCCAGGTCTGAAGTCAGGAAGACCTGAGTTCAAATGCAGCCTCAGACACTGACTAGTTGTGTGACCCTGGACAAGTTACTTAACTTTGTTTGCCTCAGTTTCCTCATCTGTAAAGTGATCTGGAGAAGGAAACTGCAAAACACTCCAGTATTTCTGCCAAGAAATACCCAAACGGGGTCACAAAGAGTCAGATGCCTCTGAAAAATGACTGCATGACAACAACAAAATTGGCTGCTGAGAACTTGTTGTTCTGTGAACTTGTCCAGAGGAGGTTGCTGATTGGTTGGTTGTTTTCCTTCATTCTCAAAGAGGACAACAATGACATCACTATGCTAGAGTCCAGTTACAGTGTGTCCAGCTGCAGCTGATCAGACTAGTAAGAGCTCAGAATGTTCCGCCACAGGTCAGGCACAGATTCTCTACATTTGCGGATCTCGAATTTCTTTTGAGCTACTTCAATTCTGTTTTGCTCATAGAGCACAGCATCTTCTCTGATGAGGGCAGACCATGCTGGGCAGTCCTGTGCCAGTGTCCCCCATGTCATACAATCAATTCCAAAGTTCTGAAAAGAGACCTTGAGAATGTCCTTGTATCACTTCTTCTGACCACCATGTCAGCGCTTGCCCTGTGTGAGTTCTCCATAAAATAGTCTTTTTGGTAAGCATACATTTTGCATTTGAACAATGTGGCCAGCTTGTCTCTCTGAAGTAGAGTTTGAATGCTTGGCAGTTTAGTTCAAGAAAGGATCTCAGTAGGCATTTAATCAATGTTTATTTACTGTTTATATTACTACTAACTTCTAGCTTATTAAACTTTTACTCTTATGTTGTGTCCATAAACTTAAACACTCCTTAAGATGCCGGATAATGTACTTCACTGAGCCTTGGGATGAGATGTGTGAAAATTAAAATTGGTAGTAAGTACTGTGGGTGAAAGGTTATCCAGAGTCTAATATTTTGATTTCACTAGTGAACTCTGGGACTGGGAACTCCTTCCATCAATGCAGATCTCTTCCTTCTTTTCTAATCTATGGCTTTCTCCAATAACCTGGCAGCACTGACAGGTTCATTCCTTCAATGGATCAAGAGGCAGAAGAGCCTCATTATTATGTTCAGTCGATGTGGCAGCATCCTTCCCTTGCAATCTGCTCCCCTTGGCAGGTCCTAGCTCCCCAATCCTCCAGAGAGCTCAAAATTTCCCCAGGCTTCCCCACACCAACTTTTCTCCCCCTTCCTCCAACACCCCCAAGCAGCTCCTTTCTTCCATGGCCATTCAGCCCCTTCTTCCATCTTAAAAAAAACTACATTCCCCATCATCCCCCCTTCTGAGATGAGGCTAATTCTGTCAATATGATATTAAAACAACCAATAGGTGTAATAGTGATTTCAGGTTTGCAAAGTGCTATATTATCTCATTTGATATCTATTATCCATGTTACCAATATATGCTCTCATTCAATCTTCACAACAGCCCTGGGAGGCAGGTACTAAATGATACCCATTTTACAGATGGGGGGAAATGAAACTGAGAAGGCTTAAGTGACTTGCCTGGAGTCTGACACATAGCTAGGAAGCATCTGAGGCAGGATTAGGACTCAGATCTTCTTAACTTCAGGTCCAACAACAAGTCATCAACCTCAGCATCCATGACCTGCTTCTTCATCCCCCTAATCCATCCACCTTAGATTTCACCATCACTAATAACTGTCCCACCTCTATATGCACCTCTCTGATCATCACTTTTTACCTTCTCATCTGTTCCTCTGCTCATTTCCCATGCACATGATGCCCAGATCTCATATAACATCTCTACTCATGCCTTCATGTCTCTACTGAAATCCAGTCTCTTGTACACAACTGCCTTCTGGGAAATTCCACTTGTCTGTCCAGAGGGCATCTCAAACTCAATATATCCAAAATGGAATGAATACCTAAATCAATCCCTCCCAAAAAGCTTCCCTTCTTGTTACCTTCTCAGTTATCCAGGTGGATGACCCTCCAAGTCATCCCTGGCTCTGTCTCCTCCTTTTCCCTCACATCCTCTCAGTTGCCAAGTCTTACTGATTTTTATTCCCAGACAATCTCTTCTGTCTACTCTTCTCTTCTCAGATGTCACCACCCTTATTCAAGTTCTTATCACCTCTTGCCTCTGTAAGTCAACCTCCAAAGAGCTGCCAAAATTGTCTTCTAAGGCACAGATGTGATCATGCTGCTCTCCTGCCCAGGAACCATTGAAATAAAATGGAAACTCTTTAGGTGAGCGTTTAAGGTTCTCTCTAACAATGCTGTCAAACTTCAGTAGAAATGGGGCCACTGATCAGTATATAAGGATCCCTCAGAGCCATACATTGATTTTGTTTCAAAATGCAATGTGATCTATGTTTTATTGCATTTTTATTTAATTAGTGAAATATTTCCCAATTACATTTTAAATTGATTCAGGCTACACTGCCAGTGTACCAGACTAGGCTGTGGACCTAATCCTGCTCCCTTCCTCAAAGACCAGGTAAGAGTAGGGAGGATTAGGTTCCTGTGACCAAAAATATTTAAAGGAAAGATAGATAAAATTCTAGCCACATCTAGAAAATCCCAAGTAAACATACATACTACAAGGACAAAACAACACAGGACCCAGCAGACCCACACACCTTCCCATCTCTAACAGTGATTCCACAGCACTCTTTTTTTTTTCTTTTTTGCTAGGCAATGGGGTTAAGTGACTTGCCCAGGGTCACACAGCTAGCAAGTGTTATGTGTCTGAGGCTGGATTTGAACTCAGGTCCTCTTGAATCCGGGGCTGGTGCTCTATCCGCTGCGCCACCTAGCTGACCCTTCCACAATACTCTTAAAGAGCTATCTCTCATCTCTGTCATTGGTTCAAGCCCCCATTCATTGGCTTCCTCTAATTTTAGGGGCCCAATCACCTGGTTCCATTTCACCACTTAAGAGTCAGATAAGCTTTCACAAAGAATAGTTTCTTCAAAGGGATAATGTGTGTTCTCGTTATCCCTTTGAAGCACTGAAGAACTGGCCCTCAGTAGAAGCTAGAGAATCACTATTATGGATATGAGGGTATGTGTGTTCACTTGGGGTTCTCTACATGTGGCTCAAGGGAGGCAACAACGAACACCCCGCCCCCGAGTCTCCTCCCCCCACCATTCTCTAAGAAGGACTTTAATTCCTTCCAAACAGGGAAGCAGGAGCTTGGGGCTGGAGGTTGGTCTTTCTTTTTTCCTCAGAGAAAGGAAGTATTAGGTTAGAATTATATCTGTCTTTTCCCTTAAATATTTTGGGTCTCAGGGAAATAATTTTTAGGTTCAGGCTGCACTCCTGATTGCTATCCCTTAATGGAGAAGGAGTGCCCCAAGCTATATATCCAAGGTTTGACTCCCTTCCAACTAAAGGACAATTCCACAATGAAGACATGTAGTGAATAGTACAGAAATCCATTTATTCAAGCAAACAGAAATCAGAGCAAATAAACACATGAGAATATATATTAGGCACTATATAATGAATGAGGTCTCCCATTGGGAGCAAAACAGCTCAGCTCGACCAAGAGAAAGTCTCAGATTTCACCCAAAGGGAAATTCCTTGAAGTCTCTAGGATAGTAAGTTAGGCATGGGGGCATAATTGATGTACCTATTCCTCCACATGTCAGCTTCTTCCCAGACACTTTTTTTTCCATTTAGGAAATTGAAAAGAGTATAGAACCACACATCTCCTCTCTTGAAAGCTGGAAGTCAGAAGACCAGACTCTCTCCTCTCTCAAGTTCTCGCCAGTTCTGCGCCTCACAAAGGAATGGAACATTGAATAATCAATCTTCATCAATGAAGACAGTCCCATGAAAATGGCATTTGAGCCACAGGTTACATAGACAAATGTGCATTGTCTGGTCATGGCTTAGCCAGCAGAGATGAGAATTACTGGATAATCAACATAAGCTAAATTGAGTTTCTTACTGAGTCCAGGTTCTCACTGAGACCCAGTCCCTAACCTGGTAGAGATGGTCTAGGAAAGAGCTCCAAATTCTGTGAAAGAGAGGCAGTACCTCTCTGCATAGCTCCTTGCTGCCGGGCAGGTGGAAACCCCTCAAAGTGCAGCCAGACAACAGTACCAGAGAAGCATCTGCAAATTCCAGACTAAGGGTCTCTTCCCTATCTGAAAGAGTCTTTCAGCAGTAAAGAGTTTTGGCATAGCAGAGAAGAATTGTAGTCCAATAGAGGAGCAGCTGGATCCCACAGTAGCAGGATATTCTGGTCCAGTAGTAGAGTATCTTGGCCCATCAATGGAGCAAGAATAGCGCATATAGCTGGACTAATCCAGAACATCCCAGCTTATCATGAAAGCCCAGCCATCCAACACAGACACCACTCTCATCAATGAACTTTATGAAAGTATTGAGACCTACAGTTATAGTAAGTTGTCCTGGCCACACATCTTCCCTACTCACTTGCCTCACTCTCTTAGCACTTTAAATATATGTTCACTTCACTCCATGGATTCTTTGTGCATTGGTAGCAGATAGTGGCCCAGGTTTATGGGTGGAATGTTAGGCCATTATTATCTTGTTTTGGCTTTTGAGTAAATGTGTTAAGGGTTGAGTCAGCTACTGACTTCTTAAGGGGAAGCACACTGATGGGAGCTTAGGAGCTGTAACAGTAGAAGTGTAGATTTCTCCAAACCTCGCAAGGTTATCCCTATGTTTCACCAGAAGAAGCAGGCAGGACTTTTTAGAACCAGCACTATTATGCTGACAAGCAGGCCAGACTCTCAAGGAATCTGAGGAATTTAATTCAGAGCAAGATGGACCTTATATACAGAAAGACTGTGGGAAGATCTAGATGTGATCAAGGAGTGGACAATAGCTTGGGGTAACTGGGAGGTAACAGAGGAGGGGTCTAGATGGAATTAAGGAATGGTGAAAGAGCCTGGGATGGGCCCAGGTGCCTCAGGCAACCACCAGAGACTTGGTTCAGGGGCTGTGGGGTCCTTTTAGGGGTCCAGTGCAAATTCCATCCCCCATCATCTAGAATCCTGAGAGTACTTGTAGCATTGGCCTCCATCTAGGGAATCCCAATCTGTGAGTACATGTACAAATTGGAGGGTTTAATATTCTCAGAGAAAGAAGAACCCCACAAAAAGAGTAAGAGAAGAGATGGCCATATGCTACAAAGGGAAGGACAGTTACACCTTTCTGTCAACTGCCAGATTTTCCTCCCCATCGAGGGTCTGCCATCTTCTCCTCCTGAGGAGCTCGACAGGCTTTGGTAGTTGCAACAAGCAGGAGGCCACTCAAGAGGACAGAAGAGTGACCAGGCTAACACAGAAGCATTCAGGACTAGTTGCACTCCCCTTCTTATTTGCCTTTGAGATTCAGATTGGACTTCCTCTTCTCAGTAATGGGAATAAAAACTCTTCATTGCTATAAGAGTCAGACTACTTAGTAGCTATTGACTTGGAGGTATTGGTATTGTCAGACCCTGCATCCACTGAAAAAGAGAGACTTCCCAGCAGTGGTTTGCTTTAGTCACCAGAGGCAGGTTGGCAGAGAGATACAAGCCAGACCTGCTGCAGAGAAACAAAATGCTGGCCAAGATTGTGGGGAATGTTGCTACTGAGGCAAATTCCGGCGAACCAGAGACTATCAATTTTCCTGTGACACAGAAGAGAAATGTGGAGCAGGGGATGGGGAGACAGACCTTTTTATTTGAATCACACTTACCTTCCTGTTTTAAATGCCAAGATCTCAGACCAGCACCTCCTTCCCCTGGTCCTTCCCTAGCCCTGCAAGGCTGAAATGACTCTAAGGGAGGAAGTTTCAGTCTGGCAAAAACAATATAGTGAAGTACTCCTCCCCTTGACAGTTTTTGGTGCAATTTTACTATGCATCAAATGCCATATGCCTGACTCTTAGGGATTTGGGGGTTGGTTTAAAAAGAACAGGAAACTTCCCAGATATGGTGTTGATTCACAGAGATTTCTGTATTTTAATAATCCTTAGCCACTGCACACCATATTACTCCTAGATGAAGCTGGGTTTGTGAGGTTTCCTTTTTGCCCTAGCCAATTGAAATATATAGGAAGGGTCTCCTGAACTGGTTAATATAAAGCATTTTTGTCTCTCCTTTGATCCTCCAACAAGAGGAATGATCTTGAGGGATGTTCCTTCTGTAGTACAACAGAGCCTTTACTTTAAAGAGTTACATCTTTCCCATAATACATCGCTAGCAAGCGATGTCATTCATTCACTAGTAGAGGCATCTCAGTTTAAAAGACCCTCTAAATGTAAGCAGCAGGTGGTGCTAGGGAACTAGCCAGGCTGAGCTGTCAATCACCCCCTGCGCCTGCAGCCCTACTGAGCATGCCTGGACAAGTCACTCCCCTGCCTTGATGTGGGGGCATTTCCCTACTAGATCATAACCCTTCAGGGTGCTACTTTTCTTTTCTATGCAACTCATTTCCCTCCTCTTTGCAGGGCAAAGCATGCTTTTCAAAACTTTACACAGGAAATGGCCAAGACCAAGATAACAGAAAAAAAAGGAGAAAATGTCCATGCTTTACTCTGTCTTCCTCCACTCCCCACCCTCCTGTCTTCTTAATGTTGCTATTGTTGTTTGTCTTTCCTTATTTTAGAAGAGGAGCAATGACATGGCTTGGTCTGTGCATGAATTGGATTTAAGTAAGGCACAAGGTCATCAGTTTCACTCTGTCTTCCAGAGTCATTGAAGTCCAGTGGCAAGACAAAAGTCAGGAGGACTGGAGATGACCCAGGATGCAGTGGATGACTGACCACACTCTAAGAACTCTGCAGCACCTGCTTCAGCTGCCTTCATGGTCACTGGACCAAGCTGTCCTCATCCACCCATTCTGCCAGAGGAAGTCTTCACATGCTTCCCGTGACTTCCCTCTTCCTGTCTCTAGGGTACCACCATTCTTCCAGGAGCCGAGGCTCACAACCTAAGTAAGATCTTCTACTCCTTCTCTCTCACCCTGCCATATTCAATCCACTGCCAAGTGCCATCCATTTCACCTCTGCTACATCTCTCAAATCTGCCTCCTCTCCCCCGATACTGCTGCCATCACATCTCTTCATGCCTGGACTACTGCAATAACCTGCTGGTTGGTCTCTCTGCCTGAAGTCTGTCCACTCCAATCCATCCTCACTAACCTGTCAAATTAATCTTCTTAAGGGACAAGTGTCACCCCCCCCAATTCAATAAACTCCAGTAGCACTCTATCACCTTCAGTGTAAAAAGATCAAATATAAAATGCTGTTTGGCATTGAAAGCCCTTCATAACATGGCCCCTGTATCTACCTTTCTTACCTTCTTGTACCTTACTCCACCTTCCCCCAGGTACTCTACAATCCTGGCCTCCTAACTGTTCCTCAAACAAGACACCCCATCTCTTGCCTCCAGGCACTTTTCTGACTGTCCTCCAGGCCTGGAACACTCTCCTTCCTCATGGCCTCCTCCTGGCTTCTCTGCCTTCCTCTAAGTCCCAGCTAAAACTGTGCCTTCCACATCCCAACCCCTTTTAATTCTAGTGCCTTCACTCTTTTCCTATTTTCAGCTGATCCTTTCTGTATCTTGTTTGTACCTTCCTGTTTGAATGTTGGCCCTCCCATTGGTCTCTTTTGCCTTTCTTTGTATCCTCAGCACTTTGTGCCTGGAATACAGTAGGAATGCTTATTGACTGACTGATCGGCTGTTCTTACTGGCTCACAGTTTTATCTAGAAGTATCTGAATTCCAAATTAATTGTCAGGCTTATACTCATCTCTCGCTTTTGCCCTATTTTTCTAAGTTAACTCCCAAACCCACAGGTTCAGTACAAACCAAACATTTCCTCACCCTAAAATAAGGAGCACAAGTTAGTTCTCTCTTACCCTCTCTTTGTGAGCCCAAAATAAAATTCAGAAACAGCTTAGCATGCCTGTTGGTCAATAGGTTTTAACAGTAGGTTAATGTCATCTAAGTGGTTCAGTGGATAGAGCACTGGGCCTGGAGTCAGGAAGACCTGAGTTCAAATCCAGCCTCAGACACCTACCAGCTGTGTGACCCTGGAGAAGTCACTTAACCTCTGTTTGTCTTAATCCACTGGAGGAGGAAATGGTAAACCATTCTAGTGGTTTGCCCAGAAAACTCCACGGACAGTGTCGGTGTGCTATGGTCCATGGGGTCACAAAGAGTCAGGCATGATTGAACAACAGCAGCAAATACCATCTAAGTTGAAAACAGAGAAAGAACAAACAAGCCCGGCTAAGCAAAAAAAGGGACAAGCAGTTTTACTGGAAAGCAGAAGGGGAGCCAAGAGCAGTCTCTTGGCTGAAAGTTCAGGGACCACCCAGTCCTGGCTCCTCATTTTTCTGGGGTCACAGCACAGAATTGGTCCAGCAACCCACACAGACTCCCCTGGCTTATTTCTCTGAAGTTGTCAGATTTCTACGGCTCTCCTACATCTGTATCTCCCCTCCTTGCTAGCTCAACTCTCAAGTCTCCTGCTTCTTCCATCTTCTACCCACAAATCTGTTTGTTCCAAAGGTGGGGGGTTGGGAGGTAGGAAGCTTGGGAATCAAGATCAGCCCACCCCACCTTGGATGCCTCCAGTGCTCTTGAATCATGCGTGGGGCCAAAGGCCTGTGCCATCCATGATGGAAAAGGGTGACATGACATTGGGGAAGGCAATGCAGCATCAGTTTTATTGGCCATAATAATAATAATAATAATAATAATGTAGCATTTTAAGGTTTATATGAAGTTTTTTTAAAAAAAAAACTTGAACATTTTAAATTATTTGTTTATTTTTAACTTCTTTTCTTTTTACATTTTGAATTCCAGATTCTCTCCCTCTCTCCCACCTCTTCCCCACCCACTGAGAAGACAAACAATACGATGTCAGTTATACATGAAAAACCATGCAAAATACATTTCCACATTAGCCATATTGCAAAAAAAAAAAAGCCAAAAAAGTGAGAAAATTATACCTCAATTTGCACTCAAAATTCATCAGTGTTCTCTCTCTGGAGGTGGATAGCACTTTTTCATCATGAGTCCTTTGGAACTATATTGGATCATTGATCAGAGTAGCTAAGTCTTTCACAGGTGATCATCATTACAACATTGCTGTTACTGTGCACAATGATCTCCCAGTTCTTCTCACTTCCCTTTGCATCAGTTCATATGGGTCTTGCCATGTTTTTCTGAAACCACCCCACCTCATCATTTCTTATAGTACCATAGTATTCCATCGTAATCATATGTCCAAGCTGAAAGGGATAGCTAATATACAAGATGGCACAGTCAGAATTCAAAAACAAACAAACCAACCTTTTACAGGCTAGAATATTGGGTCAAATAGAACACAATGACATTTCAAAGGCATAAATGGGAAGCTTTATAGGGGTTCCAAAAAATCAACTTCCCACGTACAAGTTGAGGGAGAAGTGGTTGGGCAAAATTTCATCTGAAGAAGATCTGGGGGTTTGTGTGAACCTCAAGTTCAATAAAAAACAAAGGTCAGATATAGCAGCCAAGAAGGTTAATGGAATCTTCGGTGGCATTGAGAGAGTCAGAGCTTCTAGACAGACCACAACTGGGATACTGTGTCTGGTTCTGAACACCATATCTTCAGAAAGACAGTGATAAGCTGGAGGACAGCTAAGATGGTGAAGAAGGGTCTTGGGTCTCTGGCATAAGATCAACTGAAGGAACCAGAGGATTATTTATTCTGAGGAAGAGAAGGCTCTGGAGTGCTTGAGTGGGTGGGGACATGAGAGGTGTCTTCAAGTACTTGAAAGTCTGTCCTGTGCCAGAGTGTTGAAACTAGCTCTGACTGGCCCCAGAAGTTGGAACCAAGAGTAATGGTAGGGACGCTGTAAAGAAGCAAAATCGAAGTTAGGTTGGAAGTCTAGAAACACTTCTTCTATACAATGAAAACTGTCCCCAAAATGGACTTGGAAGTGGTATGATCTCCCTCATGGGAGAGTTTCAGACAAAGGCTGGAAGACCACTTAGGTGTGCTATGGAAAAGATTCTTGTCCAGGTATGGGTGGGACTAGATGGCTGCTAGGGTGCCTTCCAACATGGAAATTCTGAGAGCTAAGTCTAAGGCAACAGACAAGACAGGTGGCATCCTGTGCCAGGGTGTGACAGTAAGAATAGAGAGGAAGTCTAATGGGGATGAGCCAGGAAGAAACTAATGAAAAAAGGAGTTGGCAAAGCAGAAGAAGAGTAGGAGAGACAAAGGACCTAAGGCCCTCCAGGTCCCTCCAACCCCTTGAAGAAGAAGGAGACAGGCTCCTCTCCATGTGGAAGGGAGACAGACAGCACTAGAAGCATGGGTCCCTTCAGCACATTCCCCAGGACAGACCAGGAATGGGAGACGGGGCCTTCAGCTCATCTTGATGGCCTAGAAATAGAACACTAATGGCCAGGGAGAAAGGTCACAGAGGTGTTTTACTCTGGCCCTGCATCCTAACCCTCCCATTCCCCTTACCACTTCCCTCTCCTTCTTCAGTGACCTTCATGAGTGACCTCCTGGCTGGCAGGAAGAGGATTCTTCTCTGAGACAGGTTTGGGCAGGAGGTGTGCAACTAGAGGAGGAGAGAAGAAAGGAAAGTGGAGCCTAGGTGTCACTTGTTTCTACTCATCCACGTGTATTGCCCAGAATTTACTCCTCTCAGGTCAGTAGGGTCCTCCACAGCCAGAGTCCTGGACCACTACCTTCATCCCCCACAGAACAACATGCCGCTTGCTATTTTTTTTCCTTTCAGTTAAAACTGTTGGCTCAAGGCAGATTTCAGAAAAACCTGGAAAGACTTACATGAACTGATGCTGAGTGAAATGAGCAGAACCAGGAGAACATCGTACACGGTAACAGCCACACCATGTGATGACCAGCTTCGATAGACCTAGCTCTTCTCAGTAATCCAAGGATCTAAGACGATTCCAAAAGACTCATGATGGAAAATGCTATCCACATCCAGAGAAAAGAACCATGGAGTCTGAATGCAGATCAAAGCATACTATTTGCTCTTTTTTTTTCTTTGTCGTGGTTTTTCCCTTTTGTTGTAATTCTTCTTTCACAACATGACTAATGTGGAAATATGTTTAATGTGATTCTACATGTATAGCCTATATCAGGTTGTTCACCATCTTGGGAAGAGGAGAGGGGAGGGAAGGAGGAAGAAAAAAATTTGGAACTCAAAATCTTACAAAATAAATGTTGAAAACTATCTTTATATGTAACTGGAAAAAATAAAATACTATTAAGTGGAAAAAATTTTTTTGAAAAAACTATTGACTCATAGAACATGGAATGCTTGTTCTGGATGGTACCTTAGAACATAAGATCTAGAATGTTATTGTAAAAAGGCACATTACAACACAAAATATCTATGCCAGAAGGGATATTAGAGACCATTTATTACAATACCATCATTTTTCTCATTGGGAAACTGAACTCCCAGAAAGGGGGAGGTCTTTGCCTAAGGTGATAGAGCTAGTAAAGAACAGAGGAGCCAGGATTGAAACCCAAGCCATCTGATGGCAAATCCAGGCCCTTTCCTGCTATTCCACCCACTACTTCCTCTATAATTCCAAATTAAGCTAGGTAGTTTAAGCCCTAGGAAGTATTAAGGGAGGCCTCAGGAGGGGGCTGGGCACATGGTCCAACTTTATTCAGAAGGATAAGTTGAAGAGTCATGAAGTCAGAATTGGAGTCAAAGCCAAAACCAGGATTCTGATCTTTAACTAGAAGCTGGAGCCAAAGTTGGAGATTTGGGAAAACGAAAGATTTGTCTTTTCCCTTTAGACTGCATTGGAGTCCACCCATGACTGAGGTGTCATTCAACCATCCAATGGGAATTCTGCCATCTTTTGGCTTCTTATATGAATTTAAAAATCCTATTTATTCTGAAGAGTAATGTTGTCTGTTTCTCTCAGACCACGTTTATACCAAGATTTGTTGTTGCTGATGTTACTGTTGTTTTTCATTAGTTCTACCTCAGAACAAACTCAAGTCTCTGCATATGTCAAACAGGCCAAAGAAGGAGCAATTACTTGTTGGGAATATCTTTGGACCTCTGGGTCAAGGAATGCCCCCAACAAATGCAACCTAAATGATTTTATCACAAATTTGGGACAGACTTCATCCCACTCCCCCAAACTAATTCCAAAGACCTCACTGAATATAACACACGACTTGACTTCTCATTAAGATTCTGATCTCCTCATCTTTGTGCAAGTCAACAGGAAAATACAGGCATTACTTGAGGTGTTTCTGTTTCATCACTTAGCCTTAAGGAATTGCAGCTGACTCACAGGGGCTGAAGTCCAACATTACTTCCTATCCTGTGCCCAGGCATCCAGTTCCTAGATGGGATCCAACGCCCTAATTTGGGGCATTAGGCTTCCTATTCTCATATCCACTGACTCATTAATAAGTCTCAACCTAGTATCCCAAGGATGACATTGATTATAATAAAATTTATGGATCCTCAAAGTTGGGGAGGAGGGAGAGAAGAGAGCAGAAAGATACTCAATGCACAAAATGACTCAAGGATGTGACGGGCAATTAATTCTAACTCAGAAAGAAATGCTGAGCATGGAAGAATCACAGTGTGCATTAACAGAATAACTAAAACAGAATTCAGTACCAGTTTATAAGCGTGGTTACGATTGGTTGGGAGGTTAATATTTTAGGGTCATCACAACATATGGTAGTTTGGAGAAATGGCTAATCAGGCAATTTACATTTCACCTCAGTTGCCAATTAATCAAATAACCAAGCTTGATCTTGCTTATGATGCCACTCTCTCTAATGCTGAAGCTTCCCTTGCCAACAGTCCATTCCGGCTGCTGCCACAAGAGCAGCTAATTACTCCAATGGACCCTGCTGCCACATTCATGGACATTTCAGACTCACAAGACTGAGGCTGAGTTTGAGGCTCCCTTTTTCTGTGTTTTTTCTTTCCTGATCTTAGGTGAATGTGTATCCTGAGACAGGTGTGTCCAGGCTTGGAGATGACCTTGTGAGTTCAAGAAGTACAAAGGTCCTGGGGTCCCAAAGGGTTGAAGCTGAATGGTGATAACAAAAGGAATCCCCAGCAGCTACTGCAATGTTCTTGCAGAAGAAGATGGTCACCAACGAGGAGATTGGTCCAAGACTGGCCATTTTACCAGCAGACGCATACCAGGAGTTGGACAGTGTTGTTGTTGTTATTGTTTGTCCTTTGTTCTCGAAGAGGACCATGACATAAGGGAGGTGATGCCACGACATGTTTTTAAGTGAGGGAGGGCTGTGCAAAGTCACCAGCCTCACTTTCTTCAGATACAAATCAGGACGACTGGAGGGGACCCCAGATGAAGTGGAAGACATTGGCCTTTTAAAGCTAAGGTCTTTAGCAGCTCTCAGTTTGACTGAAGCAATGCCCATTCAGTGATTAAGGCTAAATAAAAAATAAAATAAAATAAAATAAAATAATGAGGCAAAGACCAGGAGTTGTTTGGACAGAGCAAAGCCTAAGTGAAATGTAAAATACCTTATTAGCAGTGCTGCAAGCTGCTTGATGTTCTGATGAAGCTTAACTATCAGCCTCCCAGCAGATTGGAACTGTAATTATGGGGTAACATTAATAAAACATGTTCTAACTTTGAGTTTTTATTTTTAGTTAAATGCATACTTGGTAGTCTTTTATATTTAATATTTCTTTTGTGTATAGGAATAAAATACCTGTCTGATTCCTGATTCACATTATATATTTAGTACCTTCCTACTCTCTTTTTTTCAAGAAAACCTCCATAATCTAAGCTATAAATTAATCTGTCCCCCAGAGTGCAAAGGTAGGAGGTTAAGCATGCACAGTGCCTCCTGTGGAACCAGAACTGGTTTACAGAGTCAGGAGCCAAACACTCCTTGAGAGGCTAGAATAATGGGGTAAATCTAATGTACTGCCATGAGGAGAAGGTGGGATGGAGATTTGGTAACCCAAACAAGTTTAAGTGACTTGCCCAAGGTCACACAACTACTTACGTTATCTGAGGTCAAATCTGAACTCAAATCTTCCTGACTCCAAACTCAGCACTTTATCCTCCAAGCCACCTAGGTAGGTGTTCCCTCTATATGGGCCTTATTAATAGTGCATTCTTTTTGTACTCACTTTCCCCATTCCCCAAATACTCTGTATACCCATTTTGGGGGAGGGGTGATGTTTTACAGCTATGCCATCTTAGCAAATGCATTTGCCTTGAGATCATTGTGCCTACTGGCCACCTATTAAAGGGAAACTCGTCAGTGGGAGTTTATGAACTATTATTCTAGAAGAGTAAACCCACGGGGTACCTTTGGGAGCTCCAGCTTGTAGTCACTGCCCTGGGGACTCAATCTGCAAATCCGTGAGTGCCAAACTGAGAAAGTAACACAGAAAGAGTTTTGTACAAATTAGAGGAAATTCGATTTGAGATAAACGTAGTCATCTGAAGTATTGTGTTCCTTTCTAAGTGTCACAGATTTAAAAGGACACTGGTAAGGTAAGGGGCATCCAAAGAAGGACAAGGATCAGTCAATCAATGAATAAACATTTATTAAGCACCTACTGTGTGTCGGGCATTGTGCTAAGTGATGGGGAAACAAAAAGAGACAAAAGACAGTCATCAGCCTCAAGGAGCTTACAATCGAATGGGACTGGTAACCACAGGTAAAGGGGCCTTGTGTCCATGTCACATGAAGAGCGGAATTGGGCACGTTTAATGTGCAGAAGTGAAGATTCCGGGAGGACATGATAGCTGAGGTCAAATATTCGAAGGGCTGTAATGTGGAGGGACTGGCCCACAGGGGATAAACACTGTCCCAAATTTGTGATAAAATCATTTAGGTTGCATTTGTTGGGGCAATTCCTCAGAGAAGCAATGGGCAAAAGTTGCCAATAGATAAACGTAGGGTTGATGTCAGCCAAAACTCCCAACCACAGGATCTGCCCAATGTGCTGCCACAAGAGGTGTGGGTCATCCCCCACCCTGGAGGCCTCTCAGAACGGGCTGAATGATCGTTCATCTAACGTCTTGTAGCAAAGATTCTTTTGACCAGATAGCCACTGAGCTCTCAGTCTATAATTCTATGAAACCTGGGGCAATTAAGTATTACTGAAATGCTTAACATATGTGGTTTATGTAACATAAAGGAATAATTGGCATCAATGCAGCAACAAGCATTCATTAAGCTCCTACTGTGTACCAGGTACTGTACCAGGCAATGGACAGATACACACACACACACACACACACACACGAATGTCTGACGAGGCTTGAAATATTTAAATGTTCAATCCTGCCAATAAGGGAATCCCACCTAGGCCTTGTTGAGTCTTGATTCAGCTCACTTGGCTGGCAAACCTAATCAGGATATTTTGAGCATGTCAACAAACAGGCAAACCCTGACATATGTAAGGACCCATTGGGTGCCTCCAAGAGAATCCTAATCATAAAAATTTGGTTCCCTTGTGATCAGTGGCATGTGTGTGCTAGGCCTTGGGTCCAGGCTAATCCAAACTCAAGCTGATTCCATGTGCAGAGACAGGACAGCTGGGCACTGCAATGACAGCAGAGGAATTCTTTTTTTTTAATGTTCAACTTTTTTTTTCAATCAATAAACTTTTTTTAACTTTCCTTTTTTACCAAAATTTTGAATTCCAAATTTTCTCCCTCCCTCCCTAAGACACTAAGCAATTCGATGTAGGTTATATATGTGCAATCATGTAAAACATATTTCTATATTAGTCATATTGTGAAAGAAGAAACAGAACAAAAGGGAAAAACTATGGAAAAAATAAAGTAAAAATAGTATGCTTCTATCCAGTGGAGGAATTTTTTAGCTATGGGGGGAGGGAGAGGAAGAGAGAGAGAGAGAAAGGAGAGAAAAGGAAAGACAGAGAGAAGGAAACAGAGACACAGAGAGAGGGAGAGATAGAGAGAGGGAAACAGAGACAGACAAAAAGAAGGAGAGAGACAGAGAGAGGGAGAGAGACAGAGAGAATTAGCCTAGATGTGAGAGTGCCTGCCTTCCAATGCCTCAAAGATAGTACACTTGTATACTTGTTCTATTGTGAGCCAATCTGGCCAGCAGCAGGGTTTTCCAAGACTTTGGAGGCACTATGCTTAGTTTACTGTAAGTCTATATATATGTATATGCAGATATGGATATATGAGATAAATAGATAAGTGAGAGCCAGAATTACCTAGTGCATAAAGAGCGGGCATCAAAGCCAGGAAAACCTGGGCTCTGATCCTGCCTTTGACATAGTGTTCTTGGGTCCTGGGTAAGTAATAAACCTCTCATAATTCCAGGTAGCTCTCTTAGTCAGAGGTTCTCAACCTTTTTTCCATCCTGTACCCCTTGGTCAATCAGTCCGGTGAAACTTCTGGACCTCTTCTCAGAATTATGTTTTTCATGCATAAAATAAAATGCAGAGGGTTACAAAGAAAACCAATTCTATGGAAATACATTTATCAAAATATTCAGAAAAAAAACAAGTTTATGGACCCCAAGTTAAGAACTCCTTCAAGACTCCAAGTTGCAGAAAAGGTCGATGACCTAAATTAATGGAGAGAATTTCCTCTTCTGGGAGTTCTTCATGACAAGGAAATCACAGATCCAGTATAGACAGATAATTAGATAGATGAGAGAGGTGGAGGAGGGCAGGGAAGAGACAGAAAAAGAAAGAGAAACAGAAAGAGAGGGAGGGAGAGATAGACAGACAGATGGGAAGGGAGAGGGAGGGAAGGAGAGAGACAGAGACAGAGAGTAACTACAGATATACATATGTGTGTTCATACTTGTATTTGAGCATAGCATGTACACTCTGACTCATTCTCCAAGAGCCAGACTGCTACATATGCTCCTTAGGCTTCCAAGGTGTTCTGGAAGTCTTTATAGGATGTGTCTTCTCTGTTGACATTGGCTCAAGCCTCCCTGACTGTGACAGGGTACCAGCCCTGGGAAACCCCTCCCCCACCCCACTCTAAACTCTCCTTAAATTTCCCTACAAGGTCAAGTCTCTGGCATCTGCCTGAGGCATTGACCAATTCCAGTAATCCTTCAACTGCCCTTTCATTGTGGTCTATGCCCAATCTTCCAATTCTCTGTTACCTTAACCCAGCCCAACCTTCATAGTCTGTTACCTCCCAATGGATGGGCCACTTCCCACTCTTAATCCTGTCTAGACTCCATTCTCCTTTGGCCACATGGTCCAGGTCCTTGGCATTCTCTGTTACCTCACAATCACTCCAGACTACTTGGCCACTCCTAGATCCCTCCCACAGTCTTTCTGTATATAAGATCCATCTTGGCCACCATTAAGGTGCTCAGATTCGATCTGAGCATTAGCGATACAAATGCTTAGATTCCTTAAGAGTCAGGCCAGTATGGTGGATTCTTAAAATCTCACCCACACTCGATCAATTTTCTAATAAACCTTGTCTTTGTCTGAAAGAAGACTTGGGTTGAATTCATTGGGGCACTATTTCTAGGTCCCAGCAACCCTAAACCTCAACAGCTGTGTTCCTACTTCTGTCAGGAGCCAGTAATGAATGCTCTAGTTCTATTTAACCACTTAATGTAAATTAGTTTTACAAAGGTGAAAGGTTAATGTACAAGAGCTTCCCTACCCACAGTCCAAGCCAAGGGACAAGGAACTTCCCTAAGGTATTGTTCTGGGATTTGTTTCAACCCAGACCCACCTTGGGGAACTATTCCTTAAAAAACAAGTCTTGAGGTAAACATCCAGGGACTTGGTCAGTTCCTGGGTACTGATCTAAGACATTCTTGACATAACAAAGATTGTTCTTGAGGTCGGAGAGTTTCGGAAAAACTCTCAGGTCCTTAGGATTAATCACCTATTTCCTGGCTCCCTGACTTCTTTGTGTAAGGATGATAAAAAAGGGTCTTCCTTGGGAAAGTGACTTTGGGAGTCTCCCTCAGAGAGGATGCTCTGCCATAGGGACTTTCCCAACCTAGACCCTGACAGCTGTGATACAGGACTCCCCCAGCCAGATGTTCAGGAGTTGGTGCTTCCTCAAATTGGTGACATATTTCTTCTTTTTTATCTCTCTGTCTTTATGTTAATAGCCTTTGCTTCTAAGATTGTATAATCATATGTGACCATATTTATGTGCATGTATGTTTATGATTATTATCATTATTAAATCATTTATAAGTTAGGAAAGGTGTGAACATGTCTTTGTGGGTACCGATCCAAACCCATGAAACAAATTATAAATGCTGAACAGCCTGTAACACCTTACTGTTACAAAAGGGATAGCTACTTCAAATATATAGATGTAGCAAGAATAGGATACATACATTTTTCCTCTGAGACTTCGGGAATATATTGTCCCCCATGTGACTACCATCTCTGAGGAGAACAGTCTCCATATTTAGCCCAGTTCCTACATTGCATTGGTCCCACCACATTGACCTACAGAGGTGGAATCGTTTCCAAATGAATCCTTGTCTCCACTACCACTGGGCCGCAGACCTGAAAATTACTCCCAAAGTTTACTCTCGCTCCTCGGGTCATCAATGCTGGATGGAACCTAGCTTCTAAAACAAGGGACGTTAGAGTACTTTTCATCTCCTTTGTCTAAAAGGAATCAACGTAAAGGCCAAAGACTCAGGTCCTTTTACAGAGCTATATGGCCTCAGAAGAGAGAGATCTCCAAGGCCACTCCTACACTGTCTCCCGTTGGATGCCATGAGCGAAGGAGTCACCAAGATCCCTAAGAAGCAAGTGAAACAAAGAGGACATGGCCAATGTTGAGAGCCTTTTTTGAATGCCTCCACAGCCATAGAGTTTCCTCTTTATCAAACAGTCAGCCATCCAGAACCAGTTGCAGAATGTCGACATATTCTCCAACATCCCTCCGAGGTACTTGTATTCCTCATCATCGTGACTCTCGCTGGAGTAGGCACCCTATTCTCCTCCACACAGAAAGACACCATCTGAAGCAATCAGCGCATATGCCAGACCTCCATTGTTCTATCCCCATAGTTTGAAAAAATTGCCATCCTTGAATGTACAGTCATGCCACACCAAGACATGAACTTGGTTGGACCAATGCCATGGAGGAACTGAGCTAAACTGTGAGACTATTCCCCCCAGAGCCTATGGTGGTGTAGGGGAAAGCATGCCCTTGAGGTATTGAGGAAAATGTTTTTTCTTTGTTCTTGACATATTTTCAAGGTAAATATCACTGTGTAAAAGCTGGATGGAAGATGTAGAGCTAAGACAGCAGAGCAGGAGGAAGCAGTGTGATGAGGTCCCCTCCACAAACTTCTCAAAACAGATCTAGAAAATGTACCAAATTGAATCCTGATGGGGAAACCCAGGAAAAGTCATAGTGGATCATTTGTCCAGCCCAGATCAGTATAGGGAGATAGACATGGAGGTCTGTGGACACTGGGATTAGAATCTGGCCAAGAACGCACCACGCACAGCATGCCAGCACCCAGAGAGATGCTGTGCACCAGGTCAAGAGGAGGTCCCAGACCCATGCAAGGAAACCACCAAACTCAAACTGGGTCACTGCAACAAGGACAGGTATGAACCGGTAGCTTTATTGCCCCCGTCTAGCTCCAGGTCACAGATTCAGGGCGGACTCAGGAGTGGCAGCCTGTCTAGGAAGACTGAATAGTGTGTGGAGAAAGAAGGAAGTTTGGAAGCTAGCAGCTGTGTGGCTCAGATGCCAGAGATAGATCAGGGTCTCACTTCTAGCGTTAGCCCAGTCTGTAGAAGAATAATCAGGACAGCAATCTCAGAGCAAAGGGAAGCCCACAATTCTGCCACTTTAACCAACCGGGCCTCCCAGCTGGCTCATACAGGCAGAGTCCAGCAGCATCTACTCTTGTGCAGACCCAAACGCAGGTCAGGAACTTTTTGCTCAGCCCAGCTCAGACCGGGGAGGCAGCAATCAGATCATTTTAGGAGCACTGAAAGCGTACAGGCTTACAACCTGTTTCTGTGAACCTGAAATAACACAACACTTGATACTCCAAGAAAACAGTGAAAGGATAAGCACAGACCTTCTCTCCAAACATGATGTAGAGGCCAGCCCTAATATTAAATCCAATGTCAGGATGTAGACCGGAAGAATGAACAAATGAAAAATGAATCCCATCATAAAGAGTGATTATAATGCCCGGGAAGCTCAAGACACAAACAAACCCATAAGAAGAAAATGACTGACTCCAAAATATCTGTAAGCAAAGTCTCAGAGAAAAACATAGCTTGGGCAAAAATTCAACTAGACTTCTTGGAAGAGGAAAAAACAAAGCAAGAGGTTTTTTAAAAGCTGAAATTTTTTTTAATAAATGAAATGAGAGCGTGTGATGGAAAAAAGTGGAAAAGAAATAAAAGCCATGGAAGAAATAATTGGAAAGGATCTTAACAGTTTGCCACCAGAGACACCAAACCTTGCCTGAGCAACAAACTCTGGAAATTAGGAAGGACCAAATAGAATAACTGCATGAGATCATAAGAAATATTAAAATAAAGCCAAAAGGCTGAAAATATACAAGAAAACAGAAGGCATCTCACAGCAAAACAGCTGATCTGGAAAATAGATTAAGGAGAAAAAAGTTTAAGTATCATTGGATTATCTGGGTGTCTCGTCCCAAAAAGAGCCTAGACATCCAATTTCAAGAAATCTTAAGAGAAAACTGCCCAGACGTCTTAGAAACAGCGGGCGAAGTGAAATAGAAAGAATCCACCGCACCTACCGAAAGATACCCCAAAGGGATTCAAACAAATATATTTTTTAATTTAAACAAAAAGTTAATTGATATTAAGTAGTTAAATGGAACTGCAGTGTTGGTCATTGGCCTCTAACAGTGGAGAAAACCTAGCCAGAGGGGGTTCAAGCTAGTGGAAGTAGACAATAAGCACCCCATTAACTTCTCCGAGTACCCTAGAACAATGAGGGGTACCAGCCAGTCTGGTTCTAGAAGAGAAGGCCAGGTATACTCATTATAGACATACCTCTATATACACACATATATATTTACACACATACATATAGATGCGTGTTCAGGTGTGTGTATACCTGTAGCAGGGACCATTCACACTCACCCCCAGAGAGTAAACTCAAAGTTTCCCTTGCTGGTTCCCACCTCCTGAGTGGGAGCTCTGGGGCTGGCTGCCAGCCATGTGTGACTCATGGCTAAAGGCTCTGAACTCTGAGATGACAGAGTCCTCTAATTGGCTACCAAAGTGGAAGAACCGATGCCTTGCTGGATGCTCAAGAAGGAAGCAGTCCACCCCCTCCACCTTCTCCCTTTGCTGCTATGAGTATGACAAGACTGCTTCAAACTTCCTTCTCCAGGAGTTGGGGGGCAGGGGGAGGTTGAGGAACAGAACAAGGGCCCAAACTCAGGCGTGCCCAAGCCAGACATGGGCTCTAACTGTTCTGTGCTCATAGCCACCGTATGGCTGGGTGGGGTAAGGGTGAACCTCTGGAGAAGTAGCTGGAAATAGTTCAATCACAATCTTGGCCAGAAATGAAAAAGGGTGAGGGGGCAGAGGGGATGGAGGAAGCGTTAACAAGATGCTCATGAGGCAGTTAGCCAAAAGCCTTATCGTTTCAAAAGAGAGCATGCCTCAACTTTGCTTTCAGAGCCTGTGGAGTAGGAGGAGACTTGGAGTAAAGTGTCTCAGGTTCTAGTCCCATCTGTGACATGTGTAAGAGGTGTGAGTGTGCCCACATAAGACGTGAATATCCATCCAGAATGTAGAAACCTATAGAGAGGCAGCCCAAAGGGAGGAATTGATAGATATCTCTGGAATCTTGCCCACCCCCCTCCAAGAGAGACTGCAATTCCTACTTTGAAGGGAATAGGAGAAAGGGCTATAAGACCTCTTTGATTTCTTCTCAAACAGGGATACTGGACTAGAATTATATCTACCTCCCCACCAAAAAAATTTGCTGGTCAAGGGGCATAATTTTTAGATTCAGAATAACAATGAGCTTCCCTGGTTGCTATGCCTTAAAGGGGGAAAGATAGCCTTTAGCTTATTCTTGCTGTGAGCTCCTTGAAAGCAGGGACCTTTTTTTTCCCTTTCTTTTGTAGTACATGCTTAATAAATTCTAGTTGACTGACTGACTAGTTCCTTCCTATCTAGTGCAGTTACACAAAAAAAACATCATAAATAGTGAATGGTGAGTAAACCCATTTATTGAAGCAGATACCAAATAGAAATTGGAGGTGCTACTTTGTTGTTTAATCCTGTCTGACTCTTCATGACCCCATTTGGGATTTTCTTGGCAAAGACACTAAAGGGGTTTGCCATTTCCTTCTCCAGTTCATTTTACAGATACAGAAACTAAGGCAAACAGGGTTAAGTGACTTGCCCAGGGTCACACAGATAGTGTCTAAAAAACCAGATTTGAACTCAGGAAGAGGAGTTTTCCTGACCCCAGGCATGACACTCTATCTGCTGTGCCACCTAGCTATATAGATTAGAATGTACCAGAAAAAAAAATGGAGGGAAAAAGCTCTCCCCCAAGAGCAAGATATCTTGTCTCAAGCTGATCTCACCCAAGGGAAAATTCCCTGAAGTCTGCAGGGAGGCACAAGCTAGAAATCAGAGACATATTGAGGAGCTGACTTTACCCTACATGAGAAGTGATGCAGCTGCAAGAATCAACAGTGACAAATCCAGGAAAATCCACAAAGGAAAAGGGGTCCATAAGGGTTCATAGAAATAAACATGATATATCTGTTACTATCTTGATAAGCAAAGAAAATACACATGTTCCAAGTCATTTTACCTTAATTCTTTGAGCAGGTCTGTTCATATCTCTGAGCCTCAATAATTTTCCTCTGCAATAGGATAATAATCTTTGTCTAAAGGAACCAAAAACAAAGTAGATGCCCATTGACTGGAGAATGGTTAAACAAATTGTGGCACATGAATGCGATGGAAATATTACTGAGTCTTTTAAAAAATGACAAATATGAGAATACAGAGAAACATGGGAAGGCTTGCAGAACAGATGCAGAATGAAGTTAGCAGAACCAGGAAATGTCCCTCAAACAATGACAACACCACCACAAATAGAAAAGGCAACAACAATAAAAAGGAACTGAACACTGTGTAATTACAATGACCAAGTCTGATTCCAAAAAAGAAATGAGAGAATGCACCGCCTTTCCTTCTTTGCCAGAGTGAGGGACTATGGGTGTGGGGTACTACATATACAATAAGACTCGGTTGATGTGTTGGTTAGTTTGGCAGAAATGATTTTTTTTCCTTTTTGTTTTTTATTCTTTGTTAAAGAGGATGGCTCATCAGGTAGCAGAGGAGAGAGGGATATATTTGGAAATTAGGACTATGGGATTTCCAGATCAGATGTAAATGTGAAATGTCCTAGAGGAATCCAAGTCTCCCACCAACACCACAGCAAAGATTTAAAAGGGCACCAAATAAAATAGTGGTCAAGAACAGGGGTCAGCAAACCAAAGCTCAAGGGCCAGATCCAGCCCATCGTTTATTTTTGTACAACCTATAAGCTAAGAATAGTTTCTTACATTTTTAACTTTATTTAAAAATATTTTTTTTAATCCTCACACAGCTCACAGGCTTCACAAAAACAGGTGGTGGGCCAGATTTGGCCCAAGGACTAAGGTTTGACTACTGATCAAAAAAGACCAAACAGAAAAACCAATAAGCTCCTCCACTCACTCCTGGAATACACAAGAAGTAAATGAGAAGCCTTTGGAGGTTTGGAGACATCTGACTGGAGCCTGCTAGAGCCATAGCAGGGAACCAACTCCCAATTGGGGATTGTTCAAGGAAGAACCAGAATCAGAACAAGGCCAGCCTTTATGCATGTCTCTAAAACTAGTCCAAAAGCCTCTGTTGCATTTAAAGTCACCACTCACAGTGAAATGTTAGTACCTAAAATATATGGACCAAATGGCAACAAAGTACTTAAAGGAAAAGCTAATCAAATTACAGTCAATAATACTATAATAGTTGGGAACCTCTATGTGCCCCCACTAGACCTAGACAAATCTAATACATATATATATATATGTATATATATACACACACACACACACACACACACACACACACACACACACACACACATACATATATACATATATATATAAACTAAGAAGGATAAGTATCTGAAGGGATTTTTAGAAAAATTAAATAGGATATCTCTGGCAATTATTTAATGGGAATCAAATAGAGCAAATCTATTTCTCAGATGTTTGTGGTACTTTTACAAAAGTTGATCAAATGCTATGTGGCATGAAAGCCTCATAAACCAACACAGAAAAGCAGAAATATTAAACACATCCTTTCCTGACCAATATGCAATAAAAATTATAATTAATAAATGCATTTGAAGAAGGGATTCAAACAAATGAAGACTCAATAACACAATATTAAAAAATATATGGGTTAAAGAATAAATCATAGAAATTATAGTTTCATCAAAGAAAATGACAAGGTAATAATATACTAAACTTTTAAGATGCAAGTAAAAAATGTCCATAGGGGAAAAATTTATAGCTCTAAACACTTTCAACAACAAAGGAAAAAATAACAAGAAAACAAGGAAAGCAATAAATTGCTCATTTGCAGAGCTGGGAGGTATGTGGATGTGGAACATTTTCAGATTTCTTTAATATATTAACTGGTTTTGCCACTTTTTTCTCTTCTTCCTCTTTTTCTTTAAAAAATATTTTTTTATATGTGATGGTTCTTTGGAAGGGGAAGAGAGAAATACCTGGAGAAATTTTGGTGATGTAAAAAAAAAATTATCAACATAATGTTTTTAGGTTTAAATATTTTTTTAAAAGAGGAAAAAAAAACAAATAAAAAGTACCCAATGTAGCACAAAATTCTGGCAGGGAATTTTGCAAAAGTTTAGTTACATAAAGCCTGAATGAACAAAAGGTCTCTCTTAGTTTCAGACATGTAATGACCTCTGCCTGAACCCAACAACCAGAATCCCCTTATTTGTTCTGATGTGTTATATAACAGCCAAGTGCTAAATCGTTGGATGATGCCAACTGTGCACAATCCAATTGCTGAGCTGGTTCCCTAACAAAAAACTAAATTTCATTTTTTTTCAAATTGCTCTGGACTAGTTCAGTAAGTCCTCTAATCAAGCTCATGATGCTAGGAGTTCCCCAATACAGCCTGCTTGCTCTACAAGGATGGTATCTCAGCCTCCCTTTGCTGTTAGAAGTGTAAGCTCCCATTCAATTATCTTTTCCATAGCTTTAGTAAAATTATTTTTGTTATTACATTGTGGTTCACATTGCCATGGTGTTCCTTACAATCCCTCTAATTTGACTGTACATGACTCTTACATAACAAAACACAAGAGAAATTCTGAAAATCAAAGAATGGAGAAACAAAGTTGAAAACAAAAACAAAAACAAATTGAATTGATAAATAAAACTAAAAACTGATTTTTGCAAAATTAAAAATAGCCAAATCTAAAAAAGCTAATTTGATTTTTTTTGAAAGAGAGGAAAACCAAATTGATGAATCAAAAAAATGAAAAAAATAGAATCCATAATAGATGAGGAAGAAAGAAAGAAAATTGTAAGAAACTATTTTGCTCAATTACATGTCAACAAAATTTATATCTTATATGCTGGATGAATATTGGATGAAAAATGAATATTTACAAAAATATAAAATATCAAAATTAACAGAAAAAGCAAAGAATTTAAATATCTCAACCCCAGAAAAAGAAATTAAACTAGCCATAAGGGAATTGCCAGAGAAAAAAGCCCCAGGACCAGATGGATCTACAAATGAATGGAAGTGAATTCTATTGTAATAAGCATTCTAATCTAATTCTAATAAACATCTAGTTCTAATAAACATGAATTCTAATAAATATTTAAAGGATAATTGACTACAACATTACATAAATCACTTGCAAACATAAGGAAAAAGAGAGCCTCCAAAATTACTTCTTTGATACATCCAGGACTATGATCATCTTGATGCCTAGACTAGGGAGAGACAATGTGGATAAAGAAAACAACAATCCAATAGACAATGAATACCAATATTAAAATGTTGACTAAAACACTAATAGAGAGGCTACATCAACATATTTTAAAATATCACACTATGACTAAATTAGATTTATGTCAGGAATGCAAGGTAGATTCAGTGTTGGGAAAACAATTTTATTTACATAAAATTGAAAGTTTTTGTATTAAAATGAAGGCAATTATAATGAAAGAGGCAATGGTTAAGTGGGAAAATATCTTTAAGAAATCTCCAATACAAGTCTGATATTGACAATATAGAAAGAACTGATTCAAATATGAAAGAGATATCCCACAATAGACAGAGCCAAAGAATATAGGCATACATTTCTCAAAAGAAGAAAAGCAAGCTATCAACAACAACATGAAAAATACTCCATATCACTAACAAGAGAAATACAAATTAAAACACCTCTGAGGTTCTACCTCACACCCATTATTAGCACCCAGATTAGCAAAAATGACGAAAAAGAGAATATTAGAATTGTTGGAGGGGCTGTGGAAGAACAGGCATGTTAATACACTGTTGATCAAGCTATGGATTGGTTCAGCTATCCTGGAAAGCAATTTCATTCCCAGTAAAAGGGTCTCAGAATCTGTTCTCTCTAATGCCCTCTCTTTCCTAGCCATGGAAAGATTCAAAAAGAAAGCAAAAACAAAGACAAGTTTTCCCTAGGACTACATAAACAGCAAAGATTTATTAAGTGCCTACTGTGTACCAGCTACTATGCTGAGCACTGAAAGTACAAAGACAAAAAAGAAATAATTGCTGTCTTCAAAGAGCTTACAATTTATGGGGAGAAAAACACGTAGACTTTTAAGTAAATATTATATCTAAACTATATCTGTATGTATGTATGTATGTGTATACAAAATGTATATGTATATATGTATATATGTATTGCCTCATATTCTGAGGCAACTCTCCAAATTACCACTAGCACTGATAAATCTGGAACCCAGAATGTAGTTATGAAGAGGGGTAGGGGTTTGGGGATGCTCCTAGATGCACAGAGGCACCCCAAGATCACGGGAGGTTTTGGGGTGCTGGGAAAAGCCCCAGATCGTGGCGTGGGCTTGCCTGAAAGAATTCAACCCAAAAATCTTCTTCCAGCCAGAGAAATAGTTTATTAAAGATAAAGCATATAGGGGCAGCTAGGTGGTGAAGTGCATAGAACACCAACCCTGAAGTCAGGAGGACCTGAGTTCAAATCCAGCCTCAGACCAAACACTTGACACTTACTAGCTGTGTGATCCTGGGCAAGTTACTTAACCCCAATTGCCTAAAAAGAAAAACAAACAAACAACAACAAAAAAGACATTAATGAGCAATAAGAAAAAAAAACAATTTAAAAATAAAGCATATAGGCCAGACTCCCAAGGAACCCAAACATCAGTGATCTAAATGGGGGCTAGAGTGGATAGGCCAGGTGGATCTTAATCCAGGTGATGTCTGAATGGGGTCTGAATGGGGGAGGCCAGGTGACACTTGTAAGGATGAGCAGGCATGAGGCAGTCTCAGCCTTTTGGGCATGAAGAAAGCTCAGCGTCTGAATGGGGGCAAAGGTGAATCTTAAGTACAGAAAGATTGTGGGAGGGATCCAGGAGTGGCCAAGCAGCCCAGAGTGACTGGAGGAGGGGTCTAAGGAGATCTGGATGGCAGTGGCTAGTAAGCTAGGGTGAACAGAACTCCCGGGTCCTGGACCTCATGGTGCCTAGCTAGGATTAAGGGTGAGAAATGGCCAGGGGCCACAGGAAGGTGAAACAATGGGAAATGCCAGTTGAAGGGGGGAGGTAGTTGAGAAAAAGGGTCCATGTGTTTGGAAGGTCTGCGAGATTTGAACAGACAATGAGAATAGATGATGAAGGGAACTGGAAGGGAGGAAGTTTGCTTTCAAATGGAGCTGGGACCGGTAGACAAACTTCTTCAAAGGTGCTTTCAACGAGAGATAAAGTGAGTCTACAAGGAATCTAAAGTTTAAGGTTTTTCTAGGAATTGTAGACAAACTGGAGCCAGATTCTTTTTGGGGCCAGGAAGGAAAGCGCATCTGAATAAGATCAAAAAGGCGAGGCTGCAAAGGTCTCAGCTTCTGAAACTGAATGAAACCCTCTTCGGTTACTGTGTCCCTTCAGGACTCTAGGGGTATCCCCAAAGTGTTAAAAGGTGTATTTTTTAGTGTTCTTGCTTATGAACCCCCAGTAGTGGGCTTCCTACCATGATTATGGGTCAATTACCATTCAGTCAGCCAAACTCAACCAGTTTTTAGAATAAGGGATATCTACCAAGATGTTATAGTTAGAACAGTTGGTACTGCATTTGTCTGTCTGTCTGTCTGTCTGTCTGTCTCTCTCTCTCACACACACACATACACACATACACATACACACACACACATACACACACACACACACACACACACCTGTGACTCATTCTCCCACAAGCTCCTACAGAGTTCAGGGGAAAGTAGACTCAAGTTTAGAGAGCCCATGTGGTGAAAGGAAAATTCACAGCCCCTCAGAATCCTTTTGCTGGGGTCCTCAAGATGTTCCTCTTAGGTACAGCATACCTTTTCTACTGGGCTCTTTAAAGAACCTTGAACCTGCATCCAATTCTTCCTTGACTCCTTCAGTGTACTTTTTTTCCAGTTGGCCAACTGTATTTTTTAAGGATTTGTTCTCTTTCTTTTTTTAGGCAATTGGGATTAAGTGACTTGTCCAGAGTCACATAGCTAGTACGTGTCAAGTGTTTGGTCTGAGGCTGGATTTGAACTTGGGTCCTCCTGACTTCAGGGGCGGTGCTCTATCCACTGCACCACCTAGCTGCCCCTAAGGACTTGTTTTCTACAGTTAATTTTTGTCCTTCCTTTTCCAAGCTATTGACTCTCTTACATACCTCTTATTTCTTTTCCCAATTTTTCTTCTACCTCTCCCATTTGACTTTTAAAATCCTTCTTGAGCTCTTCCAAGAAGGCTTTTTGGGCTTCAGACCAGTTCATATTCTCTTGTGAGGTTTCAGATGTGGGTTTGTTGACAATGTTGTCCTCAGAATTTCTGCCTTGATCTTCACTGTCCCCATAATAAGAATCTATACTGTGTTTCTTTTTGCTCATGGTGTTTGCTTATTTTCTGGCCTTTAAAAAAATTGAGGGGCAGCTAGGTAGTACAATGGATAGAGCTCCAGTCTTGGAGTCAAGAGGACCTGAGTTCAAATCTGGCCTCAGACACTTGACATTTACTAGCTGTGTGACTCTAGGCAAGTCACTTAACCCCAGTAGCCTCACCAAAAAGAAAAAAGAAAGAAAGAAAGAAAGAAAGAAAGAAAGAAAGAAAGAAAGAAA
>NW_020954808.1:3479490-3487712 GCF_900497805.2 Vombatus ursinus
AAAGAAAGAAAGAAAGAAAGAAAGAAAGAAAGAAAGAAAGAAAGAAAGAGAAAGGAAAAAAAAATTGAGCTTTCCTGCTGGGGAGCAGGGGGCACTGACCCAAGCTTCTTGTGCTGGGAACTTGGGCCTGGTCACTGGCTTTATGGGTTGGGGTCTCAGATGCTGGCAGTTGGAGGCTGTGGGGTTCTGGCAGTTTACCTGGTGTTGGGCTGGAATCAACAACACTGGAACTCTAGGGGGAGGGGTGGGTAGTCTGGCCCCTGGAGGTTGCCTGCTCACCCGGGGCCTTTTGCTTTCTTCAGTTCCTTGTAGATGGATGTTTCGCTGCTGCAGGATGTCTCTCCATCCAGGGCTTTCCCCCTTGGAGCTGTGCTTCCCACAGTTTTGCTGAGGCACCAGGAGACTTGGCTGCCAGAACACGCCGTGGCACATGGTAGTTTTCCAAGCCAGTTTCCACTGGTTCCCCTGCCTGTACTGAGGCCCTCGGGGGCCCTGTGCTGTTAGTGTTTGCAAGCTCCACCACCTGGGGTTCAGGATCTCCCCCTAGTATGCTGAGGTGGGGTTTTCCACTAGCTTGCTGGGACATCTCCCACTCTGTGCCACTCCCCCTACCCCAGGGCAAGAGGGGTTAATCCCTGTCTTTCTGCTGGTTCAGCTGTTCCAGGGTTTTTCCTGGGGTGACATTTTCTGGGTTTTTAGAGGTTAGTAAGGGACAGTGAGAGCCATTTACTTCTTACTCCACCATCTTTGTTCCCAGAAGCAGAAATTCTCTTCCTTGATTCCCAATATAGACACAGCCACCAGACGATCGGGAACTTTGCTAAAACATCAGTGGGTAGGTGGGAAGTCCTCCACTCTGGCCATGTGGGATTGAGGACTAGGTGACTTAGAACAAGACCAAGGCTCTGCTCCTTTCCCTTCCCATCCCCCCAACTGATTCCTTTCCAGGGGTTTAGAGGGAAGCTTTCTACTTTTTGTTGGCTTGAATCTCCAAATCCACCACAGAGCATTACTAAGTTTCCTCAGATGATATGAATACATTTTCTATGCAACATCACGTCAACAGATGAGTAGTCTTTTTTTTGCATCTAAAGCCTAAGATTGACTGATTGATTGATCTATAGGGAAGTGGTTAAGGTATCAGGGCTTAGCATCTTGATATTTCCTTAAGTGGGGTAGGATGACTTGATTAATTTACTCTCACCCTTTCACATACAAATCCATTCCCTCCTCCTCTCTATCTTTGGAATCTCTAGCCTCCCTGGAAAGCCTAGCTTTGGTGCTGCTGCATCCTAGGCTAGATCTTTCTTGATCCTTCACTCTCCAATTTTAAGTTATCTCCCTCTTGAAATGATTGACACTAGTTATTAGGAACAGTGCTGGAATAATGGAAAAAAGATGGGCCCTGTGTTTGAATCCTGCCTCTCTGGGAATCCTAGACATGTCCCCTCATCCTTTACCTTTGCCATTTAGAATGCCTAGAAAGTCAGCCCAATGGCTGGCTCCTATATCAGGCTCTCCCTGATTCCATCAGCAGCTAGTGCCCCTCCCCAGCTAAGCCCATGCTATTTATTCACTGTGACAGAGAGGCAGGATATAAGGGACAGTAGCTATACTTAATGATATCTCTTTAGCAATGAAACTTCCATATCAGGATTCAACAAAAAACCCAACCATGGACTGCATGAAGGGGGTG
This sequence comes from Vombatus ursinus, assembly GCF_900497805.2. Taxonomy (NCBI): domain Eukaryota; kingdom Metazoa; phylum Chordata; class Mammalia; order Diprotodontia; family Vombatidae; genus Vombatus; species Vombatus ursinus. The sequence continues at coordinate 3,481,187 of NW_020954808.1, forward strand.
GGGGGTGGTGCCAAGCCATGATTCTTTGCAGTTCAAAATCTGCCAGTGTAGCTAGAAAAAGGGGGCTCACCTATAGTGAGAGTGTCCATATATAAACAGAGGTCTCACATATGGCAAAAGTGTTGTGAATGTGTGGCTTGAAGGGAGACAGAATAAACATCTCTTGCCCCTTCTTCCCTCCATCCTTCACCAAGGGAGACTTTCATTGCTGCAAGGAGGAGTCTGGATGCCATTCTGCTCTCCTCAGAGAGAAGGGGTACCAGGCTAGAATTACATTTATACACTGCTTCAAATATTACTAGTCTAGGGGATGTGATTAGGTTCCATTTCACTTCTGATTGCTTTGTCATTTTGGGGGAAGGGGTACTCTAAGCTCTATATCCAAGGCTTGACCTCTTTTCTACCTAATACCAGTTACACAATTTAATTCACATGGTAAATAGCAAAGAAAGCTATTTATCCAAATCACAGCAAAACAGAAATCAGAGAAGTTATACATAAGAGAGCATAGACCATGCAATATAAATTGAAGGAGCTCTCCTACTGGGAGCGACATAACTCATACCAATCAAGAGGGAGTGTCCTGGATCTTACCCAAAGGGAAACTCCCCAAAGTCTCTAGCGTAGCAAGCTGGGAACAGAAACATAATGGAAACTGCCCACTCCTCTCATATTAGCTTCTTCCCAGAATCCTTTTCCTTTAGTAGCCTAAAGTGGGATTGACTTCTTCCATCTTCCCTGTCCAAATTGAAAGCTAGGAGTGCCCAAAGTGACTCAATGCTTGAAGGGCCCCAAAGGGGACTTCATGAGTCCCAAAAAAAAGGACTCAAGGGGACTGACCCTGAAGAGTTCTGAAAGGGGGACTGACAATGGCTGGCCCTCTCTTACCTCTTGCCAACTCTACCCCTCACTCAGGGTACAGCATTCATGTCCACCAAGAAGGAAAGAGTCCCATGCCATTGGGCTTTGGGACAGGGGGTTATACTGGGAACTACTATGAATCCTGTTTTCAACTCTGGAAGCTGGGGGTGAACTTCACCCTTCTCCTTTGTGAGCGGAAAGAAAAGTCTGTCCTCTCCAATCCAAATTCTTTATGAGCCCCAAATACTCATGCTTGGGAATTTTTCCCATCCACATGTCAGATATGAATGGGAAGAGGACACAAAAGGGTCAGTTGGTCAAGGAGCTTTTATTGAGTGTCTGTTATGTGCCAGGCACAATGTTTGGTGCTGGGGATACTAAGGAAAGCAAAAGACAATCCTTGCTTTCAAGAATCTCAAAGTCCAATGGGAGAGAGAACATGAAAACAAATTCACACAAAAAGATATATGCAGTATAAATTGTATCAACAGAGGAAAGGCACTAACAGGAAGGGGGTCCAGGAAAGTCTTCCTAAAGAAGGTGGGGTTTTAGCAGGGACTTTTAGAAACATAGTATAGTCAGGTGGCAGACATCTGAAAGGAGTGTATTCCAAGCATGAGGAATAGCCAGAAAATGAACAGAGTTGGAAAATGGAGCAGCTTCTTGGTGAAATGGCAAGGAGGCCAGTGTCACTGGAACATAAATTGAGTGAAGGAGAGTGAGGTGTAAGAAGACCAGAAAGGCAGAAGGTAACAGGTTCTGTAAAACTTTAAAAGCCAAATAGAAGATTTTATATTTGATCCTGGAGGTAACAGAGGGACACTGGAGTCTACTGAATGAAGAGGGAGGTGATACGGTCAGGACTGTGTGTTAATAAGATAATTTTGATAACCGAGTGGAGGAAACACTGGAGTGGGGAGACACCTTGAGGCTCTCTTTGGCAATGGAGACCCACCAGTGAGCTATTGCAATAGTAGAGGTATGAGGTGAAAAACACATGCGCTGAGGGAAATGGCAATATCAGAGGAGGGAAAGGGGTATGTCTGAGAGATCTTACAAAGGTGAAATCAACAAGTTTTAGCAACAGGTTGGATTTAGGAAGTTAGAGAGTGAGGAGTCAAGGATGGATAATGACTCCTAGGTGACTAAGGAGAAGACTATAATAGGGAAGAGGGCGGCAAAGCTTGTGGGGAAATACAATAAGTTTCAGGTTTGGATATGTTGAGTTTAATATGCCAATGAGGCGCCCGATTCAAGATGTCCAATAGGAGACTGGGGATCAGGAATGAGTTCAGAGCTGAATAAATAGATTTGAAAATCATCTGTAAATAGATTATAATTGTATCCACGGCAACTGATTACAGGCAAAATAGCATAGGAGAAGAGAAGAGGGCCCAGGACAGAACCTTAGGGGATATCCTTGGTTAACAAGCAGAACCTGGATGAAGATCCAGCATAGGAGACTGAGGAGTGGTCAGATAGTAGGAAGAGAACCAGGAGAAAGCAATGTCATGAAAACTTACAGAGAAGACAGTAGCAAGGAGAAGGGTATCAAAGGTTTCAGAGAGGTCAAGAAGGATGAGGATAGAGAATTAAAACTTGGTGATTAAGAGATCATTGGTAACTTTGGAGAGAACAATAGCAGTTGAATGATGAGGTGGAACATCAGACCATAGAGATTTTGGAAAGACAGTGAGAGGAAAGTAAATGGAGGAACCAGTTGTAGATGGCTTTCCCAAGAAGCTTAGCCACAAAAGGGAGAAGAGATATGGGACAATCACTCTCACAGAGGGATGGGTGAAGTGAGCATTCTTTAAGGATGGGGGAAGCATAGACATGTTTGTAGGCAGCAGAGAAGCAGCCAATAGACAGGGAGACTGAAGATTAGGTTTGATAAAGGAGACCATCTGCTGGAAAAGACAGAATGGAATGGGATCAAGAGGGCATGAAGAGGGGTTTTCATTTGAAATAGGTGAAGGAGAGAAATTATGTGAATAACGTGAGATGAAGATCAGGGATGAAGAGGGAGCTTTCACCAAATAACTTCAACCTTGAAACAAGGTTCTCAACCAAAAAGATGGAAGGAGAGGTTTGAAAAGAGATAAAAAGGACTGGAAAAGTAACTGAGGAGAGTGGGAAGATGAATCATTTAGGGAGGTGCAAAACCACAGTGAAGGTCCAGTTGAAGTTCTGCAACATAAAGAATGGATTCAGCTCTCAATGGCTCTCTTTTTTCTGAATTCATATTTAGGTGGGGTTTAGTGATGTCTTCACTCATGGTATCCAGGGAGATAACTGTGTTACAGTTGAAAATTAAGGTAAACTGAAAGACAGTGATGCAAAGCATGATCAATTTATTAGGCTGTTAGTAACCAATAAATTGGGTCAATGGTCTCTCTCACTGACTAAAGACCTCAAGGTTGGGCTCACCAGCCTTCATACAGTTTTTCGAAGGATAGAGTTGGGTAGATGAGGAAGACATTGAGATTGGTTACAGGGTAGACAGCATCATGGGGTGAGGACAACATTACTGGTTACATCAAGGAAAACAGGCTGGCACCTACATGCGGCTAGTAACCACTCCTCTCCATCATTAAGTAATGCTTGTCCTGAGGATATTGTTACTTGGCCAAAGACAGCAGAGTTCCAGGCTCCTAGGAGAGTTTGTTAGGGAGATAAGACCTTCCTTAATTGTACAAGGACAGGCAACGATGGACAATACACCTTGTGGAACTATACTAGATCAGCTTGTAGGCCTTTAAAGATAAGATATGATAAATAACAGTTTTTACTTGTAATTATACCTTTAAACTAACTTAGAGGGAAAGCTAAATTCCTGAGCTCAGCTCAAAGAGATAGCAAGGTGGCTTTAGGCAGATGTAGACTCAATGACAAAATCAATACAGCATAAAATCAATTACATTGTAGAATCAATACAGTAGAAACTAAAGTTAATATTAATTTTGATCTTTTCAGCTGTAAAGAACCTTTTCCCTCTCAAGCCATATGGCTCCCGAGAAACAGGCCTGGACTGTTGATCTTTTTGTTCATTCTTTTTCTATTCTAAGTGTAAGGAATGAAGTCTCCAACCAGGGGAGACAGAGTCACTAGAACGCAGAAGTCAGAATCCAAGCTGGGTGTTACTGCCAGCCCAGCATCGATATCCCAAGGAGCAAGGAACAATCCTCAGGGTCCCAGCTCGGTGGAAGTATTCATCTGGCAGTCATACCACATCTGGACATGAACTTGATGGGACCAATTCTAATCTAGGAACTGAGCTAAATTCTGAGCTTACTTCCCCAGAGTATGGGGTGGTATGGATGAGAGTATGTCCTGGAGATATTAGGGAAAATTTTTGTACTTTTATGTTTGTTATATTCTTGAAGTAAATATCCATTTTTTAAAAAGTTACTCAATGTAAAGTTGTTAAATGGAACTGGGTGCCAGTCACAGTCCTTTCAAACAAAGGAGAACATGCCCATGAGTGTTTGACCCAACAGCAGAGAGAAGAAACACCCTACACACACCTGAAGGAAACCTGAGGGACAATATAGCAGGCCTGGCTCAGAGAAAGTGGGGCCAGAGCATTCTATCTTATAATATAACAGATAGAAATCCAGAGCCCTAGGATCTGGTCCTGACTCTTCTGTGTAAATGTGAACATGGCCCTTCCCCTTTCTTTCTGCTAGCACCACAACCTTTGCTATGCCTCCTTGTGTTGTTAAGCATTCAGCACATGGAGATACTAAGAGGGCTCTTAAGCTGCATTGAGACAAGTCATGTCCACGGAGGGGGAGAGAGCCCTGGTCAGAATCCATGGGGACAATGGTGTCCAGTGCTGGGCTTCATTTTAGGAAGGACAGTGATTATCTAGAGCATGCTCAGAGGAGAACACCCACGTTGGTGACGGCACTGGATACCATCCCATACATGGATTTGCTGAAAGCCCTAGCAATGGTTTAACCTGGAGACTTAATTATTGTTCTGGTGGTTTAGTCAATTTAGTTGTGTCTGACTCTTCATGACCCCATTTGGGGTTTTCTTGGCAAAGATACCAGAGTGGTTTGCTATTTCCTTCTTCAGCTCATTAGATAGATAGGAAAACTGAGGTAAACAAGGTGAAGTGACTTGCCCAGGGTCACACAGTTAGTAAGTGTCTGAGGCCAGATTTAATCTCAGAAAGATGAGTCTACCTGACTCCAGGCCTGGTGCTCTGTGCACTATGGATCCACCTAGCTGCCTATATCCCCAGACTAGCTTACAAGACTTAATAGGAGGTGGGAAGGGAAAGAATTTGGAACTCAAAGTTTTAAAAACGAATGTTAAAAATTGTTTTTACATGCAACTGGGAAATAACATATACAGGCAATGTTGTATAGAAATCTATCCTGCCCTACAAGAAAATAGAAGGGGAAAGAAACAAGAGAATGGGGCCGTGATAGAAAGGAGGGCAGATTAAGAGAAGGGGTATTAGAATGCATGCCATCTTGGGGTGGAGGGAGGGAAGAGATGGGGAGAAAATTTGGAACTCAAAATCTTGTGGAAGTGAATGTTGAAAACTAAAAATAAATAAATTAATTAAAATAAAATAAAAATATTTTTTAAAAAAAGACTTAATAGGAAGACACAATTGTCACCTTAAATATTAAAAGGGTGGTCATATGAAAGAGGGATTAGATTTGTCTCCCTTGGCAGCAGAAGATCAACGCAGTGGATAGAGGTTGCAGAAAAGCATTGTCCAACTCCATGTAAGGGGAAAACAAAACAAAAACAAAAACTTCCTAACCATCCAAGTGATCTTATATTAGAATAAACTGCCCAGGGAAGTAGTGAGTTGTCCAATACTGGAGGTATTCAAGCAGAGGCTAGATCACTTGTCATCAGTTTCCATGTAAAGAGAATTCTTAATCAGGCACAGGTGGAAACAGGTTCCTAACCTAGGTTTCTTCTAGCTCTCCCAGTCCATAATTCTCCTATCTAGTTGACTCCTCCAAAATCCATACCCATGAATTATACTGTAAGCTTGTATAATTGCTCGTGACCTTAGGGAATATTGTTCACCTTTCTTTGTATTCAAAGTGCTTAGCCCTGTACCTGGCGCCTGGTGAGCACTTAAGAAATGCCTGATGATTGACTGATTGACTGTCCTCTCCCTGCCTCACCTGCTCCCAAAGATTACTCAGGAAGATTGCCTTAATTACTGGAGTCAGTCCTGGCACTGCCAATTGGCCTGCCATTCCCAGGTCTGGACCTGGGAACTCTTTTGACGGGGAAGGCTGCCCACTACCCTGGTACTCCTTTGTGTGTGGGGGGGGGGGTCCAGGAACCACTCAACTGGATTAGCAGCTGGCCCACTCCTCTGAACAACTACCCACCCCATTATAGGGAGCATCTGAGGCCCTGGAAGCCCTAAATTTCTGGCTGTCCGCTCCAGGAGGCAACAACACCTTGCCCCAGGCAGCAGTGATTCCCTGGGACTTTTTCACTAGGCAGGTAGAGGACAACCCAGGGCTCCTGATCCAGTGCATGGGTTCCTATGCCCAGCTGTTTCTCATGTGAAGATGACTTTCCACCAAGAGGAAAGAGAAGGAGGAGGAGGAGGAGGAGAAGAAGTAGTAGTGGTGGTGGTGGTGGTGGTGGTGGTGGTGGTGGTGGTGGTGGTGGT
>NW_020954808.1:3487722-3527651 GCF_900497805.2 Vombatus ursinus
TGGTGCTGGTGCTGGTAGTAGTAGGGCAGCCAGGTGGTACAGTAGATAAGCACTGGGCTTGGGAATCAGGAAGATTCATCTTCATGAGTTCAAATCTAGCCTCATACTAGCTATGTGACCCTGGGCAAGTCACTTCACCCTCCTCATCTATAAAATGAACTGGAGAAGGAAACAGCAAACCACTCCAGTATCTTTGCCAAGAAAACTCCAAATGGGGTCATGGAGAGTTGGACATGATTGAAAATGACCAACAACAAAGTAGTAGTAATTAACATTTATATAACACTTGAAGGATTGCAAAGCACTTTATGTAAAAAATATTATCTCATTTGATCCCCACAACTACTCTGAGAGGTAGATGCTATGATGATCCCCATTTTACAGTTGAGGAAATTGAGGAAGAGAGAGGTCAAGTGACTTGCCCAGGGTCACACAATTTGTAAGTGTCTGAGGCGGGATTTAAACTTAAGACTTCCTGATTCCAGTCCAATGATATATATCCACTGTGTCACTCAGTTTAGAGCCAGAATACTTGGATTATAATCCCAGCTCTGCCACTGTGAACTGTATGACTTTGCCCTCTCCAGACCCCAGGTTAACTGTAAACAAGAGAGATGGTCCAAATGCTCTCTGAGGTTCCTTCTAGCTCTAAAATTATGATCCTAAAACTGACCACTGGGCTACTCCCTAGCACTGTAGTAATCAAACATTTTTGTTCACGTACCCAAACATTCTAATATTCAAATATTACAATATTCTAAGCCAGGGGTTCTTTACCTTTTTAATGTCATGGACCCCTTTGGCAGTCTGGTGAAGTCCATGAACCATTTCTCATGATAACATTTTTAAATACATAAATTAAAAATATGTAGGGTTACAAAGAAAAGTAAAGGTTAGTGAAAATAAAGATGTAAATTTCTTTTCCCATCCAAGTTCATAGACTCCTGGAAATCTAACCATAGAACCCTTTTTTGGGGGGAAGGAGGTAAAGAAATCTGTGGGGCCCATGTAAGAAAGCCTTGATTTAAGCAATAGCAAAACCAGTGAGTTAAATTCAACTCTAAACCCTAAATGGGGGAAATGAAACAACAAAAAGCAGAAAAAAGGAAGTTTCTTTAAAATCCAAAATTAAAATCTCAAAAGTACAGCCATCTCCAAGTCTAATAGCAATAGTACAGGAAAAATCTGCTTAAAAGAAGAAAGAACAAAATTAACCATTATTAAACTCCCAAGTAAATAAAAAATGAAAAGTTAAAAAAAAATGATCCCAAGAGAAATCTCCACTTGTAACCAGAGCTGAGGTTAGAGGGGTGTGGCTTAGCAAGGGGTTGTCCCTCTCTCTCCTCCCTCCCTCCTTCCTTCTTTTCCCTCCCTCCATTCCCTCTCTCCCCTTCCTCTCTCCCCTCCCTCTTTCTCCTTCCTTTCTTTCCCCTCCCCTTCTCCATTCCCTTTCTCTCCCCTCCCTTTCTCCACTCCCTTTCTCTCCCCTCCCTTTCTCTCCTTCCTCCCCTCCCACCCCACTGAGGGTGCAGCCATTCCTTCCCAAAGCCCCACTTCTGGCTAGGCTATGACTTTTCACCTCCATAGAGAAGGGGTCTCCTGGAGCCTGCCACAAAATGGAACAATAGAAAGAGATATGACTGAGGGCATTAACACAACTGCCTCCAAGGGAAAGGGCTCCTTATAGGCTCCAGCTCCTTACAGGCCCTCTGAGCTCCAAATCCCAGGGGAACAAATGTGTTCAGCTATAGGACTGGGAAATACCAGCTGGTCCAGTTCTCTGCCCCTCCCCCAAGGTCCAGTGATGGAAGGTGTCACTTAGCCAATCTGACATGTCATTTCCTCTTCTGTAAAATAATACCAAACAGCTCCAATCCCAAATGATACACAATGATGACGACCACCACAGCTGCTAGTGTCTTCCCCACAGAGATTCCCTTCTATGGACTCTGTTTATAGTTTCAATGTTTCTCATTATTTACCTTCCATCTCCCCATTATACAATGTACTTTCCTTAAGGGCAGGGATTGTGTTTTTTGCCCCTTTTTGTATCCCCAAGACTTAGCACAGTACTTGGCTTACATTGTTCAGTCCAACTCTTCAGGACCCCATGGACCATAGCAGGCCAGGCCCTTCTATCCTCCACTATCTCTCAAAGTCTGTCCAAGTTCACGTTCATTATTTCCATGACACCATCCATCCATCTCTTCCTCTGACATCCCCTTTTCCTTTTGCCTTTAGTCTTTCCCAACATCAGGGTCTTTTCCAAGGAGTCCCATCTTGTCATTATGTGGTCAAAGTATTTAAGCTTCAGCTTCAGTATTTGACCTTCCAGTATATACCCTGAATTAATTTCTTTAAGTATTGACTGCTTTGATCTCCTTTCTATACAAGGAATTCTCAAAAGCCTAAGTCGAAAGCATCAATTCTGTGGCACCCAGCTTTCCTTATAGTCCAACTCTCACAGTCATACATCGCTACTGGAAAAACCATAGCTTTGACTCTATGGACCTTTGTCAGCAAGGTGATGTCTCTGCTTTTTGGTATGGAGTCCAGATTTGCCATAGCTTTCCTTCCAAGAAGCCAGCATCTTTTCATTTCACGGCTGCAGTCACCATCTGCTGTGATCTTTGAGCCCACGAATATGAAATCTGACACTGCTTTCATTTCTTCTCCCTCTATTTGCCAGGAAGTGATGGGAACAGTTGGCAAAATCTTAATTTTTTGATTCAAGTCAGTTTTTACACTCTCCTCTTTAACCCTCATCAAGAGGCTTCTTAATTTCTATTCACTTTCTGCCATCAGAAAGTCTGCATATCTGAGATCTGGCATATAGTAAGTCTTCAATAAATATTTATTGACCGACCTACACAGAGTTGCTGTGAGGATTGGATGAAAAATAATGGATGTAAAGTTCTTCACAAACCTTATAATGTTTTGTGTGTGTGTGTGTGTGTGTGTGTGTGTGTGTGTGTGCTATTAATAAAATGAGAAGGCTAAATGAGATGACTGGCTTCTAGGTTCAGGACTTCATTCTTACTTCCCAGGGCAGCTAGGTGGCACAGTGGATAGAGTCAGAATAGTGTTGCGCCTGGAGCCAGGAAGACCTGAGTTCAAATTTGACCTGAGACACTTACTAGCTGTATGACCCTGGGCAAGTCATTTAATCCTGTTTGCCTCAGTTTCCCCATCTGTAAATGAGCTGGAGAAGGAAATGGTAAAACATTCCAGTATATTTGCCAAGAAAATCCCAAGTGGGGTCGCAAAGAATCAGAAACGACTGAACAACTTATTTCCCATCTCTTCCCCTGGGAAGCCCACCCTGACCCTCCTCTAAGCTCCCTCACACTGCACTTACTGTCTCTACTTCCTAGCTGGCATGCTGCCCAGCCAGATCTCTTCCCTCCTCAACTCCCAGCAGGCACAGGGTCCTCCCTCCCCAAAAAGTGCCCAGATCAGGACAGGCGAACAGAAGTCATTGCCACTATTTTGCATCAACTGAGACTTTACCTAGGACAGTGAAATAAACTCGAGTGAGCTACCAAGTCGACCTCCCAGGTCATCTGTTGCATGGGACGGGGAGAAGCCTACAGCTGTGTAATCTGGGTCCACTGCCTGAGGCTTCTACAAAGAAAGGGGCAGAGAGTGGAGCCAGGAGTGAACATGAAATCCAGACGCCCTCTAGCGAAACAAAAAGACAGGGAGGGAGAGGAGAGGCAGGATCTTGGAAAGTCACAGCCCCATCCAGCCTTACAAAGGGACCTCAGAGCCAGGGACTGAAAATGACTCTCACATCCCCAGGATTCCTTCCAGCCTTCACCAGAATCCCTCCTTTCTAGCCTGATGGCCACCTCCAGAAGTAATCCTGACAGGCCTCTGGCGTCTTGGCTGGCTATGCCCCATAATAATGGATTCAGATCAGGGAAGAGAACGCAGAGATCATACCCTCCAGCCCTCTCATTCTACAGATGAAGAAAGTGAGACCCAGGTGGGGTTTCAGTGACTGGAACTGAGCCTAATTTGATTGACTGGCTGGGATTCAGGGAGACACAGAGCTGAACAGAGGTGTGTTCAACTATGAATGAATGAAAGAATGAATTCATTATCTGCTTGCAAAGCTCCAAGCAGTGTGCTAAGCACTATTAAAAAAAAAAAACACAACATTCCTTGCTCTCAGGGAGCTCCCCATCTAATTGGAGGAGACAGGACCTAAGAGTTCGGCTGCAAGGAGGATGGAAATTCCTGAAAGTCCTAAGGTTGCATCAGTGGAGCATATGTTTGCACCAGCAGCTCAGAGACCTGTGTTCAGGAGTCTGGATGGTGAAATGCCAGGGCACAAGGCAAGACCTTAGCAAGAGATAGTTCTCGGTCTGCTTGTCTTTCTTCTGAAGGGCCACCATGTAGAGGGAGTAGGGGCTCTGAGGAGAAGAGGGGAAAGATCTCTCCTTCTAGTACCCTCTCTCCCCCAGCAAATAATGGTGACTTGGGGTCAATGTTCTGGGCAGATGAAGACATGGGTTTGCCCATGTGGCAAGAGAGGAGAGTGCCTAAGAGTGGGAATTCTCAGCTGGAGATCCTAAAGCAAACCAAGGCATTGACAAAGTTCCAGCAGAAGCACATGGCTGAAGCAGACATGTGCTTGCCTATGCAACACAAATTTGTTGTTCAGTCATTTTCAGTCATGCCCGACTCTTTGTGACCCCATTTCGGGTTTTTTTGGCAGAGATAGTGGAGTGGTTTGCCATTTCCTTCTCCAGCTCATTTTACAGAAGAGGAAACTGAGGCAAACAGAGTGAAGTGACTTGCCCAGGATCACACAGCTAGTAAATGTCTGAGCCTAGTTTTGAACTCATGAAGATGAGTCTGCCTGACTTCAGACCCAGCACTCTATCCCCTGTGCCACCTAGCTGCCCTTTACTCAACATGGAGGAAGAGTCCATACTCAATGTTCCTGAACCTCAACCTCTTATTTAAAAGAGGAGAGATTTTTATTTCCTAGGCACATGATCCTAGAATCTGGGCTTCTGGAGAGAAAAAGTAACTTTCTTAGCCAATAGGTTCCCAGAATCTAGACTTCTAGCAGAGAAAAGACATTTCTTTTGGGTGCTGCTAGAACTTGGGATTGTCTCATAAGTAACCCCAAATCCAGACACCTGGCTTTCTAGAGAAAATGGGAGCTACTGAATAGCCTCCTCATTTCTACCTCTTAGAATCCCAAGTCTCCTCCAAATCTCAACTCAAGCACCATTTTCTAATCCCACAGCTAGTACTTCCTTCACCATCAAGTAAGCTTGTATTTGTTTTACGTATGTATATGTATTATATATGTGTATGAGTTTATATATATATATATAGACTCTGTCTCTCTCTATATATACATATATACATATACACAGATATATGCATGTACAAAGATATATATACACAGATATATGTGTGTGTATGTGTGTAAGTAGATGGGTAGGTATTTAATGGGGCATCTAGGTGGTGCAGTGGTTACAGCACCAGGCTTGGAATCAGGAAGACTGGAGTTCAAGTTCAGCCTGAGACAGTTATTAGCTGTGTGACCCTGGGCAAGTCATTTAATCCTGATTGCCTTTAAAAAAAAGAGAGTGTGACCTAACTATCCACACAGAAAAAACCAAGTGGATAAAGAATATCAATTATGCACACTATGTTATACAATTTAGATGGACAGTTCAGAGAGCTGGCATATAAGTACATATATCATGAATACTGCAGATAGATAAAGAACTGAGCCCAGAGCTGAATAGGCAGAGGCTTTCTTTTTAACATCACTATTCTTCCTATGTAGCTAAGGATCATGGAACTAAGTCTCCAAGGAATGAGTTGCAAATCATTCAAAGGGTAATGGAGACACTCCTGTTTCCAGATCTCCACCATCCAATCCATTCTCCACCCAGCTGCCAAAGTAATCTACTCTGACCATGATGTTCCACTGCCAAAAACCTTCATGGGCTCCCTCTCCTCTAGGCTAAGATACCAAGTCCATCAACCCTGGCATTTAAATCCCTCCACATGTTGGCTTGTTCCCACCTACTTTTCCAGAAATTTTAATCCACTTAACGTACCCTACATTCCAGCAAAGCAGACTTATTAGCTGTCCCATGCCCAGATTTACTCCATTCTTAAAAAACCTTTACTTATTCCTGCCATAAATCAGCAAGCACTTATTAAGCACCCACTATGTGTCAGGTACTGTGCTAGACAATCAGGATACACAGACAGAAAAGTAAATTATCCTTACTATCAAGGAATCTACATTCTTTTGGAGGGAGACAATATGCACATATAAGAAAAAACATAATATATACAGAATAAATATCTACAAATAAGGTATTGCTCCTTTCTTACATGGACATTTTCCTTGCTAAAAGAGGTAGAAAAAAGGACATTTATGTTACAAATATAGGGAAAAAAAGCTATTTGAGGAGAAACACAGACAGTTTTGAGAGAATGTGAGACAAAAACAGCACATCAAAGATAAAAGGACTGACTAATGGTACATATGGCTGCAATGCATTATTCCCTAGCTGCTAATGTATGTATTACTGTTTTTAGACCTGTGAATTTTGTACATAGGAAATTCTGGATCAAAGAACTCTTTGGGGACTATGAAACAATTGTATATTGACTATTTATGTCATATCTGGCAGAAATGTGAATATGGGATTTCTCAACCTAAGCTAGAGATGGGAGGCCAGGCTTTGAGATAGGAGAGACATTCGAAGCCAATAAAAGAAGCCAAAGGGATAAAGGCTGAGACATCAGAAGCCAGAAACCAGGATGTAGAACACAGGAGCTGGTAGAGTTGAGAAGCTAGCAGAAGCAAAGAAGTAATGTGGAAAAAGAAGATCATAGTAGCTGCTTCAAGTTAAGCTAAGATCAGATCATTAGAGATAAGCAAGCTCTGAATTTAATGGTAGGGAACTGATCTGATTGGAGGAAAAATATGCTGCTGTTTGAAAGAACTGACTGTAGGTTAGAAGATACTTGTGTGGTCTGAAGAGCTGGCTGGACTTATCTGAATTGTCTTTTAGCACCATCTACAGCTTGAAAGAGGGAAAATCCCTCAGAGGTTTGCCTATCCTCTTTGGATCAAGACAGGGAAATCCCTCAAAGCACTGAGTAGTCCTGAAGCCCCCTCAAGCCTGAACAGCTTTGCAGATCCCAGGTTTATGGCTGCTTTTTACTAAAAGAGTTTTACACTTCTTCATGGTCCAAAGAATAAGAGGTATATGACTTCACCTAGTAGGAGATTAGAGAGACCCATAAGAAGAGTGGTCCTATGTAACAAAAGACCCATGGTGTGTTTCTCACAGAGATCTTACAGAGATCAAGAACACCAAAGCCTGTAGTCTGGAGGTATGATTTGCCCCAACACATGTGTTTCCCTACTCATGTGCCTCACTTCTAGGTTCCTTTGAGTTTGTGCCCACTTTTCCCCATGGAAACTACATGTATTGATGGGAGAGTGTGACCCAGGTTTATAAATGGACTGTTATATTATGATTATTATTACTTTATATTCTATTAGTATATGTATTACACTTAATAGTTAATGGTGTCATCTTCACTGATTTGTTTAAGTGGGAAGCACACTGATGGGGGCTCAGGAGCTGAAGTTCTGAGTAAAAGAGGTATACATCCTTCATACCAAAGTGACCCATACCCCTGAAGTTTAGTTTCCCATATCCCTCTAAGGAGCCACTTTGACAACATGGGTAGAGGTGGGCTGAGCAAGCCAACCAAGCTGAGAGAGAGAGAGAGAGAGAGAGAGAGAGAGAGAGAGAGAGAGAGAGCCAAGTATGGTGGCCATGGATATACCCATACTACATACAGAGTAAATACAAAATAAATATTCAGCAGTTAATACAAATAGTTGGGGAGGGAGGATACTAACAACTTGGGAGAGCAGGAAAGGCTTCATTTGGCAGGTGGTGCTTGACCTGTGTCTTAAAGAGAGGAATTCTTCGAGTCAGAGAAGAGTTCATCCCAGGCATGTTGATGGCCAGTGAAAGGCATGGATATGGAAGACTGAGTACCATGTGTGAACAGAGAGGCGTCCAGTTTGCTTGTGAGATGTGTATGTGTGAAGAGGAGTAATGTGCACATTACACAAAGCTAAAAAGGTAGGTTGGAGGTCAGGTTGTGAATGACTTTAAAAATCAAATGGAGGAGTTAATACTTTATTCTAGAAGCAACAGGGGACCACTGGAGTTTATTTATGGACAGAGGAGTAACACAGTCAGATCTGTGCTTAAGGAAAATCCTTTTTTCAGCCGTGTGGAGGGTGGATTGAGGTGGGAACCAACTAGAAGGCCATTATAATAGTCTAGGTGAGAGATGATGAGGGCCTGATCTAAGTTGGTGGTTGTGTGAATAGAGAGAAAGGGGTCGTATTTGAAAGACACGAAGGTAGAAATGTCAAGATGTTTGGTATGAGAGAGAATGAAAAGTCAAGTATAACACTAAGATTATGAATGTGAGAAATTGTAAGAATGATAGTACTTTTGACAGGAATAATGAAGTTTGGTAGAGGAGTGAGTCTAGGGGGAAAGATAAGTTTTGTTTCAGACATATTAAGTTTGCGATATCTCTGGGCCATCCTTTCAAAGTACTTCCCTATGTCAAGGGGTGTGCTCAAACAAGTGAGCCAACTGTTAAATTTTCAGTGTGAGCATTTACACCTTGGAAATCAGCAAATGCTACAAATCAGGACTTGATTTATTGTTTTGTTGATTGGCTAGAGTTAAGAGCATGATGTCCAAGACAACTCTGAAGGACTTGTGATGAAAAATCATTTCCAGAGAAAGAAGTGATGGTGGCTGAATATAGATTGAAGCAAACTTTTTAAAATTTCTTTATTTTTCTTGAGTTTTTTGGGAGGTCTACGTTTTCTTTCACAACATGACTATTATGAAAATGTTTTGCACAACTACACGTGTATAACCTATATCAAATTGCTTGCCTTCTCAATAATAGAGGGTGGGGATGGAGGAAGGGAGAGAATTTGGAACTCAAAGTTTTAAAAACAAATGTTAAAAAATGTTTTTACATATAACTGGGGAAAAATACTAAATTTTAAAAAAGATTAACATACAAAAAAGAACATGATGGAGAAAATGCCAAGGAAGAAAATTAAATTTAAAAGTGTGTCATTTATACTTTTTTTTCAGACAGCCAGTTGTTAAACATTTGCCAGTACACCAATGCCTTATCCCTCCTGCTTCCTTTCATGTCCAGACTGCTAAGAGAAAGAAGCTAGCGATAATACATTCATTGGCTCCATTTTCTCAACTCCCATCCACTTGTCAGTCTCCTACAATTTGGCTTTTGTCCCCACCACTCAAACGCATCTCCAAGGTCTCAAATAATTTCTTTATTGCTAAACTAAATGGCCTTAAAAATACAAACTACCTACATTATCAGAAGAGGAAATAGAATATCTAAACTGGCCTATTTTAGAAAAAGAAATTGAACAGGCCATAAGTGAGCTTCCTAAGAAAAAAGCAGCAGGACCAGATGGATTTACAAGTGATTTCTATCAAACATTTAAAGACCAACTAATTCCAATATTAAATAAATTATTTGGAGTAATAGGCAAAGAAGGGGTCCTACCAAATTCCTTTTAAGAAACAAATAAGATACTGATACCTAAACCAGGAAAAGAAAAAACAGAGAAAGAAAATTATAGAACAATTTCATTAATGAATATGGATGCAAAAATCCTAAATAAAATACTAGCTAAAAGATTACAACATATTACAAAGATTATACATTGTGACCAAGAGGGATTCATATCAGGAATGCAGGGATGGTTTAACAGAAGGAAAACCATTAACATAATTGATTATATCAATGATAAAAGTTAAAAAAGTATATGATAATATCAATAGATGCAGAAAAAGCATTTGATAAAGTACAACACTCATTTCTATTAAAAACACTTGAAAGCACAGGCATAAATGGACTTTTCCTTAAATTTATAAGAAGCATTCACCTAACACCATTAGCAAGCATTATTTGTAATAGGGATAAGCTAGAAGCCTTCCCAAGATCACGTATGAAACAAGGATGCCCACTGTCACCAATGTATTCAATATTGTACTGGAAATCCTAGCTATAGCAATAAGAGAAGAAAAAGAAATAGAAGGAATCAGAATAGAGAATAAGGTGCAGATGGTATAATGTTATACTTGAAAAATCCTAAATACTCAACTAAAAAGTTAATTGAAATAATTAATTTCAGCAAAATAGCAAGATATAAAGTAAGCCTACATAAATCATCAGCATTCCTATATATCACCAACAGCATCCTGCAGGAAGAGATAGCTAGAGATACCCCATTTAAAATTTAAAATAACTCTGGATACCTACCAAAACAAACCCAGGATCTATATGAACAAAACCATAAAAAATTTTCCACACAAACAAAATCAGATTTAAATAAATGGAGAAATATTACTTGTTCATGAGTAGGTAGGGTCAATATAGTAAAAATGACAATTTTACCAAAATTAATCTATATATTCAATGCCATCCCAATTAAATTACCCAAAAAAGTATTTTACAGGGCTAAAATAGAATATAATAGAAATAGAAAAATAGAAATGAAACAGAAAAAATAATAAAATTCATTTGGAAGAACAAAAGGTCAAGAATATCAAAGGAACTAATTGGAAAAAATGTAAAGGAAGGAGTACCAGGTCTTAAACTATCTTATAAGGCAGTAATTATCAAAACTATCTGATACTGGCTAAGAAAAAGAAAGGTAGATCAGTGGAACAGAGTAGACATACAATCTACAACAGCAAATGAATATAGTAACCCAGTGTTTGATAAGTGAAAAGACTTAAGTTTTGGGGATAGGAATTATTTGGTAAAAATTGTTGGGAAAGCTGGAAAGCAGTCTGGCTGAAATTTGGATTAGACCAATATCTTACACCATTTACCAAGATAAGGTCAAAATGTATACAGGACCTAGACATAAAGGGAGATATTACAAGAAAATGTGAAGAACATGGAACATACTACCTATCAGACTTATGGATAGGTGAAGAATTTATGAACAAACAAGACAGAGAGTGTTGTGAGATGTAAAATAGATAATTTTGATTACATTAAATTAAAAAGCTTTTACACAAATAAAATGTAGCCAAGATCAGAAGGAAAGCATAACACTGGGGGGGGGGGGATTTTATAGACAGTTCCTCAGATAAAGGTCTCATATCTCAAATATATAAAGAACTTTGTCAAATCTATAAGAATACGAGTCATTCCCCACTTGACAAATGGTCAAAGGATATGAACAGATAGTTTTCCGATGAAGAAATCAAACTAATTTGTAGTCACGTGAAAAAATGCTCTAAACCATTATTGATTAGCAAAATGCAAATTAAAACCCTGAGATATCATTTTATACCTATCAGATTGGTTAAAATGATAGAAGATAGAAAGTGAATGTTGGAGGGGATATGGAAAAACTGGGACCTTAATTAGTTATTGGTGGATCTAACCATTTTGGAGAGAGATTTGGAATTATACTCAAAGAGTTATTAAACCGTCTATACCCTTTGACCCAGCAATATTACTATTTGATCTGTTTCCCAAGATGATTAGGGAAAATGGAAAAGAACCTACATGTTCTAAAATATTTATAGCAACTCTCTTTGTGATGGCAAAGAACTGGAAATTGTGGGGATTCCCATCAATTGGGGAACGGCTAAACAAACTGTAGTATGTGTTTATGATGGAATATTACTCTGCTATAAAAAATTATGAGTTCAACTATTTTAGAAAAGCATGGAGAGACCTCCACAAAATAACGAAGAGTGAAATGAGCAGAACCAAGAGAACACTGTATACAGTAACAGAAGTATTGTTTTTAGAACAACTTTGAGTAATCAAGTCATTCTATTAAAAATACCTGTTAACCACAAAAATTCTATGAAGGAAGATGCTGTTTGAATCCAGAAAAAGAACTGATATACATGTGTATGCATATGTACGTATGTGTGTATACACATATAGATTTGTATCTAATGGTAGCCATCTCAAAGTTTGGGGTAGGGGGATGGGAAAAAAGTTACATGATAACTTTGTTGTATATTTGAAAGCAATAACAAGTTGTACATAATGTATCTGCAATTTCAGGTGCAATTCTCTGTTTCTCTATCTCATTTTGTTATGGAAATGCTTGGTTTTTTTCTTAAGTTCAGAATAAAATAAATAAATTAAAAAAAAATTAAATGGCCTTGCAGCAATTGTTGTGGTAGCAAAAACCTGGAAAGAAACTGGGTTCCCAGACAAAAAAAAAAAATAAAAATAAACTCTCCCCTTGGCCCTACTATTAATCAGCATTTATTGAATTTCTACTAGGTATCAGGCATTGGGGATTCATAGACCAAAAAATGTATTAATGGAATAGAATAGCACTATACAGTAAGAAATGATGTACGCAAAAAATTCAGAGAAACATAGGAAGAGCTGTATGAATTGACGCAGAGCAAAGCAGAACCAAGGGAGCAATCTGTATTAGAACCGCATATAAGCGAAAGTTTCATAAAATGCAGTTGAACTATGAGTAACGGGGAAAACCAGTGAAGGCAGAAGAAAAGAAAGGGAGAATGAAACAAACCTCCTCCTCCTTCATGGCAAAGGGGTGGGGACTAATAGAATAGAGCATCATTATCAGATTCAGTGTCTGTATCAGATATTTTCACTGATTTGTTTTTCTTGGTCACTTGGGAGAGTTGGCTCTCGAGGTGGGCAGGATGGGAAATGCCTGTGATATATGTACAAAAGAAATCCATAAAATTTATTTTTGAAAATAAACCCAGTGACCTTTTCTCAGTCCTCCTCAGTCTTCTGTTCTCTCTGTAGCATTCAGCCACCCCCTTCTCTCTGGATTCTCTTTTCTCTCCAGGTTTCTGTGACACTCTCCTCTCCTGGCTCTCCTCCTACCTGTCTGGCCCCACCTGGGTCATCATCCAGATCCATCTCCTTAACTGTGGGTGTTCCCCAAGTCTCTGTCCCAGGCCCTTTTCCCTTCTCTCTACATGTACTGTTGGTGACCTCTGCTCCCATGGGTTTAATTATCATCTCTATGCAGATGACTTCCAGATCCATCTATCCTGCCCTTTGCTTTCTCCTCAGCAGTCCTGCTTACGAGACATCTTCATAGACATCTCAAAATCAGTACGTCCAAAATGGAAGTCATTATCTTTCTCCTCAAACTCTCTTCTCCTTTTAACATTCCTATTTCTGGCAAAACCAACATTCCAGTCATCCAGGTTCACAACCTAGAAATTATTTTCAATGAGTCACTTTAACCCCTATATCCAATCAATCAATATGTCAGTCAATAAACACTATTAAGTACCTACTATGTGCCAGGCACTGTGCTAAGTGCTGCCTGTTCCTCCATGTGTTTCATAACCAATCCCTCCTTCCCACTCATCCCATAAGCTCCATCACTCAGGGCCTCACTAGGGAAGCCTCCCTCCTGGTGTACCTCCATCCAGTCTCTTACTTTTCCAATCCATTCTCTACAACACTGTCAAATATATCTTTCTAACACCTATCTGACCATGTTACTCCTTTTCTTAATGGGTTTCGATGCTTTGTATACCCTCTAGGAAAAGGGACATAGGAACTGGACCTATAATTTCAATGATCTAGGGAACTCCCGGGTAAGAAAACTGCCTCCCCCTTTTCTAAGGTCTAAGATCTTCTAAAGTTTAGAGAGCTGCCTAGAATACAGGAGAAGCTAACTGACTTGGCCAGAGTCATGCACATCAGAGGCAGCAGTTGAACCCAGGTTGTCCTGGCATGTCCACTATGTCAGGCTCTCCTTCAGAATCCTCTGCTTCACATGTCATGTCCTCCACAATCTGGATCCAGGCAATCTCACTAGGCTTACACATGACTCTCAACTTCATGCAGTCTCTCTGTCTCAAAGTGACCTTGCAGTTCACTACTTGGGACATTCCATTTCTAGCCACCACACTGCACAGGCTTCCCCTCCACCCACCTGCCCACCCCTGTTCTAGAGTGCTCTCCCTCTTCAGCTCATTAGCTCCCTTCAAGGCTCAACTCAAACACTACCAGAGGCTTTTCCAGATACTCCCAAGTGTTAGCTGTGCACATTCATATATACACACAAACACCCAAAATCACTTCATACTTATAACACCTCCTTGGTCAGATTTGTCTTTTCTTTGGCACATTCCTCTATTTTTCACACAGAAGGAGCCCAAGGGACAAAAGAATCTGTGGCATGTGCCACCCTCAGGGGATTAACATGACTGGAGCTGCCACGATATCATTTAGCTACTGAGCTCTGGAGGCACAAAACTGAACCTTTCTATATAGGGCTGGACTGGTTTTTTCTCACCTGGGGCAAGTGGCCTAAAAATCAGGGATGGGGGAAGAGGATGGACAGACACTAGAGGATACCCCACCCCCAAGTCCCTAGAAATAAGGCCATTCTACTCCCTTTTATGCTAATTATTCTTGATAATTAGGTCCTAAGGTCAGTTCTTTCTTCACATTTGGCATTCAGTTAAGAGACTTGATTTCTGGGAACTGGACAGAGGTGGGAGGAAGAAAGAGATAGAGAGAGATGGAGAGAGAAACAGGGAGAGAAGAAAGAGACACAGAAAGAGAGAGACAGAAGAAACAGAGAGACACAGAGAGAGAAAAGAGAGAGACAGAGACAGAGAAGAAAGAGAGAGAAAAGAGAGAGACACAGAGAAGAGACAAAGACAGAGACAGAGAGAAGAGGACAGAGAGACAGACAGAGACAGAAAGACAGAGAGAGGTAACTTAGATAAACAGCAGATAAGATGCTTTGGGGATGCAGGCTGTGAAAGGACATGAAACCACTCCCCCCACAAAAAATTCCTCAAATTTCCATGCGAGCTATAAGTTACATTAGGGATAATAGATTTTCAGCTGGAAGGAACCTTCAAGGTCATCTAGTCCCATCATCTTCTTGAAGAAAGCACAGAGGCTCAGAAGGTGAAGGGACGAATTTGCCTGGGACCACATGGAGAGTGTGTGTTAAGAATAGGATCTGAAGCCCAGTGACTTGGCCAAGGTCACACTGGCAGGACTCAAACCCCAAACTCAGAAGCCTTCCCATTGTACCATCACATAGATCAATTCCTTGATTTTTACAAAAAAGGAAACCAAGACCTGAGAGAGGGGAGGTGACTTTCCTGAGGTCCGAAAGGAAGGTTCATTCAGCTCTCGCTGGGATTGAGGCCAACCTCCTTTGTCCAACATCCTTATTTTACAGCGGAGGAAACTGAGGTCCAGAGGTCTCATGTGATTTTGTGATTCCCAGGCCAGCACTCTGTCAATTAGGCTGTTGAGGCTTGGCCTCCCTTAAGGCAGTAAGGTAGGACAGTGATGCCCTGGTCTCATAGCTCCAGATAAGCTGCTGAAAAGAAAGATGGACTCTCAGTCCTTCCAGATGCACTCTGGCCTAAAGCTCATCCCCTGTCCCCTATCCCCCTGTCCAAAGGAAAATTTGAGCAGCTTGGGGAGGAAAATTGTTGGGGAGAAGAAAAGATCCTTGGTCTGGGAGGCCCTCCAGGAGGGGTTAAGGCTCACCCTTCTGCCGGCTCTCAGGCCTCCTCTCTCCAGGAGCCAGTTGTAAGTGGTTGGGTTTGGGATTTTTTAGGGGGGTGGGAGTGGGGGTGGCTTTTCTCCCTAGGGAAGGAGAAGTGATCCAAGGCAGCCCCGACCATTGTCAGCACTTGGCCCCCTCTCCTTACCCAAGTTACATCTTTGACTTTATGGATGACACACCCAAGAGAGACAATATGGACAATGACACCGCTTCAAGGTCCATGATAAGAGTAGCTCTGGTTATTAAACAGGAAATACTCCTCTCTCTCCTGGGCATCTGTGAGTCAGAGCGGGCAACTCTCTAGCTAATAATAACGACAGCTAGCATTTATATAGACCAGGCACCGTGCTAAGCGCTTTACAATTGTTATTCCATTTGATCCTCACAATAATCCTGGGAGGTGGGTGCTGTTATCAGTCCCATTTTACAGATCAGGAAACTGAGACAAACAGGCTAAGTGACTTGCCCAGGATCACACAGCCAGTAAGTGTCTAGATCTTCCTGACTCCAGGATACACTGAAAAATGAAGCTGGCCCTGAGGCAATGACTGTCTGGACAAGAATCATACCAGCTGAGTCCTAGAAGAAGACCTGGAAAACCACACCTGAGACATAGGGGTAGAGAGCTGCCTGAGAGAAGTATAGTTCCTTCCTCACAGTACATGACCACCAACACAATTTTGAGAGGAGACACCCTGGTCCTGGCCTAGATTGGCAGAAGACATGGAACAGGAGTTGTTTAGACAGTGAAAAGCCAAGGTGAAATGTGTAATGCCTCATCACAAGGCCCACAAACTGCATTGTTCTGATGAGGTTCAGTTATCAGCCTCCTGAGAGAGGATAACAGTAGTTACAAGTTATAAAATTCTGCTTTAAGTCTCTCTGTCAACGCACCCTTGTGAGTCTTTTGTCTTTTACCACTTGTTTATACAAAATAAATACCTGTCCCATGCCTGATTTATATTGCACACTGAGCACCTTTCTACTCTCTTCTCAGGAGGACCCTAGACATGAGCCAAAAACCTATACCTTAAACAATTTCCCCCCATGGCACCAGAGTGGAGATATAACAAGCTAACATGTATGAGAAAAAAGAAACCTAAATTCCCCTTCCTTCAAAGCCAAGCTCTCCCAGGACTGAACCTGGGCCAGACCTCTAGTAGGTCCAAAGCAATGAGCTTCCTTAGGGAGAAGATTGTCTTTTTTTTTTTAATTAGCCATTTATGTAGATTTTGAAGAAGTATCTGGAAGAAATGTAAGCTTCTTGAGGGCAGGGACTATTCTGTTTTTGTCTTTAAGAAACATGAATAAATTTGCTTTTTCATATGGGTTATAAAGAGCATTCACAATATTCTCTGATTGATTCCAATTTAACACGTGAATCTTTTTGGAATGTAGTTTCCAGTCATAAGTGACTGAGGTGCTAATACTGTGGTGATGAAGAATTTCTAATTGGCCTTCATGTTAGAACTTATGACTGGATTAGAACTGAATTTATAATGTTGAAAACTATCTTTATATGTAATTGGAAAAAAATAAAATACTATTAAGTGGGGGGAAATTAAATTAAATTTTAAAAGAACCGAACTTACCTACAGAAAGATATGCATACACATACAGTGCTTAGCATAATGCCTAGTACATAGTAGGTGCTTAATAAATGTTTATTGACTGACTGGCAGAGATTAATATGACCCTCTCTCAGCTCTTTTCCCATTTCTCTCTTTCCTGATGACTTTTGGGTGAGGAAGAGCTACTACAAATCTCCAGGTAGGGAGAGGGCAGCAGCTACAGCAATTTTATCTCCCCACCCAGCTGCCATATGTCCCTGAACACATGGTACCTGTTTCTTTTGTTTTTATTCTGTCCTGATCTTAGGTGAAAGAGTATCTGGACACAGAACAGAACAGGCTACAACCTTGTGAACTTCAAATGATCAGAAGAACCATAAGAGGTCTCCTCAACGAGCCGAGATAATAGTAGAAACTAGTGGAACCAGCCAATAGTAACAACACCTGAGTTGTGTAGGAAGCCCCTGAGAAGCAACTTAATTAAATATAGCAGTGGGTTGATCCATCAGCCAAGGCTCTAAGTTCTGCATGGAGCTATAACAGATAAACAAGGAAGCAACTCATCCATTGGTAATGCCACATATAGAAGCAAACAATGGAGACTGGTTGATGAAAGAAAAGGACTCCCCAAAACAGACACTATGAGGCACCCCTCATCTGCATGTGTTCCCTACATGTGTGCCTCAGAGCCTTTGTGCTTTTAACTTGAGCCCTCTCTCTCCAAGGACTGAACGTGTACAAATGGGAGAATGTACTCTGGGCTTGGGGGATGCTTTTGTACATCTCTTTTCTTAGTAAATATCCCTCTGTTAATGCTAATTGATGTCAGCTGGGATATTAGGAGAAGCACTCTAGATAGAGACTCCCAGACCCTCTAGAACTCTAAGGAGAGCAGTGGTCCACTGACACTATGGGAACCCAAACTGTCAGCAAATGTGAGAGCTAGGAGAAAGCCCAGAGGGGGACACTCCACATGCATCCTTAGCACCAAGGATAGTGCTTGACACTGGAATTGAGCTGAAGAAATGCTTATTGGTTGATCGATTGATTAATAACAGATGGATAATGTCAAAAGATCTAGGGGTGGGCTGAAGTGCATCAGATGGACCTACAAAGGATCGATCAGGGTAACAGATAAGAGTGGCTCAGGATGAGGTGTGGAGCCACATGGACAACACAGGAGATCAAAGAAGAATTCAAGTAAAACGAGAGGATCTCTGAAGTTTCTTCCAGTCCTGATAGCTTTTTTA
The DNA here is from genome assembly GCF_900497805.2 of Vombatus ursinus. NCBI lineage: Eukaryota > Metazoa > Chordata > Mammalia > Diprotodontia > Vombatidae > Vombatus > Vombatus ursinus. The sequence continues at coordinate 3,506,205 of NW_020954808.1, forward strand.
AAATGAATTTGTCTCACTATCTTTCGTTTGTCAAACACCCAAATTTTTACCTAAATTTTGCTCTGTATTCCTCCCCTTCACCCTTCCTACAGATCCATCCCATATAATAATTAATGAGAAAAGAAAGATAAGGAAGAAAAAAAGTGAGCAAAAACTTATCACTGCATTGAAAAGATATCTGACAAAATGCAGTGTTTCAAATTTACGGCCCCTCCACCTCTGCAAAGGAGTAGGGGAAAGCAACTTCTCATATCTCTTCTCAGGAGCCAAGTTTGCTCTTTGGAATTTTGCAACACTCTTTTTTTTCAAATAATTTTATTTATATCCTTAAGGGCTTTTTAAAAACATCATCAGAATTTTCCCCAGTATTCCTCTCCCTCCCCCTTCTCCTCCCATATCATATAACAAATAATATTTTTAAAGAAGAAAAAAAAACAAAAACAAAACACACAAAAAAAAAGAAGAAACAGAGGGAGAGGAAAAGAATCAGCAAAAATGACCAGTACATCAGAAAACAGACGCAATATACCGCATTGATGGATTCCTCACCTTTGGAAAAGAGCAGAGTTGAAGTATCTTCTGATCAACTCTTCTTTGGGGTCATGCTTTTCTTTGTAATTTTGCAACATTCACTTTTGACTATTTTGTGGAAATTGGTTTTTTCCCTTTACGTTGCTGAAGTCATTGTGTATATTGTTTCCTTGGTTCTTTCTGTATCAGATTGTGTATATCTTTCCACAATCTTCTTTATTCCTCAGATTTATCCTTTCTTAGAACACAGTAATATTCTGATACATTCATGAACCACAGTTATTTTAGCCATTCCCCAATTAATAATCATCTGCTTTGTTTCTACTTCTTTACTACCACAAAAAATAAAATACTGCTATAAATGTTTTGGCGCATACGGAACCTTTCTTTTTATCAATGACTTCCTTATTTTTATGCCTGCCAGTGGAATCTCTGGGCCAAAGGGTAGGAACATTTTAATCACTGTTCTCATAATTCCAAATTGTTCTCCAGAATGCTTGTACTAACCAAGTTCCACCAAGAATTCATTGGTGTGCCTATCTTGCCACAACCTCTCCTACATTGACTATACCCATCTGCCAGTTCTGCCAATTTGCAGGGTATGAGGTAAAATCTCTGGGTTGTTTTGACTTTCATTTTCTTACTATTAGTGATCTGGAACCCAGTTGCCTATGATTGTTAATAGTCCGCAATTCTTGAGTGTAACCCTAGACTGAGTGAGGAGCAGGGCAGAGTTGGTAAGAGCTGAGAGGCCAGTGCCCTTTGAATCCCCTTCCTTTACCCTCCTCTGCAATCTAGTGCCACTGGCTGATGCCAGCAGTGACTTATCGTACTTCAAACAAGACCTTGCAGCTTTCCACCCACCGCCTTTGCACAGCCCATCCCCAAGCCTAGAATACTCTCCCTCCTCATCTCCACCTCCTGATTTCCCTGGCTTCCCTCAGGTCCTGGATAAAAGCACATTTTCTGCAAGAAGCCTTTGCCATCCCCCTTAATTCTAATGCCTTCGATCTGTTGAACATCTCCAATTTATCACATGCATAGCTTGTTTGTACATAACTGTTTGCATGTTATCATCATCAAGAGCAGGAACTTCTGTCTTTTACCTTTCTTTGTATACTCAGTACTTAGCACAGTGCCTGGCACAGAGTAGGTATTTAATAAATGCTTATTGACTGATTCCCAACTCTGACATTCTCTGCTCTAGGTTCCCTCCCAGCTGACAGTCCCTGTTCTAGACCTGTCCCCACTCTGACATTCCCTGTTCTAAGGGCCCGCCCAGTTCTGACATTCCATAGTCTAAGCCCCATCTCTGCTATTCCTTGCTCTAGATTAACCCCACAGCTCTGATATCTCATGTTCTAAGTCTTGACACTCCATGGTCTAAGCTCCCCTCCCCAACTCTGACATTCTATGATCTAAGCCCCACCTCCCCCAGCTCTGATATTCCTTGTACTAGATTCACCTCAGCTCTGACATGCCTTGTTCTAGATTCACCCCACAGCTCTGACATCCCTTGTTCTAATGGCCCTCCTAGCTCTGACATTCCCAGTTCTGAGTCCCCTCCCAACTCTGACATTCCCTGTTCTAATGCCCCCCAGCTCTGATATTCCTTGTACTAGATTCACCTCAGCTCTGACACGCCTTGTTCTAGATTCATCCCACAGCTCTGACATTCCCTATTCTAAGGCCCCCTCAGCTGATATTCCTTGTACTAGATTCACTTCAGCTCTGACACACCTTGTTCCAGATTCACCTCCCATCTCTGACATTCCCTAGTCTAAGGCCCCCCAAGCTCTGATATTCCTTGTTCTAGATTCACCCCACAGCTCTGACATCCCTTGTTCTAATGGCCCTCCTAGCTCTAACATTCCCAGTTCTGAGTCCCCTCCCATCTCTGACATTCCCTATTCTAAGGCCCCCCCAGCTGACATTCCTTGTATTAGATTCACCTCAGCTCTGACATGCCTTGTTCTAGATTCACCTCCCATCTCTGACATTCCCTATTCTAAGGCCCCCCCCCCCAGCTCTGATATTTCTTATACTAGATTCGCCTCAGCTCTGACACGCATTGTTCTAGATTCACCCCACAGCTCTGACATCCCGTTCTAATGGCCTCCCAGCTCTGACATTGCACGAGTTATCTAAGATGCTGGGGCTGGTTGAGTGCTTTGGGACCCCATGGTGGAGGAGACATCTTGATCTCACACCCCCAGGGTCCTGAGAGGTCCATCCCTAGGCCGGGGGCAGCGCACTGACAGGCGGCCAGCCTTCAGGCCTACCTCGCCTCGGGGTTGTTATGGAGGATAGGGGGAAGGAAAAACCATCTCTCCCTCCCCTTTCTCCTCCCTGGGGCGTGGTCTTCTTTGGCCACGTGACCCTTTGGCCCCGCCTCTCCAGCCCAAGTCCAGAATGGAGCTGCGTGATGACGGCATCCTCCTGGTCAGACCATACAAGTGGTGGGAAGAGGGCAATGTAGGGGTCGTTTGCTGCAGCACCGTACCACTGTCCCTGTAGGGGCCTCGATTAGAAGAAAGAGGCCCTTGTCTCTTCAACAATTTAAAATTCTTTGTTATCTCTTCACTCCCAGGAGATACGTCCTCTCCTTCCAACGTACACCTTTTCTCTCCCTGTCCCCCTTTCTGACCCCACGCGGTGGCGCGACCCGGTTTGACGCATTGCAGGGAACGTCGGACCAATTGGCGAGCCCCTCTCATTTCCGCTGCCATTGCGGACCAATGATGGCTTAGTTCACACGGTGGGGGGGGAAAGAATCGTGTTACGCATGAACCATTGGTGCCCCTCCACCAAGTCCGCTACGGCTAAAGGAGAGAAAATAGTCCCTGGGCCGCGGACGGGGGCGGGGGTGCGCAACACCCCAAGGATAGATCCGGCTCGGGCCCGTACAGACTAGGGCTGGAATGGGGCGGGCGGAGGGATCCTGCACCGCAGTGCGGAGCTGAAGCGGGTGGGGAAGGCATCTGGTGGAGGCGGGGCCGGGAGGACGGACGGGCGGGGCGCAGGCGCAGGCGCAGGCGGGGAGGCTGTCGGCGGCGCGCGCTGCAGTCTGTGGTGGCGCGAGCGCGCAGCGGCGGCGGCGGATCCGGCAGGAGCTGTGCCCCCTGCTGCGCTCGGAGCCTCGTTCCCAGCGCCGCGCGACCCCCGCTCTTCCCTCCTCCTCCTCCTTCCTCTCCTCTTCTTCCTCCTCTGGTGCCCAGAGCGCCCGTGTCCCGCTATGGTGAGTGTGCGCGGAGGGGGGGGAACCGTTAGAGGGGGGGGAGGGGAGGGGGGGGGGGGGGTGGTCAGTGTTAGCCCGCGAGGCCCTCGGGGTTGTTTGGGGGAGGCGGATGGTCAGTTCTGTACCCAGACGGTGGAGGGAGAAGAAGAGCTGACTTTGGGGAGGGGGGGCGCTGATGATGGGGGAAGGAAGGTGTGCGGGGAGGGGTAAAGATGAGACCCCCGGAGGGGGAGGGAGGGAGGCTAGCTTCGGTCTTGACCCCAGGAAGGCGGCGTGGGGGGAGGGGAATGGTCAGTTTCTAAAGGGGAGGGGGGGCTTGGGTCGTGCGGGGGAGGGCCCCGGGGGGTGGGTCGGGGATGGGCGGAAAGGAAAAGGGGCGGAATGGGGGCCGGGGGGATGGGAATGAACTTGGGGTGCGGAGCTGTTGCACTCTTAATAGGGAAGAGCCCTGCACGTTTGGGGCGGGGACCGAGTAAAGATGGTCTTCACTGGCAAGAGGAAGGCGGATAATGGAGGGTTGAACCCTGACTCTGGCAGATAATTCCATTTGAGGACAGATGGTTGGGGTGGGGTGGAGATGGCTCTGAAGTGGGTGGGGTGACCTTAGTTATTGGGAATTGGACCCTGAAATGGAGATTAGGAGCCTGACAGGAGGATCCCTAGGGAGAGGACTGTGTGGGGGAGGGGGGAGGGAAGGGGAAGAAGACAGCAGTTGAGGGTAGAACCCTAACAAGGAGGAACATTTAAGGGGCTGATGGATTGGAAGTGGGGGAGATGGCTAATCCCTAAAGGGGGGGGTTGAAGACAAGGGTGGGACCTGGCTGGAGGTTCTGACCAGGAGCACAGTTGAGACCCTGAGCTGGGGATTTGCATTACTGTTGGGAAAGACCACTGAGAGTTGGTCTCTGGGGAGGGGAGCTGGTTCTGACAGGAAAGCCCCTGATTGGGGGTGGGGAGGGCTTGGTTCTGACCAAGAGAAAACCCTGGAGGGAGAGAGGGGAGGGTTTGGACCCTAATGGGGTTGAATCTTGAGGGGCAGCTGGCTGATCTATGTAGAATGGGGAAAGGGATTCGTTCTGATGGGGTTCTTGAGGATAGCTGGTTCCAGATGAAGCAGCCACCAGGGTGAGTGATTGTTGCTATCAGAGAGGACCCTCGAGGAGAAGGATTTACCCAAGAGAAAGGTGGGTGACTGAATCCTAGAGATCAGAGAAGATGGTAAAAGGTTGGTCTTGGGGAGGGAAGGCAGACACTGGTTCTGAGAGTCCAGGAGAAGGGAGCCAGTGAAGGTGAGCATTTAAAGAAGGAGGCAATATTAGTCCCTGACAGAGGACCTTGGCGAGAAAGGGACACAGTTGGTTGCTAAGTTTAACACTGAGAGGTTATGCTTGGACCATGGTGGAGTTAATAGATTAATAGGTAGGGATAATTGCCTGAGGTTTGGGAAGGACAAAAACAACTCTGAGAAAAGGATTAGAGGAGTGGTATGGGGGGGGGGGGGGGGGACTAAAAGGACTCGGGGAAGAGGGGGTTGTTTTTTGCCAGGAAAAGAGGGGGCATTTGAACCCTTGGGAAGAAAAAGGATTATATGGAGGGTTAAGGCTGGCCCTTGAAGAGGATGGTGATGATTAGACCCCGAGTCAGAGGAAAGAGAGATCAGTCCCATTTGTTGGGGGAAAGGATCAGAGCAGCCTTGTGGAAGTGATGGGGAGGGGGAAGACGGGAGAGACTGAACCCCCGATTGGCTGAGGAATGTTGGCTCCTGAGGTGTTGGGGGCAGTTGGTATGTTAGGGAAAAGGGAGAGAAAGAGGTGACAGTTAATCCTGCAGATAGGGGTGGGATGATAATTGGATCCTGGAACCTGGGAACTAGTTGGTGTCTTTGCAGAAGGAATTGGAAGGGGGGAGAGAAAGATCCCATGTGTAATAGGGAGGAAAATGGAGGGGTTGAGCAAGCCCTGAGCAAGGCACTGGGATAAGAGAGGAGCTCAGCAGGCCAGAAGTGGAGGGTGGAAAGAGAAGGTGTGAAGACAACAGCCTCCTCCTCTTGAAATTCTTGAGGTGAAGGGCAGGGGGAAAGAAACTAGGGAAGGAGGATGAGGAGTGTGGCGCTGGGTGAAGGCTTGAAAGGGAAGGGCCTGGGGGAGGGGGGAGAATCTGGGTAGGAGGCAGGATGAACAGAGAGGAGCTGGAGGAGCTCAGAGGGAAGGTGGAACTGTGGGAATGATGGACAGGGTTTGCGTATTAGGCAAGTGGATGAAGAGTAGGACCCAGGGTGCAAGTGGTCAGGCTGAGGTGCAAAATGAGGGTGTTTGGGAGAATATTCCAGGTTACAGAGAATGACTTAAAAGCGTGGAAGGGGTGTGGAGCTAACCGATGGGTTTTTCCTGGGAATTGAGTTTGTGCCCACAGTGGGGTTTTAAGGATAATTTGAAGCATAGGCCTGCCCACTGGGGGGGGGGGGGGGGTGTTAGATAAACAGGCCTGAGTAGGAAGGACTCTCTTTGGTACAAAAAGGTGGAATTGCAAATTAAGGCTTGAGATTGGGGGAAGAGGTTAGAGGTTGCAGGTGGTTTTCTGGAATGTTGGAATAAAGGATTTCCAGTTGGGGGGTGGGGGGGATTAGGGCTTTGGGGGAGAGGGGGTCAGGCACAATGGAATTTGGCCAAGGGTGCCAAAAGTGCAGGAACTGGTGGGTGAAGTTGCCCAGGGTAGCATTTGGAAAATGAAGTCCAATGAAACTGAGGTTTGAGGGGGAGAAAAAAGAGTAAGGGTCCATGTGGAAGCCCAGAAGACCTCCTCCCAGCTGAGGAGAGCCAGCTCCCTCTGCACAGGGGGAAGGGCTGGAATTCTCATCCTGCTGGGTGCAGCCTGCAGCCCCACCATCTTACCTGTGTTCTCTGAAACAGGCAGCTAATGTGGTGTCTCCTTTCTCCTGGTCCTGAGGGTTATCTGGGAGTCTAGTGCCCATCACTCGTTGGCCACGTTGCCTGGTGTCAGACTTGGACCAGACTGCCAGTGAGATTTTTCCCAAAGAGCTCTTACCTTCTCTGATTCAGTGATAGGCCCGAGCCCCTCACTAAAGGAGGTGGAGGGGGTTATTGAGACTTGACCAGTGGTGGTGACTTTCAGGACACCGCCCCCTACCACCAGTTGACTTAAGGAACAGCCTTCTTGCCTCCCAAGCCAAGCCCTCTTGGCCTCCCCCTGGGGCCTAGTCATGCATAGAATGTCAGACCTGAGCAATGATCTTCTTCCAACTCCTCCATTTTCTAGCTGATGAGACCGAGATGGTGAGTGACTTGTCCCAGATGTTTGTTTCCTCCTTGGCACAGCTAGAATTTTGAGAGAAAAAAGGAAGAACCGTTCTTTCGTACTCTGCGACACACCCCCGCGCCCTCCCCACACACATACCCAAAAAAACCCTGCATTCCCATCTTGCTGGTATTGGCTGAGAGAGAAGCCTCACTTGCCTTGGGTTCCTTTCTCCCTCCCACCCTCCTATCTCCACCGCTACCTCCCTGATGCCAGCTTTCAGGGTCTCCCACCTCAGAAACACTTCTGGGGAATCCACAGCAGTTCATTTTGTCATCACTGCACTTGCTTCCGCTTGGGTGGGAGGGAACGAATCCTTTCCCCCGTGGCAGACTTTGGCCTAGCCTGCTGACCTGCTCCCTGGATGGCCTGAAGACCCTGACTCAGTGTCTGCTCTCACCCAGTACCTGTGGAGCTTGGGGCCGTTCCCCACCCCCTGCCTTCTTTTCAGTCACCCAGCTTAGAGACTAGAATATGGAGGTAGGGAATAGCAGGCTGGCTCTGCCTCCTGCAGCCTCCCCTCCCCCAGCCCCTGCAGTACTGGCCCTGGCTGGGGAGCCATTGGCCTGCTTGCTGAAAAGAGCGTGTGTCCATCGGGAGAACCTACCCCACCTTTGCCCCTCTTCCTTTCTGCCCTGCTTCCCTGGCTCCTTCTGTGATCCGTCTGCTCAGGTGTCAGGATGGAGGGGACCAGGGCAGATCCTTTTGTCTTCTAGAGGCTGGAGCTCGCTGAATGAGATTGCAGGCCTCTGAAGGGCTGCTGCCCTGGCCTGGCCTCCTCCAGCACAGCTCAGCTGCTGGCACTGCGGCCTCCATGTGGGGGCAGGGGAAGAGGGCAGCTCTGGCTAGTGAGGCTGGAGAAAGGCAAGGCCTTCTCTTCCCATCAGCCCGGCTTCTCTTCAGAATGGCTGTTTCTGTCCCCCTGCTTTCCTCCGTGACTTGGACATCCCTCCCATTCTGCCCAGTCATGCCTCGTTTCCTGTGGGTCTGAAGTCTCCTTTTCCCAAAGGGAAAAAAAAAAGAAAAGGTATCTGTTACAGCCGTAGGAGCCTTCTTACCACTGATCTTGAGAGGGAGTTGGAGGCATTGTCTGAGACAGTGATCCAAGTGGAGTGGGCCTCCATACAGCCGCTTGTGGGGCCAGGGCAGAGATTCTGAGCTGCCTCTGCTGAATTCTGGGCCGGCAGCCTCCGGGCCAGCGCAGCCCTTCGCCTACGCGTCGCTGTGCTCAGTTGGTTCTTCCCCCCATTCTGTGACCTGGCTTGCTTTCAAGCATCCTGAAGTGCATTCCTGCCCTGGGAGGAGGGCCTCTGCAGTACAGCGTGGACCAGCCTCAGCCTCAGCCTGACCCGTCGGGTTGGGATGGCAGGGAGGGAGAGAAAGGGTTAAAAACACTACAGCGTGGTGAGGGAAGCCAGCTACAGCTTGAGCCTGCAGTGACTGCCACTACTGCAGTCCCCTCCCTGACAGCTGCCCCTCAAGTCTGAGGAGAACAGAACAGCACAGCACTCTCCCCCCCCCCCCAGAGAAGGGGGTGGGGCAGATGGAGCAGCCCCAGCCCCCGCCTGCCAGCCCAGATGGGGCTCGGCTCCCAGCCTCCCCTGGAGTGTGGCAGTCCTGGAAGAATGCTGTACCCTTAGGCTTCCTGTTACTCGTAGGGACAGGATTTGGGTTAATGGTGCAGGTCTGTGCTACCACCTCCACTCCCTCCCCCTGCTCAAGAACTGACCTGTTTCAGTTTGGCAGAACCTTCTAGACCTGCTTGCTTAGGCCTCTCGGGAGGAAGCTCCCTGCCTCCTCAATGACACCATAAAGGCACAAACTCACAGCTCAGGGAGGCTTCTTTCCCCTTGAAAATGCTGTTGTTGGGAGGAGGGAGCCCTTTTCATGCCCTCCACCACATCATGACAGAACACCTCCAAGAGCATCCAGTCCCTCCTCTGCCAATCAGTCTCTCCATTCTACACACATAATCCAGAACTGAATTTCCAACCTAGTATAGCCCCTGACGCACTGAATAGCTCCAGAAAAGGCTCTGCCCCTACCCCATGCCCCTTGCCACCCTCACCCCAGCTGCTTTGTCCCCAAGAGGGATGCTGACTTGTCTCTGCACAAAGTGGTTTTTCATCCTGAGGAGGTAGAAAGGAGAGATTCTTTAAAGAATTGTGGGAGGTGGCTAATGACGGCTGTGGGCCAGCCCGGTGACAGACTCCTCTTTTTGGTGCTTTTCCAGGCTGACCAGCTGACCGAGGAGCAGATCGCAGGTGAGTCCTCTTCTCCCGCTCCCCATACCCTCCAGGGACACGTCTACAACTAAGCCACTAGATTCCTGTAACCTTGTTGTTGCTTGCCTGCTGCTGTGGGGAAAGGGCAGGAATGCCCCTGGGACTCAGTATGGTATACTGCTGTCCCCTATGGCACCTTGCACAGAGGTCCTGGGGATGTGGCATGATTCCCGTTGCCAAGTGCTTTTCCCACAACAGACCTGGGAGGTGGGCAGTGGCAGTATCTCCTTTACAGCTAAGGATCCTGAGGCTTGGAGGGGCAGCAGCTTAGCCACGACCACAAGGCAAACCCGGATCTCCTTAGCCCCACTTTTCTGTTCTTTGTGCTGCGTGCCACCTCTTAAATGCTGTTTGCTGAGTGACTGTAGCTGGATATCACCAGTGAGCTATGTCCCCACTGCCATGTTGAGTGAAGCTGGTTCATGGCTTAGGTTCTGGGCCTCCCTCCGTTGGGGCACCTGCAGCCCCAACAGGGTAATGTTAGAGATCTGGTTCCGTGCTTCTCGTTCCCTTAGAAAAGGCTTCTCTGAGCTTGTGTCCCAGGTGGAGATCTGGCCTGAGGTGATTCTCTCTGGGCCTGCCTGGCTGCTGGGAGCCCTGGTCGCCTCGGCTTTCCCCGTCCTCACTTTGCTTCTCAGCTGTGAGCCTATGTGGCCAGGAGTCCATGTCCTCAGCCGTCGTGTCGTTGAGCGTTCCTTAAGAACGGTGCGCCTGTAGGACGTAGGCCCTGCTCTAGGGGACCCAGTGGGCCTTGGCCAAAGCGTGGTGATGCTGTCCTGAGGGAGACAGACAGTGAGAGCCAGCAGGCACATGGGGACAGCTGCCTGAGGTTTGCCTGCCCGGTCACCACCACTGCTGCTCCTCCTCTCCCCACGCATATCCACCTACCTCTTCTTTCCCTTTACTAGTTAACAAAACGCCACCCTAGACAATACCCTTTGGGGAATGGCAACTGGACATCTCCTGTTCTCAGCAGCTGTGAAGCGGAATTGGGGTTCAGGAGCATCTGCTGCCAGAATGAACCCAGTGGGAGGATAGGAGCCATGTGCCCACCTTCCGCGCAGCCAACTGCGCCTCCTTGCTCCCGTCCCAGCCCCAGCTGCGGCCTTCCCACTCAGCACCAGCAGCTTCCCGGCCCTCTGGCTCAGCAGGCGGCCCTCCCTCCCCACGCGCTGTCCGTCCATCCGCGCACCGCTGCCGCCCACCCCCACACCTCCCCACACATAACTGCTCGGCTCCAGTTATGAAGCTGCCCCAGATGCAAATGGAGGGGTGGGGACAGGAATCTGGGTTGGCAGAGGCGATTACATGGGTTGCATCTCCTTGGGCTTCATCTTAGGGACTGCTGGTACCTTTTGTGGCCTTCTCTTTCAACTTTGGAAAGAGGATGGGTAAAGATAAAGGCTAAAACTTATGCATCTGAAGCGGATTGGAACTGTCTGCTCTCTCCCCAGATGTAGAGCTGGGCTGGGGCCTGCTGCTCAGGCAGCTTTAGGGGTAATTTGGCCCTGGAGGAGTCAGTGGAGCTGGTTAGGGGCCTGGGTCCTTCGAGAGGTACTCACGCCAATACTCTTGTATATAATAAAATGTCCCTTCCAACTCTGACCCTGTGCTCTCGCATTTCAGAGTTCAAGGAGGCCTTTTCCCTGTTTGATAAGGATGGAGATGGGACCATCACCACCAAGGAGCTGGGGACGGTGATGCGATCCCTGGGTCAGAATCCGACTGAGGCCGAGCTCCAAGATATGATCAACGAGGTGGATGCAGATGGTGAGCCCTGAGGAAGTGGGGCGGACGTGTGGGCCCGTGGGCGGCCCTCATACCCCCGTGCTGGGGAGTTTGGCATTTCCCTCCCGGGGCCAGAAGTTGTCTCCCAAGTACCAGCTGAGAGCATGGTCTGTGTTGCTGCGTTCCCAACTCTTCTAACCTGAGCACCCATTTCCAGGAAATGGGACCATTGACTTCCCTGAATTCCTGACCATGATGGCAAGGAAGATGAAGGACACAGACAGTGAGGAAGAAATCCGAGAGGCGTTCCGCGTCTTTGACAAGGTGGGCAGGTGGCTCTGCGGTGTGCAGCGCCCCCTCCTCCTCAGGCTGTGAGTGGAGGCCCGGCTCCAGCACTGGCCGCTACTACTGGGTCACTTTGAGAATTAAATGAGGTGGTGGATGGAAAAGTTTGGGGAGGTGAAGGAGGCACTTGTGTGCAGACGTGAGGCCTTTTCTCATCTGCTCCTCCAGGACGGGAACGGCTACATCAGTGCCGCGGAGCTCCGTCATGTGATGACCAACCTCGGGGAGAAGCTGACTGATGAGGAGGTGGACGAGATGATCCGAGAGGCGGACATCGATGGTGACGGCCAAGTTAACTATGAAGGTGTGTCTGCCCCTCCGTCACCCCGGGAAGCCCCGGCCCAGGGCGGAGCCCAAGGGAACTCAGGCGGCAGCCCGATGGGAAGGCAGAGGGATGGTCTGTGGGAGCGACCGTGGGGTGGGTTTCCCAGCATTCGTGACATCCTCCGGCATCACTTGCCCACGTCCTAGTTAATGGGAAAAGGCGGAGCCACATTGTGCCTTCAGCGAGCAGGCCGTGGGTCTCCGGCCCAGAGTTGGGTCCCCAGGTCTGACGCACATTCCTTCCCCCGTCTTGTCTCTGCAGAGTTTGTACAGATGATGACCGCGAAGTGAAGGCCCCGGGCAGCTGGTGATGCCCGTTCTCCTTTGATCTCTCTCTTCTCTCGCGCGCGCTCTCTCTCTCCGACACTCTTACTCGCATAACCTGGTTCTAAGCCAACCCTGACTGACGACTGAGAATCCGACATAAAACAACATGAGATTTGTCCCAAGCTGCATGACTGCTCTTTGATCTCCCCTCGTTCTTCCCTCTCTGCCCTTGGACATCCCAGCACCTGAGCTGACCCCTCAGACAGACCCTCCCCCACCCCAAAAAAACCACACAGGGGATCTCTGCCTTCATGGCTCTCTGTAGGTTTCCTCCTCTCCCTTTGATTTCTCACCCTGTGTTCGGTGGCCAGTGCTGGCCCCATGCCGGGAGCTGCAGCAGAGTGGGGAAGAGTGTCACACCCTACCTGGGGCAGGAAAGCCAAACCCTTTAGATGTTTGCATGCGTCTGGCACTGTGGTTCTGTGTTCAAAACCTTGGGGGGGGGGCCATGGTGAAAGGCCTAGAGGAGTTCCGACTTGAGGTCTTGGGGTGGGTGGTGGGTGGGCATGAGGAAAACGTTTGAAATCGAGGAGAAGGGAATTCTAGACACTGATTGGGGGGTAGGACAGGTGAAGGGAATGAGGTAGGGATGGACAGCATTACACAATCCATTGGCTTTTCTTCCCAAATAATCCAGCAATTGGCTCGACCAAGTTTTGGCCTGTGGGAGAGGAGGGGAGAGGTGTCCCTGCTCCCTCGGCACCTTGTATAAATTGTAAATGTCCACACTCCTCAAGCAGTCTCTTGAGCTGTTCTGTAAATATCTGGTGCTAATATCCCCGCCGCTCTCCCCACCCCAGCCGGCTTCTTCGCTCCAGTCCCGCAGTTTGAGTGAACGTGTCGATGGTCGCTTGGCAATGTGCTCGACTCTTTGATTTGTTTTTTCTTTTTCAGACAAAATCCATATATAGCTTGGGGGTGAGGGGTGACCCAACTCCCATTCTTGATCATAGCTGCAATAAGAGCGATGTAGGAGCCCCTAGGAGGGCCGGTCTGTGCTCCCCCCTCTGGCCCACCGCGCGTCTCTCTAGTGACTAACTGCGCTTGTAGCTGTATGGCGCTCACGTCTGTGCTATGTCTCTGCTAGTCATCCCCTCCCTCCGCCGCCGGATAGCATGATCAGCAAACTCTCTTCTTACCAACAACCGTTTCTCTCTTAACATTGGGACGAGGAAGGAGCCATGGGCAGACTGGTCTTTTTTCCTCCTTAGGTTCTTCTTTCCCCCTCTCTCTCCCTCTCACACCCCCAACCCCCAATGCCCAGGTGGATCAAACTGACCCTTCTAGGGCCTGACACGAGATTTCTCTCCTGAACCACCCCCTGGTGCCTTCCTCCCAGGGGAAGGGGAGGTGGAAACCCAGCCAAGGGCCATGGTGGGCAAGCAAGGTGGGACGAGGCTATGGCTATTGGGGAGTGGTTTTATTTTGTTTTGTTCTCTTTTTTAAACCGGGCAATATTGTGTTCAGTTCAAGCTGTGAAGAAAAATATAGATCAATGTTTTCCAATAAAATACAGTGACTACCTGGGCTGGCTCTCTTCCCCTTTTGTGATAATTCACAGGTAGAGAATGTTTTTTGCTTTACAAAGGGCATTTCCCACAAGAGCCCTGTGAGCCAGGCCAGCCTCCCCATTTTCCAGATGAAGAAATGGGACACGGAGAGGTTCCGCTCAGATTGACGTCACCACCGGCCACTTCCCTTCCCCCCAGGCCCCCAGCCAGGAGCTGAGCACATCGTCCCGAGCCCTCGGCTCTCCCAGGAGCCTGCCTTCTCTGAGCTCCCTTCCTCCTCCTTGTCATCTCTAGCATGTCGTGTTTGCTTTTTCTCCTATTGTTTCATGGAAGTCAGCCCTATTGAAATTATAAGCATCGATGTCACAGCTGTATCTTGATTCTTATGTCTCCTGTAGTACCTACACTAAAACAACTTCAAAGCTGTTGTGCAGTCGTGTCTGACGTGTGGTGACCCCATTCGGGGTCAAGTGGTTCACTTCTCCAGATGAGGAAACTGAGGTGAACGGTTAAGTCCCTTGCCCAGGGTCACACAGCTAGTGAGAGTCTGAGGCTGCATTTGAACTCGGGTCTTCCTGACTCCAGGCCTACTCTATCCATGGTGCCACCCAGCTGCCAGGACAGTTTCCAGATTGCTATTGAAATGGCATACACTAGTTTTAATCTAAGTAGTTTTACAGAGTTTTGCTCTGGACCATGAAGTGGGTAATGCAAGTGTTAGCCAAATTTAACAGATAAGGAAACAGGGCTCAGTCAGGAGTTCAGCAGTATGCAAGGACCTCCTAGGCGAGAAGGGCCTTGGGTTCCAACTTTATTGAATGGTCACTGATGAACACTGAGCCTGTGTGAGGCACCTTGGAGAGTACAGTAAGGTACAATATAGGGCTTAATTGCATAATTGTGTCCAGTGAGGGGTAAGCAGTGGAGCTCTGGAGTGTGAGGTCAGCAGGACAGCTACCCAGAGGGGGCCCAGCGTCAACTGATAGACGTGAGGGACCAGTCAGATTTGGATGGGGGTTAGTAAAGGTAGAGGGCACTCAGCCGCCCTGGCACCACAACGGGGCTGAGCTGCCAACATCCCCTGGGACCAGAGCCCCTGATGGCAAACCCAGCATTTACCGTGCCATGTTTCTTAGGGGGATCTTAGAGACCATCGGGTCTAACTCCCTTGTTTTACAGAGAAGGAAACCGAGGCCTGAAAAGGTTAAGGGATTTGCCTTTTTGCTGCAGACATCCAGGAAGCAACTGTGGGTGTTATTTGCTTCTGGGGGAAGTGAGTAGGGGCCTAGCTCGGCTGCGGAGTGGCCGTGGCCTGTGCTGCTGCAGGACAGCTCCCTCCTTTATCCGGCGTTCAGTCTGGCCTCTGCTCGTGCAAACCTCCCGGAGCGCCTCTGCCGCGGGCTGCTGTTACCTAGGAGTCTTTTGATGAGTATTTAAATAGCCTTAGAACCTAGAAGCGGAGGCTGGAAGAAGCCTTGCATCCGTCTGCAAGGACCGGCCATTTCGCGGGAGGCTTGGGGGTGCACATGCGGAATGGATGCCCGGGCTCTCCCCTCAAAGACCTCGCAGTCGCGAGGAAGGACCCATGCAGGGTCGTTTGGGGAGGGCGGAGGGCCGCAGCATACCTGGTAGGACCCTGACGCTGAAGCTTGAATGGAGTTGATGGAGCCTTCCGGGCGTGGGGAGCAGCCTTCATTTTACAGATGGGGAAGATGAGGCCCGGAGAGATTGTGACTGGCAATTGCCGTAACATTATTAGTCACGTCCACGTTTAACTGCCCCCTCCCCCAAACAAAGTCTAAGCTAAATAAACAATTAGTGAATGATAGGGAAAGAATTGTATCCTCCCGGGACCAGTGCCTCGAGCGTAGTGCAGAGTCCCGTGGGCTGGAGAAGGGGGCAATGAGCTGAGCGCTTTGAGATCCCTCCCCAGCGCTCGAAGGCCGGACTGTCTTGGGGCCTGCGAGGGTCTCCGGGTGGCCAGCAGAGAGAGGCAGCCGCCAAGCAAAGAACCTCAAGCAACCCCGAGGATCTGGGGCCCGAAAGGCCTCTAACAGCGAAGGATTTCTCGCACAACTCCCGCCCCCGACCCCCACCATGGTTGTTTGATTGGTTGTCATTGACTGAGAAAGTCCATTCCTGGCCCGGGGATCGGCTCCCAAAAGGAGCCGTCTGTTGGGAAGCCAGCTCCCGTCTGACTCCTTCCTGCGTTGGACAAATGAGCATCCCTGGAGAGGGGAAAGGATTTTCTCAAGGTCACACTGGAACACACCCCGAATATAAGGGTAAATCAATGGTCTGTCTACAGCTCCTGTCTCTCTTTAGGAGCCTAGAGCTGGAAGGGACCTCTGAGGCCAGCTGGCCCACCCGCCACATTTTACAGATGAGGAAACTGAGGCCCACGAAGGTAAAGTGCTTGCCCAAAATCTCACATACGTAGTGTCAAAAGTGGGATTTGAACTCAGGGCCTCAACTCCAGAGCTGTTGCTACCTAGCCCGAATCCCACTCCACACCTCCTCCCAAAAAAAACCAAACCCACCCATCCTCCAGGAGTGTACTTCCCAGGCCTGCCCTCTCAATCAGGGCTCCACCCTGCCGTGCCCAAGAGCTATGGGCAGGTGGGATTTCACTTTCCCTTCCCTTTGTTCTGGATCTCTTTTCTTCCCTTATCCCAGCTTCAATGTCCTGTGATTCCTTCCCGGTGGGACTTTCGGCTCAGACTCTGGCCTCGCTGTGCCTATCCATCTTCTTCTCCACGGTTCCCTAACTTAAAACCCCTGCATGCCACATTTCAAAGGGACTGCCCCACCCTCTCATCTGACAGATGACAAAACTGAGGCAGAGGGGGAGGAAGGGACTTCATGTGATAGTGTGATACATTCAACTTTTATCGGCCGTTACCCCGAAGTAGGGAATGTCCTCTTGCTGACATTCAGCCTGGCTCTTTGTCTGACTTTCAAACACTTCCAGTCATAGACAGGGAAAGGAGCACTTGGATTGGGAGAGAGGGTCCCTGCATGCTCATCCTGGCTTGGGGCCCTGGACCAATCACAGCCCACCCCCCACGGACATCATTTTTTACAAATTTTTACTTATTTGAGCCTCACTCCAACCTTACGATGTAGGAACCCCATGGAATTATAATCTCCAATTTTACAGATGAGCAAATAGGATCAGAGGTTAAATGACTTATCTAGGGTCACACAACTGGTCCATCTTAGAGGCGGTATTTGAATCTAGGTCTTCGTGACAGCATGTCCAGTACCGAAAAGGTCAAACATAGATGATATTCTAAGGCCCCTCCCAGCTCTGACATTCCATGTTCCAAGGGCACTTCCTACTCCATTACATGCTATGTCTTCTAAGGTTCCATCTAATTCTAAAGTTCTGTGACTTTGGGAACTTAATAGATGTCCAGTCCAGCTTCACAAAGGAACAGACAAAAAATGACCTGCCCAAGGTCACACAGTAGATGACTTAGTGGCAGAAGGACTGAGCCCAGGCTTTCTGGCTCTTGGGCCGGGTTTCTTTCAATTCCATTGGGCTGGAACCCTGCCAGTCCTACAGTCTAGGAGTCCTGGTGAACCCCGCCTCCATTGTGCTGCCGTGTCTCACCCTAGGCTAAGAAGTCACCTGCATGGGTGCAGCTTCAACTCGTCTGGTCAAAGAGTGCCCCCGAGTGGCCAAAAGGAAGCCTGTCTTGCAGAATCCTGCTGCTTGGTCTGAATGAGAGAATGTGCTGGGCCTTAAGGAGCTGAGCTGAAGAGAACTAGGCACATCACGGAGGGTGGAGCCCACATGGTCCGGAAAAGGGAAGTGGGATTCGCCTGTCAAGCTGTTTTTTTCTACTCACCCTCCAGCCAAGATGCCAATTCACCATTCCCTCTGGTGCCCCAGATTAGGAGCTGTGCCTCCAGCCCCCTCCTTGAACTGCCAAAGGCATGCAGAGGCCTAGAAGGGGCCTCACCCATTTTGGGGTCCACAGAAATGGACTGTGAACTTGGGGAAAAGAATAGAGATTAGAAGGGCCTGGGGAGAAGCTGGAGGCCTATCCTCTACCTCCATCATCACTCCAGGGCCATCGATGGACAGGCAGATATTGAGTGCTTTGAGATCCTAAGGGTTTTGCCCTGTGAATAGGAAGCTTGCAATGCTCATTCACCTAGGACTTGGAGGCATAGTGCGTTGGGTCCCTTGGCCCATTCCCCAACATTTGGATGAGAACATGCTTCCATGTGGTCTATGAACTACCCTCCCTGCCCCCCACACACACTTTTGCGACCACCCCTCTGTTTTCTTTCTTGTACTCTACCATTCACTTCTTCAAATCCTGCCAAGTCCAACAGCTTACCCCTACCCCGCTCCACCGCCCCAGCTCCATCCTCTTCCTCTGGTCATCTCCGACATTCCTTTCACCTTGGGGCACTTCATCTCCCCTGGGGAGAAAACTTGATTAGGGACTAGGGATGGGGATGGGGTGGAAGTATATAAGATGACTTTTTGGGGGGAGTTGCAAGGAGCAACTTGTCTGATGGGGAAGGAAGCCCTTGAAATCTTGAACTCTCCTATACTGAAGAGAGGGAGAGGCCCCCCGCTGGGGAAAGTAGCAGGGAGTGGGGACCAGAGTTGGGGAATTAACATTGAGGATACAGAAGCCACTGAGAACTTTCCGGCTTTCCAAATATTTAGACAGTGAGATGGATAGGGGATAGAGGGCTGGGCTGGGCTGAGTTGAACTGGGGCAAGGGACCAAGGAGCCTAGTTATTTTGAGATCGCTATTCTTCCTGGGTTCCAGGACAAACTTTTTTCCTTCCTCTGTCGTCTGGCCTTTATGGGAGCAGCTACTTAGGGGGTAATCCTAGAGGAGCGCTGAGGTAAAGCCCAAGGTTGGAAGGTTTCGGAGACCCCGGCAAGCCAGATGCCAGGGTTCCTGGGCTGATAGTAAGGAAACCAGATATGTCTGTCCCCTGTGTTCCCCTCCTTTGTCTGAGCCCCACCCAGACGGCCAGTTGTGGCCCTGAGAATTTCATCTGCTTTTGAAACTGAAAGGGCCCTTGGAAACTATTCTAATTCCTTCATTTTACACATGAGAAAACTAAAATGGGACTTGGCCAGAGTCACACAGATGAAACGGAGAGTTGGAGATTTGGTCCATTTCTGATATCATGGTTTGGGGGTCTGCCTTTGATACCTGGAGGAGAACCTGCTTGTACCAACAGTCTGTCTTTCTTCCCATATCCCAAGGAGCCACAGCTCCCCTCCTTCGTCCCACCCAGCCTGGCAAGAGCTGAGATGGCAAACGGAGGCTGGGGGATCAAACTTGGCAGGTGCCTGGTGCCTCATCCCTGGGTTGTGTCCGGAAAGGAGAAATTATGGACCTTAACAGCTGGTGGCCCCATGGGTGGGGCCGGCCGTAGGCAACAGAGTACGTGCTGGAGCCTTCGGAAGACGGCCTTTCTGAAGAGGATGAAAACCCAGGGGTCCAGGATGGGGTTGAAGGCACTGAAGCGGAAAGCAACGAGGTCTCCCAGGTCCTTGTGGTCAGGTTTGATGGCCTGCCTGAAGCCACGGATCTGGGGGAGGAGGAGGGTCAGGGAACAGGTTAAGGAGACCTGGGACACCTGGGGATCAGACCTCCTACTCCCCACTGTTTCTCCAACTGTCTTTTGGGCACCCAGGAGCCCCAGTTCCCAGTTCCTCCCATCTCCTCCCATTCTGAACCCCTCTGGCCGTGATGCCTCCATACACAAAAAACAAGATGGGGTCGAAGGCGCCTTGGACTTCCAGCCCTCACGCCCTCCCCAGGAGTCAAAACCAGGCACCCTACAACTTCCCAAGATAAGGGCAGAAGTAATTTACCCAAAGGTCACAAGGAAGGGGCGAATTACAAAAATTACCAAACAGATGTTTCAATGCGGGTCTTCTGACTAAAACCATCCCTCGGATACTTCCTCTCTCTGGCTTCTACTCTCCACCCCACCCCAGTGGCTCCCACACCCCCTCTCCCCAAGTCGAGTGGAACAAGAGGTGGGGAAGTAGCAAAAAGATAAGGGAAGATAAAGAAACCAAAAAGGAGGAGGAAAAGTCACACTCAGAAGAGCTGAGAGGTGAACCTGGTATCTTACTGGGACTGTGTGCCCACGGGGAGGTCCATGGAGGAGACCAGAATGATAGAACCTCAGCCTTGCCTGGGACTGCAGAGATCATCTCCTACCTGGGCGCCAGCCAAACAGTCTAGCCCTCGCCACCTCCACCACCCCTTTTTATAAAGAAAGTGAGGAACAGAAGACCAAGGAAGTTTTCCCACCATCACAAAGCACACCAGTGGCCTGATACAAAGGAGAGACCCAGGTGAGCACTAAGTAGATACCTCCAGTCTGAGGGACTACGTATAGCTGGGCATGTGAGGAAATGAGAGGGGGCTATAGGCTATGGAATAGGAGGAAGAGGAGGAGGGACAAGGAGGGAAGGTCCTCTAGACAGGGGTACACAATCCAATTCATGATGCCATGCCTGAAAGGGACATTTAAGATTGCTTCTCATTTTGTAGGTGAGGAAACTGAGGCCCAGAAGAGCAAAAGGCTTTATCCATAGTCGAGGTGCAGGTAAGGGACAGAGAGAGCAGAGAAGGCAAGGAAGACTGAAGGAAAGGAGCTACTCCCTGCCCCCTCCTTTCCCCTTCTACAGGGGGTCTCACCGTGAGCGGCAGCGAACAGATGGCCAGGATGCCTGTCATGAGGGCCAGCAGGATCAGGTGGTCCACTTCATCCTCACCCTCCCTGGGCCCCGTCCCGGCTCGGCCAGGCGCCAGGGAGCCCCTCCGCCGCCGCTGTTCCCGGTACATGCGGCACAAGCTCAGGGTGACGGAGCCGTTGCATAAGATGATGGCACCCACCAGCAGTGCCACCAGGGTGGCATAGGCCAGCGAAAAGGCCCGCACAGCCACCTCCTCGGAGCGCATCTGGATGAAGCACCAACTCCCCGGACAGTACTGTTGGTGCCGGCCCAGCCCCAACAGAGGTAAGGAGCAGAACAGGGCACAGAAGGTGTAGATAGCAGGCAGGGCCAGCTTGGCATAGCGACGTCCATTGAGTTGTGCATAGCGGTAGGGGTGGCTGAGGGCCAGGCATCTCTCCACAGCCATGGCACAGAGGATGAGTGTGGATGCCAGGCCAAAGAAGGTCATGGCGAAGGCAAAGCAGTGGCATAGCCCCGGCCCCTGAGTCAGCCCCAGGAGAGAGCTGTTCTGGGCATAGGCCACAAAGACAGCGGGGCTCAGGAAGCATGTGCCCAGCAGGTCAGTGCCGGCCAGCCCGGTGACCAGCACGGCGAAGGCTGAGGAGCGAGCCCGTAGCACCCGCCGGTGGGCTGCCAAGATGCCCAGGGCCAGTCCATTACCAACCACCCCAGCCAGAAACATCAGCGAGCTTGTCACTGGACCACCATTGCCCTGGACGTAGGTGAGGTTCTCGCATAGCTCAGGCATCCCCGGAAGGGCTGGAAGCTGCCTTGGGGCTCGGGGCCCCAGGGGCAATGGCCCTTCAGGAAGCAGCAAGGGGGGCAGAAGGAGCTCCGGAGCCCTCCTACCAACCTCACCCTAAAGCTTTCTTTGCTCTCTGGGTGCTCAGATTTCCCTCATCGAGATCACCCTCACCTCTCTCACCTCTCTCCCAACATGTCTGCAGAGAGTCTTCAGCTCCCCATGCTCTGCTCTGACTCTGACTCAACTCTGCCTGTGTACTGTCTGTCTGCTCCCTCTCTGGGCTCTCTATGCACCTCCCCTCCCCTCCCCTCCCCTCCCTCCTCCTCCTTCCTCCCTCCTCCCTCCTCTCTCTCTCTCT
>NW_020954808.1:3527751-3556109 GCF_900497805.2 Vombatus ursinus
TCTCTCTCTCTCTCTCTCTCTCTCTCTCTCTCCCCTTCCTCTCTCTCTCTCTCTCTCTCACAGTTTCTCTCTGCCTCTCCTCATCTTTCTGTGCTATCTTGTCTTTTGGTCTTGATTCGAGTTATGTTTAGTCTATGACTCTGTCCCAGTCTCTTTCTCTTTCTCGTTCTCTCTCTCCCCCACTGTGGCTCCCTGCTGCCTCTTCCTCCTCTCTGGGCTCTGGGGTTGCTCCTTGCTCATACATACTCTTGCTTTCTCCCTCGCTCACTCCCTATCTCTCTTGCTCTACTCCCCACGGATGCTTTTTGTTTCCTCTTCCTGACTCCGCCCCATCTCCCTCCCTCCCTCCCTCCCTCCATCTTCCTCCTTCCTCTGCTCCCCCCATCCTCCCCATCCAGCTCACTCTCTCCATTACTCCCCCCATCCTCTCCATCCAGCTCCCTCCCCCGCATCTTCTCTCCACTTTCTGTCATTTCTCCCAAACTCTTGTCTCTTCTGTATCTCTGGCACTGCACCTCTCTCTCCCACCGTGTTTATCTCTTTCTAACTCCCCAGCCCACATCTGTCTCTCCCCCACATCTCCGTCTTTCCACCCTTTGCCTCATCCTTTAATCTCTCCCTTCATCGCTGGCACCGGCTGACCTCCATCCCTCTCCCTCTGCCCCCCCTTCCATGTTTCTACCCCCATTTCCCTCAAGTCCCTTCTCCACATCAGTCTGTCTGCTCCATGTGGCCACTCTCCATTGCTACCACCTGGACGTCCCCATCTCTTCCTGCTTCCATCCCTATCCCCCCATCTCTGCCCCCATGTCTGGCTCAGCAGCTCGGGTTTCTCCCTCTCCTCCCCTCACCCAACTTTCCCCACTTTCCCTTCCTTTCTCACTGTCCCCCCAGAACCCTGCCTCCTCCTCTATTCTCTCCCCCCACCCCCCATCCTTGCCTAGGGGAACTTCCAGCCCTAAAGGGAACGGCCAATGAGCAACCAGTGATTCTTCTTTGGGACAAGATTGACCAATCAGAAGGGGGTGGTGGCAAAAGTCACGGCTGAGACGGAGGGAGGTCAGGACTCCAGGATCTCTCCTGGGCTGTGGCCCTGGGGGTAAGGATACTGTCCAGGAGTTGGGAAATAACCAGGAAATGCCTTTCCGATTTGATGTTTTCCAGGGGCTATGAGCTCTCTCAGCCCCTTTCACCCCAACCCAGGGAGGGAGTCAGAGTGAGAAGTTGGAAGGGGAGATTCTTAATATCTCCAGTTAAGTACTTGGAGATCCCCTTGAAGGAGCCTCAGAAGAGAAAGTTGCCCGAGGAGAAGGGGTCACAGCTGGAATATATTTTAGCCACCAGTTTTCCTGGGGAGGGGAATGGAGACTTCCATAGAAGCCCCAAAATACCACCCCCTTCTTTTCATGTCTCCCAGGCCCCAAGCTAATACTCTGTGATGGAGCTTCCAAGAATAATATTTGGGGCACAGAAGGTCTGCAGCACCTCACCACTCACTTTCTCATTCCCCCTAGGATGGGGGCAGGGTAGTGGGAGCCAAAAACATGAAGATCTGAGATAGCTGGGTTTCCCTAGCTCCCCAGACATCCCTCTCTTGATGGGCAGAATGGAATGAGCCCAGGTTGACAGCAAAGAGATCTGGGTTACAGTCCTGCTTGTCCTCCCTCCCCTCCGAGGTTCATTCCCTCTCTGGGCCTCCATTTCCTCTCCTGTCAACTGATGGGGTTAGACCAGGCAGACTAAATGAGACCTCAGCCTGTGTCCATAAGAGAAGGATCCAAGGGGTGTCTGGGCCCCCCTAGATAAGGTAACATCCTTCCCCACATTGGAGAGTTGAAGCTGAAAGGCAACTCTCACGTGACCTCCAGACCCTAGTGTGTACCACAGTCTTGGTGTGCAAATATAGTCCTATCTCCCCCCGCTTGCTGCCTCCCTCCCTTCCTATCTTCTGGATCCAGCTGGCATCCCAGGATTCCAGCAGTGATGGGGCTCAGGAAGAGTTAGACACTGGCCCCGAGACCAACAGTTTGTGAGAAGGAGAGGGAACTGGGAAGTCTTGATCTCTCTACCCAACCCTGCTCCACTCCCTAGCTGAGAAATCCTTGATCAGAGGGCCAGATCAGATCTTCCCAAGATCCAACAATGGCTATTGTGTCTATCTGTGCATACCCCATCATTGCGACTCCCCCACCCTCCCCAGACAGGCCAAACCCAGAACTAAGAACTGTTTAAAAAAAAAAAAACAACCTAGCAGAATATTAACGAGGAGTCTAGGGAAGGCTAAAACCTTTCCAGCTCCCCTGGGAGCTCCCTTTAGACCTCCCTTTGGATGCTCCCTAGCCCAGAAAAGGGCAGGTCCATCACCTTAACTCTCCATCGTCAGTCATTGACATGTGCTGTTTCTGAGGTGAATGGGAAAATGGTGGGTAAACAAGAAACCAGAGGCCTCTGCTCCTAGCCTGGTCTGCTGTCAGCTGTGTGTGACTGCAGACCCGCCCTTCTCCGCTCTGGACCACAATTCCTCCCTCTGTAATATGGAGAGACTGGGCTAGAAATGATCTCGAAGTCCTCTTCCACCTCTGATAGCCCAGGCTTCTCTAATTGCGAGATTCAAAGGATGTTATTTAATTAGTTTCTAATATTCTTGAATCCCAATCCCTGAACATCCTTTGATTATGAGCTTCTAACATCCTGGTCCTCTCTTCTTTGAACTTTTCTGCGATTTGAGGTTTCTAACATTTTATCACTCTACTCCTCACATTTTGGCTCCAAGCTGATAATATTCTGTGATTCTCTAAGAGGTACTGGGAATACTGAAGAGGAGCATCCTGGCTCTGCCTCCAGGCTAATGGGCCCAGGGGGCCAAGCTGAGAAGTCTGGGACTCAGCTTCCTGGTAGCCTCTGGCCCCTTGCCAGCCACTACCCCAGACTTCCATGAAAGCCCAGGATTGAGGTACACCTCAGACATCTTAATCCTCCCCCATCCCCTGGCCAGGCCATCTTCCCTAGACAGGCTAGGGGAGCAGCTGGAGTTGCCCATATGCCCAGCCACTCTCTCACCTCAGATGGGCAACCAGAGGCAACCTCTGCCCTCTGGGTGCCCTCAGGAACCTGGTGCCTAGGGTGTAAGTGGAGTGGAGGGGAGATTTCTAGAGAAGCTGGGAAAAGGAAGTCCTTAGGGACAGTGAATCAGCAGAGGCAATGACCTGAGAAAGACTTCATCTTCTTCTGTGGTCCCCTGTCAAGGAATTGGATTCAGGCTTTCTGTCTCCCCAGCCCAAAGGGGGAGGGGCAGAGGAAGTCCTAGGCTCACCAAGTTGGATGAGAACCTTAGTCCAACCAAAGTGGGAAACAGATCTTCTTTTCTACCTAGACCTCATTCTATTCTAGGGAGGGAGGGGAAGTGGTCTGGAGGGACCGACTAACCGATTTAGAGTGGTTTAGTGGAAAACCCCAGAACTCAAACCCTGCCGTGCTCTTTATCACCTGTTTTGGTGTGTATTTCTTAACCTCTGGACCTTAGTTTCCTCATTAGACTAGGTCATCTCTAAGGGACCTTCGGGAGTTAGATCCTATCTAACCTAGCCCAGGACATTACACCCAGAGCAGACCTCCCCTCTGTCACCCTCCCTTCCTCCTCCATACCAGTAATGATCCTGTAATGAGGTCTGGCAACTCAGCCTGCTATTTGACACCTTCACAATTCAACCAGCCTCCTCTCTTCTTCCCCTCAGGCAGGAGCCCTCCCAGCGCTTGCATTCATCAGGTTGATCACAGCTTTCCTTTCCTTGCTCAGGCTACTAGTGCCACCTAAGAGGAAATGGTTCTTTCTTTCTGCCTATCCCAGCTCTCTTCCAGCATGATCCACCCACCTGGACAGGGTCTCTCCTTCTGTCCCCCTAGAGCTGGAGTTCTTAACTCACGGGGTCCATGAGCTTGAATGAGAAAAAAATTACGTCTTTATTTTCATTAACATCCGGTTGAAATTTAGCATTTCCATTCATCATGATTATAGCGCGGTCCCAACATAGTGAAGTCATTTTGGTCCTCTCTTAGAACGAAGGACAACAGCCAATGACGAAAACAACAAACAGCGCTGTCAGCAGCACCCGGGACTTAATCGCTGATAGAAATCACAGATATTTTTGTAACACATGACAGTGGTCACAGATTATCTCAGAATAATCATTTCTTTTCATCGCTGCTTCAAAATGACTATAGCTGGCAGACCCACTTCTAGAACCTACGTGAACAGTCTTCTGATCCACAGATTGCATGCAGATTTGGGTATTTTCTCTATGATCTTACGAATTTTATTCTCTGCATTTAAAAACAAGATTCTGAGAAGAGTGTCAAATGTCAAAGCTCCCTGTTTTGTCCTAGTGTTGAATGGAGCATTTTGAGTTTGAAGGAGCCACAGAGGTTGTATAGCCCAGTGATGTCGAACTCAAATAGAAAGGAAAGGGGGCAGCTTGGAAGAGGAGGGGGCCACTAAACCATCCATGAGGATTCCTGCAAGCCCCATATTGATGTAGAAAACCACATATTAACATTATCTATGTTTCATTTTTATTTATTTTGTTAAATATTTCTTCAAGTCTGGACTCAGACACATGACACTTACTAGCTGTGTGACCCAGGGCAAGTTACTTAACCCCAATTGCCTCACCAAAAAAAAAAAAAGAAAAGAAAAAGAAAAGAAAAATGATTGTCAAACATCATCAAACATGTAATTGGAACATATTTAATGAAACAAAAAAATATTTCCCAGTGACATTTTAATCTGGTTCAGTCCACACTGGGCAGCCTGTGTATTTGACATCTCTGATCTAGTCCACTCTTCTCATTTTATAGGTGAGGAAACTGAGGTCCACAGAAGGGAAGGGGCATGCATTGGTTCCATAGGCTGTCAATGACAGAGCCAAGATTCAAAACCACATACGTTGACTCCAGGTCCAGCACTCTTTGGACCAAACCATACTGATTTAAAACCAGAAGGGTTGTGTCTTTTATGACAAGCAATGGAGACATTTCAAAGAGATACTTTCAACTAGCCTAGTAGTGGTTTACTCCATATTTTGAGGGGTAAGGGACTTCTTTCCCCCTCCAGCTCCCAAGAATCTGAGTGTCAGAGGCTGGGGGCCCCTAGACACTAGAGACACAGGCAGAACCAGCCAGAGAAGAAGGCAGAGATAGCATATCAAAGTGATGAGCAGAGATTCTGGGTTAAAGAGAGAAATGGAAAGTAACAGCCCCTGGGGGAAGACCAAAGTGGCTTCTGATGCTAAATTCCCTGGCTGCCTGCTCCTTGAGCCACTGGAAGTCATTATGGATGTTGGCAGGAGACAATGCTTTCCCTTTTCTCTGAAGATTTTGGAAATGGAGAACAGCTTTTTGTGGTAATAAAGTAGATATCCATCGACTGGGGAATAGCTAAACAAATTGTGTTACATTAATGTAATGGAATATTACTGTGCTATAAGACACAACAAACATAATGAATACAAAGAAGTACAGAAAGACCTATATGAACAGATATGAAGTGAAATAAATAGAACCGGGACAAGAGTGTACACAATGACTCAGTCGGTACACATTTATTAGGAGCCTCCTAAGTACCGGGCACTGTTCTAAGAGCTGGGGATACAAAGAAAGACAAAAAACAAAAAAGCCCCTTCCCTCAAGGAGCTTACAATCTAATGGGGGAGTCAACGTGCAAACAAATTATACAGGACAAATAAGAAAAAGCACAAGAAAGACATTAGAAATAAGAAAGATTGGGAAGGACTTCCTGTAGAAGGTAAGATTTTAGCTGGGCCTTGAAGAAAGCCAAGAGGCAAGAACGAGGAGAGAGAACATTCCAGGCATGGAAGACAACCAGTGAAAGTGCCTGGAGCAGAGAAATGGAGAGATGGAGTGTCTCATTCAAGGAACAGTCTGGAGGCCAGTGTCACTGGATCAAAGAGTATGTTTGGGGAGAGGGGTGGGGTGGGGTGGGGTGGGATCCAGGTGAGAGTGAGGTTTAAGAAAGCCAGTGGAAGGCCAGGTTTTGAATGCCAAACAGAGGGTTTTATGTTTGATCCTAGAAGTGATAGGAAGGCATTGGAGTTTATTGAGAGGTGACATGATCAGACCTGTACTTTAGGAAAATCAGTTAGACAACTGAGTAAGAGATGAACTGGAGTGGAGAGAGACTTGTGGCAGGCAGGCCAACCAGCATGTGTGAGGGTCCGTACCAGGCACTGTCGGAGAAGAGAAAGTGGCGTTTGTGGGAGATGATACACAGATAAAATCTACAGGCCTTTGCAACATATTGGACATAGGAGGTAAGAAAGAATGAGGACTCAAGAATGACCCCTAGATTTCAAGCCTGGGTGGATGGGAGGATGGTGTTACTGTGTAAAGTGATAGGTAAATTAGCAAGAGGGGAGGGTTAGAGGGGAAATATTATCACAAGTTCAGTTTTGGATATGTTGAGTTTAAGATGTCTATGGGAAATCCAGTTCAAGATGTCCACTGGGCAGTTGGAGATATAAGACTGGAGGTCAGCAGAGAGGTTAGGGCTGATTAAGTAGATCTGAGAATCATCAGCATAGAGATGATAATTGAATGTGGATTAATGAGATCACCAAGTGAAATAATGAAGGGGGAGCAGAGAAGACCACCCAGGGCAGAACCCTGTGGGGCTAGTGTCTAGCATCTGATGTAGATGAAGATCCAGCAAAGGAGACCGAGAAAGAGTGGTCAGATACGTAGGAAGAGAAACAGGAACAAACAGTATCTTGAAAACCTAGAGAAAGATAGCATCAAGGAGAAGAAGATGACCGCCAGTATCAAAGGCAGCAGTGAGGTCAGAAAGGGTGAAGATGGAGAAGGGGTCATTCGATTTGGCAATTTAAGAGATTGTTAGTTACCTTGGAGAGAACAGTTTGACTGAAGGTCAGATGTGATGAAGTTTGATGAGATGAGTTCAGAAGCCAGACTTTAGAGAAGAAGAGAGTGAGAGGAAAGAAAGTGGAGGCAACCATTGTGAATGGTCTCAAGGAGTTTGGGCACGAAAGGGAGGAGAGATATAGGACAACATGGTAGAGATAGATGGATCAAGTGAGGGTTTTTTGAGAATAAGAGAAACATGGGCATGTTTATAAGCAGCTAACAGAGAAATATTTGAAGATAATGAGCGAGTGGTGATGACAGGGGATCATTTGTGTATATGGAGGGATTCGCCTTGGCAAAGAGAAGGGCCACCTTATGGGAGACTGGGGTGAAGGAGGACATAGCGGCAGGAGGCATCTGGGCAATGCGAGATGAAGAAGCAGGGAAGGAGACAGAGCTCTTGGTGAGTGGCCTACAACAATATAAATGGAAAGAACAACTACAAAAAAAATAGAAACTGAATGTTGCATAAAGGGTGCTGTGTTTTTCCCATGTAGGTTATATGGCATGGATCTTTCTAGATGCGGCTCATAGGAAGGCAAAAATAGATATTTCTAAAGTCTCCTTCCCACCCTCTTCTCCAAGGGAGACTGATTCCTGCCAAGAAAGGAAGCAGGATTAGGGTCAGAGAGGCTGACCACTCTTCCCTCCTCAGAGGGGATGGAATTATAGCAATCTGATCCCTTAAATACTGTTATTCAAGGGAACATTTTTATACATAGATGTATATGTGTATGCAATATATGTATTTCTATCTATACTTTATATCTATATGTTTATATATTTCTATATACAAAAATATACTTCTATCTATCTATATATTAGTTTTAAGCTTTGCTTTGATTACCATCCCTTAGTGGGGAAAGAGTGCCCCAAGCTCTATATCCAAGGCTTGACTCTCTTCTCATCAAATGGCAGTTTCAGGAGGAATAACGTTTTCTTGTTGTTTTTGTTTGGTTATTTCAATTGTGTCCTACTCAACTATTTGGGGTTTTCTTGGCAAAGATACTAGAGTGGTTTGACATTTCCTTCTCCAGTTTACTTTACAAATGAGGAAACTGAGGTAAACAGGGTTAAGTGACTTGCCCAGGGTCACACAGCTAGTAAGCGTGTGAAGCCAGATTTGAACCTAGGTCTTCTCAACTCCAGGCCCATCACTCTATCCACCCCATTACCTAACTGCCCAATAATGAATATACATAAAGAATAGCAAATAAACTCATTTGTCTAAACCAACAGCAAACAGGAATCAGAGAAGATATATACCAGACAAATACAGAGTGAATGAACTCTCCCATTGGAAGCAAGATAACTCAGCTCAACCAAGAGAGAAAGTCTCAGATCTCACCCAAAGGGAAATTCCCCAAGGTCTCTAGTGTCTACCTGGGGATAGGGACATAATTGAGGTGCCAAGTCCTCTACATGTCAGCCTTTTTCCAAGAGTCTTTCTCTCCCTTTGGGAACCTGAAAAGAGTCTGGAACCAAGTGTCCTCTTTCTCAAAGATGGAAGCCCAAAGGCCAGGCCCTCTACTCTCCCAAGCTCTCACCAACTCTGCCCCTCAGAAAGTGGGGAGCATTGAGTTATCAATCTCCACTAGTAAGAAGTGCCTTGTGAAAATGTTTTTCGGGGCAGCTAGGTGGCACAGTGGATAGGGCACCGGCCCTGGATTCGGGAGGACCTGAGTTCAAATGCGGCCTCAGACACGTAACCCTTACCAGCTGTGTGACCCTGGGCAAGTCACTTAACCCCGTTGCCTAACCAAAAAAAAAATTAGTTTTCAGCCATGGGTTATGGTTACAAAATTATAAAGCACAAGCTTGGCTCCAAAGCAGGTATATGAGAAGGCACCTCCCTTTACTCCCTTGGATGGATATGGCATATTGTATATAACATCAGATTTTTTTTCAATGTATTAATTGTTGATCTGTTTGTTTTTCTCTCTTCTCTTTTTCTTTTTTTAGTATTTTCTTTTTTATCTTTCCCAAGTTGCATATAAAAACAATTTTCAACATTCATTTTTAAAACTTTGGGTTCCAAATTCTCTCCCTCCCCGACTCCTCCATTGAGATGACAAGCAGTTAGATATAGGTTATATATGCGTGGTCATGTAAAACACATCCGTAATAGTCACGTTGTGAAAGAAAACAGACAAAAAAAAAACTCAGTGAAGAAAGTTCAATGAAGTGTGCTTCAATCTGTATTCAGACACTATCTCTGAGGATGGATAGCATTTTTCATAAGTCCTTCAGAGTTGTCTTGGATAGTTGCATTGCTGAGAATAGCTAAGTCCTTCACTGCTGATCATCTTACAACATTGCTGTTATTTTGTACACAGTACATTTCACTTTGCATCAGCCCATGCAAGTCTTTCCAGGTTTTTCTGAAAGCATCCTGGCCATCATTTCATATAGTATAGTAGTATTCTGTCACAATCATGTACCACAACTTGTGCAGCCATTCCCCAGTTGATGGACATCCCCTCAATTTCTAATTCTTTGCCCCCAGAAATGAGCTGCTATAAATAATTTTGTACATGTAGGCCCTTTTCCTTTTTGTTCTTTTATCTCTTTTAGGATATAGACCTATTAGTGGTATTACTAGGACAAAGGGTATGCATGGTTTTATAGCCCTTTAGGCATAGTTCCAAATTGATCTACAGAATGGTTGAATCAGTTCACAACTCCTCCAATAGTGCATTAAAGTCTCATTTTTCCCACTCCCCTCCAACATTTGTCATTTACCTTTTCTGTCCTATTAGCCAATTTAATAGATATGAGGTAGTGCCTCAGAATTGTTTTAATTTGCATTTCTCCAATCAATAGTGAGTTAGAGTATTTTTTTTTAAATGACTGTAGGTAGCTTTGATTACTTCATCTGAAAACTGATGTCTTTTGATCATTTATCAATTGAGGAATGGCTCTCATTTTTATAAATTTGACTCAGTTCTCTATATGTTTAAGAAATGAGGCCTTTATCAGAGAAATTTGCTTCAAAATTTTTTTCACAGTTACTATTGCTAACTGCATTTCCCTCCATCCTATCCCCCAGTTTATTCTATTCTCTCTCTCCTTTCACTTTGTCCCCCCTCAAAAGTGTTTTGCTTCTGATACCCCCTCCCCCAATATGCCCTGCCTTCTATCACAACCCCCCTTCTCTTATCCCCTTCCCCTCCTACTCTCCTGTAGGGTAAGATAGATTTCTATACCCAATTGAGTGTGTATGTTATTCACTCTTTGAGTCAATTCTGATGAGAATAAGGTTCGTTCACTTTCCCTCACCTCACCTCTCTTCCCCTCCACTGTAAAAGCTTTTTTTTGCCTCTTTTATGTGAGTTAATTGACCCTATTCTACCTTTCCCCTTCTCTTTCTCCCAGTACATTCCTCTCTCTCACCCCTTACTTTATTTTGTAGATATCATCCCTTCATATTCAACTCACATCTGTGCCCTCTGTCTATATATACTCCTTCTAACTACCTTAATAATGAGAAAGATCTTATGAGTTACAAATATCAGCTTCCCATGTGGGAATATAAACAGTTTAAGCTTATTAAGTCCTTTATGATTTATTTTTCCTGTTTACCTCTTTATGCTTCTCGAGTCTTGTATTTGAAAGTCAAATTTTCTATTCAGCTCTGTTCTTTTCATCAAGAATGCTTGAAAGTACTCTATTTCATTGAAATGTCCATTTTTTCCCCTGAAGAATTATACTCATTTTTGCTGGGTAGGTGATTCTTGGTTGTAATCCTAGCTCCTTTGCCCTCCAGCATATCATACTCCAAGCCCTCTGATCCTTTAATGTAGAAGCTGCTAAATCTGGTGTTATCCTGACTGTGACTCCACCATATTTGGATTGTTTCTTTCTGGCTGCTTGCAATATTTTCTCCTTGACCTGGGAACTATGGACTTTGGCTATAATATTCCTGGCAGTTTTCATTCGGGGATCTCTTTCAGGAGGTGATCAGTGGATTCTTTCAATTTCTATTTTACCCTCTGGTTCTAGAATATCAGGACAATTTTCCTTTCCTCTTTTTATTTATCTAAAAAAAATCATTGTTATGATGTTATGTTGGATTATTCCCTGGGCAGAAGGAGAGGGAAGGATAAAAGGGGAAATTGAAGTGAAATAAAAATGAAAGATAATAAAAATTAGTTTTTTAAAAAGTAAAGGTAAAAATCAAACAGTACATAATAGAGATTCAATTTTTTTGCATACAGTCTTCTTTTTCTGTCTTTTTTTTATGTGAAAATGGTTCTTGATGGTTGTCAAATTAAAATTATCCTTTTTCAAATGGAGGGCAATAATATACTCTCCTAGAAGGTTATTCAAGTATACCAGGAATACCTAACCCAAGAATGGAAGTTTCCAAAGTGGGACTTTTCAGATCTTTTGTGAATAGAAATTCTAATGTTGTGTTTTATAAACTCCAATTCCATTTAGCAAATGGATTTTACTCTACAAGATGGAATGTGTATTTCTTTGGATTACTTGGAGTTTGGAAGGAGACAAGAATCTTAAGGGAAATGGAGGCACAAGCCTTTCTGATTGATTTATGAAAAAGAACGATGAGGCTGAGTGGAACCCAGGCAGGCGCTGGGAAGATAGGAGTGCTTCCTGGCATATGAACAGAGATCTGGGTAAGCAGTCTATATTTACCCATGTGTGAAGAAGACCTGAATTGTTAAGTCAAGTTTGTAGCACCACCTGGTGGCTCATGCTAGGCTTTATTCTGTGTAGCTATGCCAGGCCACACCCCTGGGAGTAACTTGCGTATTGCAGTACAAACACCTGTCTTTCCATTTCTAATTACCAGGTAAGGAGTGGATCCTTTTGTACTGACAAAAATCTCCAGTGCCTGGCACACCCCTTACATGTGGGTGCTCCTCTGAATACTTTTTTTTTTTTTTGGCATCCGAGATATTTTTTATTTTGAAGTCTTGAACATTTTGTACTTAAGGATATTTCATTTAGATTTGATTTCTGCCCCCCACTTAACTGAAAAATATTAGTTTGAATTTTTTTTTCTTTTTTAAAAAATTTTATCTTTTTTCTTCACTATATTTATTTCTTTCCAGTTTAATAGAATATTTTCCCACCAGGATTATCATCCTTGCTTCTTTGGAAAATTTTTTTTCAGTTTTTCAAATCTTTCTTTTAACTTATCTTAATTTTTTTCTTTCCTCACTGTAGATATCTTTCCAACTTAGAATATTCTGTTTGTTTTTCCCATTGGGGTTCGTTCTTCTGACCAATTCTGCCTCTCCCATAGGATCCAAATGCAAACAGCATGGTGATTCCCAGTGTGTTACTGCTTAAAGTAATGATGAGTCTTCTTAATCAACCTCTTTGAAGTTGTTTGCTCCTGATTTCCCAGCAGTTCATTCACTGCATGAGATACCAAATTCATTGCTATTGCATGCCTTTTCAGACATTGATTGTTGGTGCCATCTTTACAGTTCAGGTTGGATAGTACATACTTTACATGTTTGTTTACATTAAAATGTAACTTTAACATTTGCCGAGGACTTTACAAATATTATCTCATTTGAATCTCACAAATCTGGGAAGGAGGTGCTATTATTATCCCCATTTTACAGATAAGGAACCTGAGGCAGGCAGAGGTTAAGTGACTTGGGCAAAGTCATAGCCTAAGATGGGAGTTGAAGTCAGGAATTCCTGCTCAGCACTCTATCTAGCTGCCTCCAGGGCAATACATATTATTTGGTTGCATAAAATAATATGTATTGTTTTGATTGTTAATGATTTGCTGAATGCAGTTTAGGATTTGAACAAAAATGGATCTTGAAATGCTAGGAATGAGTTGTAAAGTGATGGTTAGACATTTCTTAATTCTAAGACTATAGTTGTTGGCGTTCAGTGGTTTCAGTCATGCCTGACTCTCTGTGACCCCATTTGGAGTTTTCTTGGCAGAGATACTAGAGTAGTTTTCCATTTCCTTCTCTAGCTGATTTTATAGATGTGGAAACAGACAAATGGGGTGAGGTGACTTGCCCAGGGTCACACAGCTAGTAAGTGTCTGAGGCTGGATTTGACCTCAGGTCTCCCTGACTCCCGATTCGCTCTATCCACTGCGCCACAGAATATAACATGATTGTAAAAATAAAACCTTGAAAAGAAGTACCAAATATTTGGAAGAATGAGAGCGCCAACTAACAAATTCAACCCAGGATTTGCCATCCAATTTTAGGAACGCAGGTTTAGAACTGGAAGAGATCCTAACTATTAAATCCAACCCCTAATTTTATGGATAAGGTAACTGAGACCCAGAGTCACAAGGAGAGTAAATGTCTGAAGCAAGATTGGAATCCAGGCCTTCTTGCCTCAAAATCCAGATAGCTGGATTTCATAGTTAGAGATCATCTAATACTGACCATCCTAATCCTAATCAGCAGCCCCCAAAATTCCTGAGGGAGGCCAGAACCAGATTAAAATGTAATTGAGGGCAGCTAAGTGAAACAGTGGGTATAGTACCAGCCCTGGAGTCAGGAGGACCTGAGTTCAAATCTGGCCTTGGACACTTGACACTTACTAGATGTGTGACCCTGGGCAAGTCACTTAACCCCATTGCCTAGCCAAAAATAAATAAATAAATAGTTGAAAAATGTTTAACAAAATAAACAAAAATACAATACAACACAAATAAAGTTAATTTATGGTTTTCTAAGTCAATTTTCCTCTATCCTTTGTGAGTTTGAAATCACTGACAACCTCTTCATTTTACAGAGGAACATTTTGGGCCATAAAGGTGAAATAGTTGCCCCAGGTCACATAAACAGTAAGCCTCAGTGCAAGGATTCAAACCCAGGCCCACTACCTCTAGAGTCCCTGACTGCACCTCTCTGTCTCCCTGGTGCTGGGGTCTAGATCTCTTTGACACAGAAACCATAGGCCCAATTTAGTTCTCAAAAGATAACTGATATCCCCCTAAGGAAAAACCAGTAAAATGTGCATCAGTCACACAGCCAAATTACAGTACTATAGGACAGAAAAAAGAGGGGAGCATAAACATGAAGAGAGGTCCATCTCATCTATGTGTACCAGTTCTGAAGGCTGCCAATCCTGAAACCCCATGGTACGAAAGCTTGCAAAAGCTAGGGCGATTTGGCACGGTCCAGGATGTGCAGGAGACAGGTGCTAAGTTCCAGATAATTACATTCAACAAAAAAAAGAGAGAGAGACTTCTGACTTTGTGGTAGAGTAGAT
The DNA here is from genome assembly GCF_900497805.2 of Vombatus ursinus. Lineage (NCBI taxonomy): Eukaryota > Metazoa > Chordata > Mammalia > Diprotodontia > Vombatidae > Vombatus > Vombatus ursinus. The sequence continues at coordinate 3,541,912 of NW_020954808.1, forward strand.
AGGCAAGGGTGGAGAGGAACAGTGCAAACTGCAGAAATGAACAAGGCATTAGTGGCACAAATGGGCAAAGGCTGACCATACCAAGGGGCATTGAATAGCATCACTCAGGCTTACTGAAGAACAGAAATTAATGCTTTGTAAGCAGATGCTACAAAAGAGTCAAAAGACAGGACAAGTGGGAGGGTCTTCGAAGAAGGGGTTAACATAGAAAAATCCATCTTCAGCTCACTCTAGAACATCTGGGCATGTATGGGCTACAAAAGCAAGAAACCACCACTGGTCACCCAGACTCGAAGGCATGAACTCACCGAAATCCTTCCAATAAGTGGAACTGTGAGCAGAACCCCTCCTCCTAAAAATAATAATAATAATAAAGGATCTGCAGATCCTACTGGGAGAGGCAGCCACAGGGAGAGTGCAGCTGAAGAAACAGAGCTATCTTCTGCCACAGATGTGAACGAGGTAGTCACATGTGTGCTGAGTGCCCTCGGTGGGAGAGCCACTGGGAGTTTATCAGAGACTGAATGGAATCAGCCTAGCTTTGGGAAGCAAGCATAGGATAAGAGGCAGAGGTCACCCAGGTCCTGAAAACATTAAACCCGACCTCATCACCAGTGATTTATGACTCTAAAAATGGAAGGTGTGGAGTATCCTGTTTTGCTAGACTGCAAGTCCCAAGTGACCATTCTTTTCTAGACATTCTATGAGAATGAGCAAAGGAGTCCAGATGAAAAGCCTCATCCCACACAGAGATTGGTTTAAGAGATTTTATTGCTATGTTGTTGTTCATCCTTCGTTTTGGAAGAGGACCAATGACACCATGAATGAGGTCTTGACTTGTGCACGAATTGGATTAAATTGAGGCAGAGTTACGCAATCCTCAGCCTCATTCTGTCTTCCAAAGTCATCAAAGTCCAGTAGTAGGACAAAAGTCAAGATGACTGGCGATGGCCCAGGATTCAGTGGATGACCTTGGCATCTTCGATGTCTGACCAACCTCTCAGTGCTCCACTGCTTCAGCTGCTTTCATGACTGTTGGAACAAATTGTTCTCATCCACCCATTCTGCCAGGGGTCATCTTCACGTGCTTGGGATAGGCAATCCCCCAACTTAATCCTGTCAGTTTAAACCTCAACCTGGTTTAGCCTGTCTGCCAAGATAGTTTCTTGGGGTGTGGCCCCTGTGCATGCTACAGCTTCTTGGAGCCCACAGGTGAGAGTTGGGTGAAGGTGGACCAAAGGTGAATAAGCAGCCCTGAAAAGGGCTTGGCAAGGGAAAAGTGTTAGTCTTCCCTGAACGCCCCATACACCCCTACAAGGGGAGGAAGAGAACAAATGCTATCAGGACGATCTCAGTGTGTGGCCTTGATGCCTGAGGTGGACAGCATATGGCGCGAGGATGGGAGGCTGGAAGAGGTATCTCTACTCTAGAGTCTAGAGTAGACCCCATATAGGGTGGTGACCCACCCTTTAAGAAGCCCTGCTCTAGACAAAGGCTCAGAGCCCCTCGGGGCTCAACCTTATGTGTCAGTCAGTTGAGACAAAGAGCCAGTATGATGCCAATGAGAGACTCCTTTATTTATAGGACCAGGAAAATAAAAATATTTTCTTAATTACCTAATAAGGAGGAACAAATGAGGAGCAGGGAAGTATGAGGTAGAGGGAAATGTGAAAATCAACCAACACCGTTACAGCAGAAAGGCTGAAACAGAGCGCTGGGGCCGCACCAGCCAGAGCGCTCTTCACCAGGTGACAGAGGCACATTTGAGTAAAGAACCTTTACAGACTACAGAAGGGCTAAGACTTTGTGTACTGCGTGATGGAGGCTGTCTGTATTTAGAGTAAACCTACAATTTGTGAAGGAAGTTGGCTTCACCAAGAAGGTAGACACCATATATGGGTGTGCCCTGAATCTAGTGGCCATCTTTGAACGGTCAGTGTTTGATTAGGACCAACTCCAGCCTTTTCATGGTTTTAGAAGAACATTCAAACAACATGCTGGGGGCCGCTAGGTGGCGCAGTGGTTAGAGCACCAGCCCTGAAGTCAGGAGGACCTGAGTTCAAACCTGGCCTCGGACCAAACACTTGACACTTACTAGCTGTGTGACCCTGGGCAAGTCACTTAACCCCAATTGCCTAAAAAACAAACAAAAACAAACACACAACATGCTGGATTTGATACCTGAAGTCCTTGATTGTCCATGTGTCTTATGTAAAAACTTATAACACAAGAGCACTGGCTCTTCTGACTGAGAATGGAGCCATAGAAATTTGACGCTTATGATACTCCAGTTCCTTGAGAATGGAAGGTTCAGTTGATGGAGTTGATGGAGTTCAGTTGATGGATCACCAGGGCATGGGGATGGCCTTCTTACAAAATTGTTTTTGTTCAGCCTTTGTTCTCTAAGAGCACCAATGACACCAGGAGGGGGATGTCTTGACTTGCAAGGGAACTGGATTTAAGTGAGGCAGAGCTGTGCAAAGTCATCAGCCTCACTCTCTCCTCCAGAGTCATCCAAGTCCAATGGAAGACATAGTTCAAGGCAACTGGCGATGGCCCTGGATGCAGTGGGAGACCTTGACCTTTTTCAGCTAAGGTCCTTCTCAGCTCTCAGTTTTTCTGAGACAATGCACATTCAGTAATTAAAGGCTAGGTAAGAATGGAGGCCAAAAAATGGCTTAGTTTACCTTCACAAAAGAATCTATCTGGGAGGGAAAGACCCTCAGAGTTTCTTCTTAGAAGAATGAGTGTGGAACATGTCCAAGGAGCACTCCTGCAAAATCCACCTCCCTGACTCCCCATCTTTTCAATAAGGATCTCAAGGGACTCTTCTCTGTATGATGAAAGGCTATAGATACCATCTTCCCCCCCCCCATCATCAACATTCATTGAGCATTTACAGTGTACTAGGCACAATAAAACATACCAAAAAACATAGTCCCTGCCCTTGAGGAGTTTACATTCTATAACCCAAAATACAACTTTCTCTTTAAATGGTATTTGGTGTTTGTTTGTTTGTTTGTTTTAATTTTCATAACCGTTTTTTAAAAGTTTTTATAGTATTTTATTTTTTTCTAATTACACGTAAAGACAATTGGTGTTTTCCACAAGGGTAGTGAGGGAAGATATTGCAGTGTGAACGCTGGGTCTAACTTAACTCCACCATCATTTGGTGAAAGGATTGGGTTAAGGAAAGAGCTTAAGGCAGACAATAACAGATTATTCAGGGTAGGGCTTAGAGTGAGATTTTTTTAAGCCAATATCTCACTAAATTAAGGGAAGATTTCCTATAGGAAACAGGAATAGAGACAAGAAGTTTATGGGATGCAAGCAGGGAACACCTATATATGGTGTCTACCTTCTTGGTGAAGCCAACTTCCTTCAAAGATACTGAGCCCAAAGTATCATGCTATCTCTCCCCACACAACATCCTCCCCACCACTCTCCATCATCAGAATAGGAGTGTGGTTGGGAACAAGGCAGAGGGAAAAAAGGTGAAAAGATATACCTGGCAAGTGAAACACAGGATTAAAATCCAAGGCAGGCTATAAGAGTAGCAACAAATTCTTTTAAAATGGGACTTTGGAAGCCCAAACCTGATAGTTAACCAATGTCACCAGAGACCTGGAGACTCGTAACTTCTGTAAGTTAGAAAAATGCCACACCAAAAACATTTTACCACATGTTTTTTGCAGCTGCAATCATAAAGGTTTACACATTGAGACTGTGTATCCAACAGATGCACATGGAATGACATGTAACATCTATGGGACACCTACTTCCACCTCGGCTGTGAGTGCTCCAACCCTAAAGTACCAGAGAAAACTATACCTGTGGCTGGAACCAGTTAGCTTTTCCCCCACCCCCCACCACGATAGGCCAATGTGGAGTCATTTTTCTTTGCTTAGACACAGAAGCTTTGTAAAATCACAATGTGCTGAAAGTACTATGATAGATATGTAAAATGTGTATAAAAATTCCACATCCTCATCTTGGCCACATCAGATGAAAACAGACAGCTCCCCAAAGGTTAACTCAACTCCCCTAATATTAAACAGGAAACCCACAAGGGAAACATAAAAATCCAAATAGAAGTAACATAAATCTGTCACAAATCATAAACAAAAACTCTTTGTGGGACGGCATAGATAACCAATGATCTGCTGTGTGAATTTTAGAATAAGGCAGACAAAAGTTGGAAGGCTGATTAACCCTCCCCTCCTCCCCCTGCTTCAGCTTCATGTCCCTGGGTGTCCAATGTCCAAGTGGTCTCTCAGTAATTGCATTATTAGCGTGCTGTCTTCATCTGATTCTTCCCCGGCCGTATCAAGTTCAGCAGTGGCTTCATCCAAAGCTGTCTTTCCAAGGGTGCAGGCTTTCTCTGGAGAGTTCAGGCTCTCCTAATAGAACACAGAGAATTCAAGGCCAGACCCAGTCTTCTCTGAGCATCTCCTTTTTGCTGATTTCAAATGTCTCTTGATATGCTTGTGAGTGATCGACTATTCGATGGACCATTCCTTTCTTGTCATCACCAGCAGCTACCTCAGCTAAAGAACGGTCTCCTTTTGTTTTCAAATAGAAAACTTTGCTTTCTGCTTTGTGAAGCGTTAGGAACTCTTCCCACAGAGACAGTACATCATTGCACTGTATCTCTTAGCTCAGTCTCAATCTTCCCCCTGTATTCTCTGGCCATCTGCTGGTTTTTTTTTTCCCTCAGCACCTTCTGTCTTTTGTTCCATACTTGAAATGACCCTCCAAGATGACCTTTGGGCCCCTACAACATTTTTGTAAGCAACAGAGAGAAGATTGCTCTCCTCGCTGAATAATTCAGCTCCTTGCTCATGCAGGCTTCACGCAGGCTGCCATATCCATCATATGTCTCAGCCTGCTCAGCCAATTCTATACCAGCTCATTTTTATCCACGACTGAATATTCTGTGCCTGGGAGTGAGCGGTAGCGGCAGCGGCGGGCAGACAGACAGGGTTTGGGTGGTCTCTGGGCAGCCGCACCAGCAATAGTGGGGCTAAGACTCTGGCTATATCTCTCGGCTCCTATAGAGACCATCTGAAAACTTGTCAATTCATAGTCAGTCAGTAAACATCTAAGTATCTACTAACATCCCAGATACTGTAGTACTAAGTGCTAGGGATACAAAGAAATAATACAGGCAAAAGACAATCCTTGATTTCAAGAATGGTTACTGGTTGATAGAATCATTGTGAAGTGTGGCAACCTATATGCATCACTGGTAGCAGTGATCCGGGTTGTATGCAAGAAGACTGAATGTTCATATACTAGAGGACTTTGAATAAGAAATCTAAATTGGACCAGAGCAACATGTAAAGAGCTAAGGTGCCTGGAGGATCTGCTAGACAGCCAATGGTTCTCAGTGCTGGATTAATGGAGATTGAATCCTGCCAGATATCTGGATACTGTCTGGTTCCAATGGCAGAAGAAGACAAAGAGAAAGTGGCTTACATTTGCCCAGCTGGATTTTCCCAGTTTGAGTGTCTGCTCCAAGGGATCTTAGGGGCACCTGCCACTTTTCAGTGGCTTCTGGAGGAAGTTGTTGAAGGCATGAACTCTATGAACATGATGACCTGTATCTGGATGACTTCATTGTCTTTGAGAATGTCCTGCAAAAGCATGAGAAGAGACAGGTGAAAATGTTGGGTCAACTATAGGGAGTAGGTCTGAGACTGTGACAAATGTAGTCACACAGAACTTCTATGTTGTATGTGAATCATCAAGTATCTCAGCAAGGAGAGATTACCCAGAGAAAACAAAAGTGACCTTCAAGTGGCCGCCTCCAAAGGATCTTTGAGACCTAAGGACTTCTCTAGGATTTGGTGGCTATTGTCACAAATGAGTAAATTGTTCCGCTGCTATTGCTAAACTACTGAGGTGGCACTGTGGATAGAGCTCCAGGCCTGCAGGGGGGAAAACTCATCTTCCTGAGTTCAAACCTGGCCTCAGACACTTACTAGCTGTGTGACCATGGGCAAGTCCCTTCACCCTTTTGCCTCAGTTTCCTCATCTGTAAAATGAGCTGGAGAGGGAAATGGCAAACCACTCCAGTATCTCCCCCAAGAAGATCCCAAATGGGGTCACAGAGAGTTGAACACGACTGTCCAATGACAACAACAGTCACTTAGGAGCATGTATGATTGAGAACAAGAGGTAAATGGACAGGAAAAGTCACTTTGGTTAAGCCATCTGAAACCGGCGGGAGATGGTTAGATTGACTGGCATGAACAAGCTTGTAATAACTTAGCTGCTGCCCCCAGAGACACCATCCTTGGTCTGAGCAGACCTAAGTGTGCCTTTTGACCTGCTTGCAGATAGATGCTGACCTGAAAGGCTTGGGAGCAGACTTGTACCAGCAGAGTGACTATCACCCATCCCATTTGCCGACAGAGTGAAACTCTGGGTGATGAAACTTATCTTTCTATAGTCTGGAGTTCTTGGCTTTAAAGTGGGCTATCACTGAGCAGTTCAAAGACGATGAGTACGGTGCTAAATCCCACGTGCGAATGGACACCGGTCTGCTGTTTTGTATTTTAACTAGCACCAAATTAGATGTTGACTGCTTAGACGTGGGTGGTAGTCTATGACTTCAGACCAGGCTCCCCCTGGTCTGAGAAGGCTAATGGGAATGCGAATGTTCTGTTCCATGATCCATATGACACAGAAGTTCCAGTGATGCTTGTTGGAGGGATGAAGGTAATTTTTGATACCCAGGGAACTTGTCTGCAGTCAAATGTGAGGGAACCAGAGAGTCTGAATTCCCACCAGAGTCCATCTCTGGTGTTTCTGAGGCTTGCGGGGCCTGGGTCTGGCACTACCATTGCAGGAGGTAAACAGCCAGGCCAGAGGCCTGTGGTTTCATCCCATTCAGTAATGAGATCAGCGAGGCCTGGACTCACAGGACACCAGGTTCCTGAGGCCCCCAAGGAACTGCCCTGTCCCTGACCTCTTGGGTTCCTGGGGAGGTGCCCCTCCCCTGGTGCTGAGCTTCCTGCCCCCTCCCCTTCCTAGGCATTTCATCTCTATTTTCAGTGCCCATCCTCTTTCTTTCCAGTTTCATCTGTCCTAGCTTCCCTGCCTTTCTTTGGCCAACCCCTCAATTTATATAAAGCCAGTCAATTCCCCCAATCTGTCCATTTGCCTTCCCTTCACCTAACAGACTTCATCCTCCAGGTATGGAATTGTAAAATTTTAGGACATAGAGACCATATCTCTATCTCTCTCTCTCTCTCTCTCTCTCTCTCTCTCTCTCTCTCTCTCTCTCCCTCCCTCTCTCTCTCTCTCTCTTTCTGTGTCTGCACACACACACACACACACACACACACACACACACACACACACACACAGAGGCTGTATAGTTGGGAATATTGAAGCCCCCAATCTGGAAGACATTTAACCCAAGGCTACCTACCTAGCCTCACCTCTGAACTAGAATTTGAACCTAGGTCTCCCTGAGTCTCATCCCTGGGCTCTTGCCACAACTCCTCCCCCATTCCTCCATTCCCTAACCTACAGTTCTTCAAGCATCCATTCCTCACAGATCAGTTTGTGTTATCTTTCCCTTCTTTGGGTCTTAACCTGAGCTGATGGGACTCTTAAGTTTCTGAGAACCTAGCATTCATTGACTCCAGGGTTCTAGGCTTCTGGAATTCCCTGGTTCTAGTCACCTCCCAGCTACTCCTTTTCCTTCTTCCACCAAAGAAACCCACTCCCCCAACCCCACCGTCTGCAGCCCAACCCTCACAGAATCCTGCCTGAGTACAATTTCCCCCGGGACTCCAGCAGACATGATGCAACCCGGCCCGGAGCCGGCGGCGGGAGGGGATGCAGAGATATAATTACAGCTCCGCTGTCCTCCCGGCAGGAAGGAGTGGACCCCGGGGACCCTAATCTAATTGTTAATAACTGAGCAACGACCCGTCCCCTCCTCCCCCTTCTCTGGTTCCCTCTCCTTCCCCTGACCCCCATCTACACTGCTGGGATGGAGTCTGTCCCACCCTTCCTGCTATCGCAGCCTGAGCCTCCATCCCCCTCCTCCCCCCAGCGCGCCCATCAATGTGCCCGCGGGCCCAGAGGCGCCTCTTCTCTTAGAGACAAGGATGGGATGGGGTCTCAGTCCTGGCAGCTGTCCCCACTTGCGAGCGCACAGACAGCGAAAATCAGTACATGGGAGGGCCCAGCTGGGGGGGGGGGCAAATGCAGGGGGAGCGAAGGGGAAGCAATACAGGGGCTCAGTTAGAGCACCCGAGGGGACAAGTGTGAGTACGTCGCCCACCCAGATGCGGCGGCTAACGGGCAGGATGCGGTCTGGGTCAGAATGGGAGATGGGCTAGGAGATACAGCCAAACTTGGAGAATAGAGGGGACCAGGCGCGAAGAGAACGGGGGCTGGCCTCGGGGAGTGGTCCAGTAGGAGGGGGAGGAGATCGGAGCTGCTCACGGGCCGTCAAATGCGGGGGATGCTGGAGAAGAGGGGCGGGGGCGGGGAGAGGACGAAGGCTTCCTCTCTCAGCATCCCCACCCTGTCACTCCCACTGCCTAGGCTAGCTAGGTAGCCTTGGATTAAGTGTCTTCCAGATTGGGGGCCTCAATATTCCCGGGGGAGGATACGGGATTTCGGGAAATCTAGGTCTCTTGTCCCAACCACCCCCACTCCGCGTGCCTCAGTTGCCCACAAAAGACCAGGAGATGCAGAAGTCATTCATTTTATTTCTGTATTTTTTTCGGGGGCTGGGGGATTCAGAGCAGGACGCAGAAAAGTCGTTTCTCGCGGAAGGGATTCTCGGCCGCGGGCACCGGGGTCACCAGTGGGTCCTCCTTCACATGCGCCTCGCAGAAGGCCAGCAGCTCGGCCGCGGCTTTGGACACCTGAAGCGGGAGGTAAAGGGTTAAGCGCATCTCTAGCCACCACCCACCCAAGCCCACAGAGGCCCCTTTAGGCGACACCCTCTGGTCGAGTCTGGAACTACACCGAATATCTCTCCGTGGTCGCCGGTGCGCAGCACCACCACATGGCCACGGCTGGAATCGCAGCCTTCTTCCCAGACCTAATGATAGCCGTGCCCCCGCGTGGTCGAGCTTGGGAATGCACCCTTACCCTGCCGCTCGTCAGGAACACCCACGGGCGGGGCCGCTGGTCTAGGCTCCCCGCCCAGTCCTGGTACCCATAGCGCCACCACTTGGCCACGCTCGGAATCTCAGCCTCCCTCCCTCCCAGCAGCGACGCCCGCTGGCCGACTCCAAAACTGCAGCAGAGATGGAAGGACGTGAGTCTCTTCTCAATGCCAACAGCAGCAATAGTGACAGCCTAGACCTCCAGCTGTTATGTCACATGATCGTAAGATTTAGGACTGGAGGAGATCTGAGAGGTGATCTTAAGCTATGTGGAATCAAAGATCTGAAGCTGAATGGGGACCTCAAGTCAAGCCCCTTCATTTTAGAGATCAGAAAGTCCAAAGACTTGCAACCCAAGATAACACAGGGAGTAAGAGGAGAAGCCTGGATTCAAACCCAGGCCCTCCGATGCCAAATCCAGCATCTCTCCCTGCCCCACCCTGCACAGCACCATGCTAACTGCACCAACCCACCCATTTTACAAACGCGAAGACTGAGGCTCAGAAAGGTGACGGGTCTTACCCAACGTCACATGCGATCCCTTTGTCTAACGTCCTTACCGCTAGCAAAAGCTTATATTTATAGCAAAGAATGCCCAGATGGGAAGGGATCTCAGTGATCAGCTGGATAAGTCTGTGCTCATAAAGGGTATCCCCCAATACAACCCACCCGGCAAATGGCCATCCGACCCTTGCGTGGCTATTGGAAGACATCCATAGAGAAAGAACTCACTACCTCCCATGGAAGCCTTTTGGATAGGATGAATCATTAGGAAGTTTTTCCTGACATGAAGCTTAGATTTTCATGTTTGGTTCTAGTCTAGCCCTTTGAGGACAAACAAAATGGGCCTAATCTCTCTTCCACTTTTAAGTACTCAGATACAGCTATCATGCCACTCATCTCTAGCCTACTCTTCTCCAATATAGCTCATCACCTGTTCTCCAACTTATAGTCTTGGAGAGTTACCTGGGGGTACTGAGAGGTTATGTGCCTGGCCCTAGGTCACATAGCCAGGATATACCAGAGACAGGATGGGAACTCAAACTGGAGTCAGGAAGACCTGAGTTCAAAGCCTTCATCAAACCCTTACTAGCTATGTGACTCTGGGCAAGTTACTCCCCTGCTCTGTGACTCAGTTTCCACATTTGAAAAATGAGGGAGTTGAATCCAATGACTGCTAAGGTCCTTCTCCTCCTTCTTCTTCCGTATCACACTGTTGGTTCATACTGAATTTACAATCCACTAATGATCCTAGATTTTTTTTCAGACAAATGCTATTTAACCATCTTATATTAGTGAAACTGATTTCCTGAACCTAAGTATAAAACTTTACTGTTATCCTTATTGAATTAGACACAGTTCCTGATTACTGTGGATAAGGAATCCCCCAAAGTGGGTTTTTTTTTTTGGTTTTTTTATTTTGGTAATTGGGGTTAAGTAACTTGCCCAGGGTCATACAGCTAGGCAAAGTGGTCTTTTATTTGAATTCGCACTGCATATTTCCATTGGGTTGAAATCAGTTACAATATTTTACATTTATTTTCACATCTTTATATATTTTATTTTTACATTCATATCTTCAGATAGTGTGAATTTAAACATACACATAAACATAAACTCCCTTCAGGAGATTCGTTATTTTTACTCATTGGGACCTGGTTGCCTATCTTATTATATTCAACCCAGTGCTCTACCCTGTCAAGACCCTTGGGAATCCTGACTCTTTCATCCAGGGTCAGCTTTCCCTCCCAGCTTTGTATTATCTCCAAATTTTATAAATATGCCACCTATGCCTTTATCCAAGTCATTAATAAAAAATATTCAACATTACAAGGCCAATTACAGATCCCTAAGGCACTCCACTAGAGACCTCTTTCAAAGTTGTACAGGCCATTAGAATCCATCTAGTTATACTTTCATCTAGCTCACTTCATGCCTTCTTTTTCACAAGAATTGGCTGAGATACACCATAAGATGCTTTTAGACTTACAAAGTACTTTTCTCTGCAACCCTGAAAGACAGATAGCCCAAGCATTGTTATTATCCCCATTTTCCATATTTGGAAACTGAGACTCTGAGAGGTCTTATTTACCAATAGTTACCAATAACCACAGAGGAGTAAGTGTCTAAGGCAAGTTTCAAACCCATTCTCCTGTCTTCAAGTCCAACACTGTATTTACTACACCAAACACCAGGTGTTTTTCCTTCTCTTCTTTTCTCTGGTCCCAATGGACAATGCAAGTCCCAGGTCTGAGGAGTGAATCCCTTTGTCCCCTATTTCCCTAGCCTCCATTCTTACCTCCCGGTTCCCGAATTGTGCATACCTTCATGCGTTCGATGTTGACTTCCAGCTTTAGCTGCTCCACCGTCTTTCGGGCCTCAGCGATCTTGGCCATGTTGTTGGACATTGTTGTGAAGAAGGGGTTAACGCTCCTACAGATACCCTGGGGACAAAGGGACAAAGGGACAAAGGGATAGGGAACAGAGAGCTGGGAGGAATTGAAAGAAGGGGGTCAGGGAAATGGAGGGAAATTGAAATGAAGGATGGAGGAATGGAGAATAGAGACATGGAGGAATGGAGAATAGAGACATAGGGAATAGGAGTGGAGAGAAGCAGGAGAAAAGAGACAAAAATGAAAGAAAATCATCATAAGGGGACATAGGAATAAGGCATAGGGGTAAAGGTTCAGGAATTAGGAATGGAAAAGGGGGTGGGGGTTAGGGATTAAAAAAAACAAACAGACATGAATGAACAGATGGATGAGGCACGGGAATGAAGGGTCGGGAATGGAGAAATGAAGATGAGGGATAGTTGAGGGAAGTGGGAGTACCAGGAGTAGATTGAGGAATAGGGTGTTAGTAGAGAAGGACTGCAGAACAGACAGGGCTGAGAAAGAATGGGATGTAGAGAAATTGGGATGGGTAACAGAGGGATGGAGAGAAATAGGAGGGATGAGAGAAAACAAGCAAGGGTGAGCAGAGGGATGGAGGGATGGAGGGTTGGAAGAGAAGGATGAAGGACCAAGGGATGGAATATCAGGAATAAGAAACAAGGGATAGGAATTGGAGAAAACAGGAATGGGAAGAGGGATAGAGTTGGAAGATAATGATGAGGGGCAGGGGGCAGAATAGGGGTGGGTGGGGTGGAGGGAAACAGAAATGGAGAACCAAGGATGAAGGATAGCGATGCAAGAAAACAAGCATTGGAGAGGACGGAGAGACAGAGTGGAGGGGCAAGAGTGGAAGGAATCAGGGATGGGGACAGAGGGATGGAGGCACAGGGGGCTGGATGATAAGGATAAAGAACAAAAGGATGAAGGAAAATGAAAACTCAGTGAGAGGACAGAGGGAAGGAAATAGGAAAAACCAGAGAAATGTATAAAGAGAGATGAAGGGACAGAGGAGTGAAAGAGATGAAGGACAGTGATGGAAGAGAAGAGGAAGATGAAGGAACAGAGGGATGAGGGAAACAGGAATGGGGAACAGAGGCACAAAGGGACGGAAGGGGCAAGAGGATAGGACGAAGCAGTTATGGGGATACAGGCAGAGAATGGTATGGAAAAGTAAGCAGATAGTGATGAAGAACAGAGGAATGGGGAAACAGGGATGAAGAATAGGGTTCAGAGGGAGAAAACATAGGACTGGGAACATGGAGGGGTGAAAAGATGGGGGATGGTCTCTGTATCAGTCGCCCCCCAATCCTGGTTGTCTATGTCCTATCATTCCCCTGGAGCTGAGGGAGGTGGGGGATGGACTATATTCATGTCTTGGTGGGTGTCAGGGCCAAGGTGGGGGGAAAGGTGGAAAGGAGCGGGGAGGACTCCTCATGCCAATTAGCACCAGCTCTAGAGCAAAAGGGAATTAAAGTCCTGGTGGGAGAAGAGAGGGGGCCTGGGGAGGTGGGCTAATTAAGAGCTAAGCACCAGCTGCCCCCTCTTCTCCTCACCAGGAGGCCCCCACTCTTCCCCAACCCCCAGCTCCAAGTCACTGACTCATTAGCTAGCACTAGGGGAGAGAAGGGTCCAGACAGCCAGGATCCCAGCCCCCAGCATAAACAAATCTTGAGCTTCCACTCCTGGGGGAGGACAGAGGGACAGAGGGACAGAGGGACAGAAGGAGGGGGACAGAGAGATTGTGAACAATGATGGGGAACAATTGGATGGAGAGACAAGGGGAGAGAAAGACAAGGAGACGAGGGTCGGAGGAGGAATGAAGGGATGGGATGGAAGGATTGAGGAATAGCGGGATGGGGGGACAGAAGGAGGGCAAATGAAGGGGAAGGGAGCAGGAAGGGGATCTTACCTGTTGCTCCTTCTCTGCCTCAATGGCAGAGGCTGAGGCTGGAGGGAGCAGCTGCCAGAGCACCCTGGGGGCAGCCCCGCCCCTGGCCCCCTCCCTCCCGATCCCCACACCCGCCCCCGCTCCCTGTCCCTAGGGCCTCTTGGAGTCCTGATCTCACACATGCACACTCGAGCGTGCACACGCGTGCGCGTGCACACACACACTCCCCGAGTTAGTCACAGAGACCCACCACTCAGTCACACACACACACACACACACACACTATCAGATGTGCACAATTACACACTCTATCATAACAGCCAGCGTTTCCCATATAGTTACAGAGACTGCCACAAACACAACTGAACAGTCACAGGCGCACAATCAGCCAACCCTACACAGGACCCTACACACACAGGCGTACGCACAGCAACATGCGTGCCCCATGCTAAATTAGTGGTAAACATTATGAAACACGGCTAAAGGCAGCCAGTCACACACCCAGTATTCAGAACACATTCAAAATCTCTCTCTGTTTCTATCTCTGTCTCTCTGTCTGTCTCTGTCTCTCTGTCTCTCCCTCCCTCCCCCCTCCCTCCTCTCCTCTCCTCTCCTCTCTTCTCTTCTCTCCTCTCCTCTCCTCTCCTCTCTCCTCCCCTCTCCTCTCTTCTCTCCTCTCCTCTCCTCCCCTCTCCTCCCCTCTCCTCTCCTCTCCTCTCCTCTCTTCTCTTCTCTTCTCTTCTCTTCTCTTCTCTTCTCTTCTCTTCTCTTCTCTTC
>NW_020954808.1:3556209-3566461 GCF_900497805.2 Vombatus ursinus
TTCTCTTCTCTTCTCTTCTCTTCTCTCCTCTCCTCTCCTCTCTTCTCTTCTCTTCTCTTCTCTCTTCTCTTCTCTCTTCTCTTCTCTTCTCTTCTTTTCTTCTCTCTCTCTCTCTCTTTCTCTCTTTCTCTCTTTCTCAAAGCCAGAGATCAGGACCATGGTGTCACTAGCAGATAAAGAAACCCTGTCCCACTCCCCATCCCAGGACAGTTCTGAGCCCCTCTCTCCCTTGGAATGACCCCAGATCCCTCAGAGCCCAGACTGTAATGCTTAAAATAGCCACACGGTGGTGATACAGGAGCAAAAAGGAGTCCTCCTAAATCCCTAAAAGGCCAGTCTCAGGATCTCAAAGCCCCTTCCTTAGCCACCACCCAGGGTCACATGGAAACTCAATGCCCTAAGAGCTCTGGCAAGAGGGCTGATCCTCACACCATTGTGTGTGTGTGTGTGTGTGTGTGTCTGTGTGTCTGTGTGTGTGTCTGTGTGTCTGTGTGTGTCTGTGTGTCTGTGTGTTTGCAGGGTATTTGTGCTTGTCAGCACTAGTGGGTCAGTCCACACGATCCCAGAATATTAAAGCTGAAAGGTAACTAAAATCATTGGGTTTTAGCACCCTCATTTTATACCGATAGAAACTGAGGCCCAGAGAGGGAAACTATCCCAAGGTCACAAGAATCAGGAGCAGAGTTATAGAAACCCCAAGCACGCAGGGAGAATTGGCAGCCATCTTCCTCCCCCAGTTCATCACAGCTCTCTGTCTCCTGTCCATTCCCTAATTCCCCATTTTTGGAAAGAGAAGTCTTCATCCAGGGCCCCCCTTGGGGAGGTCATCAGCTCCCAAGGATTTGAGCATCATTGAGATGTGGATGAGGGTACATGCCCAGCCCTAATCTCTCTCCTGAGCTGCATCACCAGCTGCCTGCTGAACACCCCCTAGCTGTTCTGGAGGCATCTCCAGCTCAACATGTCCAAAATGGAACTCAGCTTCTCCCCTAAACTCACCCTTCCTTTCTCCAAACTTCCCTGTTTCTCCACCATTCTCTTAATCACCCAGGTTAGTAACCTTGGAGTCATCATGGCTTTTTCTCTTCCTCACCTCCCATGTCCAGTCAGTTGACAAGCCCCATTCATGTCTCTTGAATATGTCCCCTTCTCTCACTACTGCCAAACCAGCTCAGGCCCCCCCTAACCTTTCCTAGACTGTTAAGAATTTCCAGTCTTTCTCCTCTCCAACCCATTTGTAGATGCAGAAATAGTCTCCCTAAATCACAGGTCTGGCAATGTCACTTCCCTGCTCAAAAATCTATAGTGGCTCCCTATTAATTCTACAATTAAATAAGAACTCCTGGGCTGGCCATTTAAGCCCTTTCCATTTTTCTTTTTGGAGGCAATCAGGGTTAAGTGACTTGCCAGGGTCACACAGCTAGTAAGTATCTGAGGCTGGATTTGAATTTAGGTCTTTCTGACTTCAGGGCCAGTGCTCTATCCACTGTGCCATCTAGTTGCCCTTGTTTCGGGTCCTTTCTAATCTGGTTGGGGCTGAGTTCTTCAATTATTTCACATTACTCCCATTCATGACTATATCCCAGCTGTTTCCCAGGGAATAGAAGCAATTGAGGCAGTTAGGCGGCCCAGTGGATGGAGAGCTGGACCCGGAGTCATGAAGATGGAGGTCAAATGCTAGCTCACACACCTTCTACCTGTGTGACCTTGGCCAAGTCACTTTAACTCTGGTGGTTCCTCAATTGTTGAATGGGAATAATAATGGCCCTTCTCTCCCAGAGTTATGAGGATTAACTGAGAAAAGACTTGACCTTAAAACCACCCTCCAACACTTTGGAGCAATGTAACCCTGGGCAAATCACTTAATCTCTGCCTCTCTTTCATGATCTGTAAAATCAGGTTAATAAATCCCACTCCTAAAGGCTAAGGGAGAATTGAGACAATATTGTAAAATGTTTACAAACCTTAATATGTTATATAGATGCTAGCTAATATGAGGAGGAGGAAGAGGAGTGAGGGAATAAGCATTTATTAAGCACCTACTATGTGCCCGGCATTATTTTGGGCACTTTACAGATTTGATCCTCATCAACAACCCAGTGAGGTAGGTGCTATTATCCCCACTTTGAGGAAACTGAAGCAGACAGAGGTTAATGCCTAACATGCATTCAGAGTCCCACTTCCGGTGTGCATACAGGCCCTCCTCCAACAGGGAATGCTCTTGCTTCTCATCTCCCGTTGCTTCCATCCTCGATAAACCCCTAAGCTCAGCTCAGGGGCCACCTCCTATTCCATCTCAACCAGCTGCTGCTGTGTATATATCGCATATCACCCAGCAGAATCCAAGCACTTTGAGGGTAAGGATTATTTAATCCTTGTCTGTGTATTCCCCGTGCCTAGCACAGTGCCTGCAACGTGGGAGGGTGTGGAAGTTAGAATTTAAATGAATGGAAATTGATCGTCCTTTCAGAGCGAATTTCTCCCTCTCTGTGTGGGCATCCTGCCAGTGGCTTCTTCTTTCCCTTACTGTTGCTTTCCCTGGCTCCTTCCCTTCCTCCCACACTCCCTTTCTTCTGTCCTGAGGCCTGTGCCTGGCTCTGCTCCTAGTTTGCTGTCTCTCTGTGCCTCTGTGTCTCAGTCTATCTCTGTCTCTATGACAAGCTGGGAATAATCCAGACGAGGGTGATTGGGTGATCAGGACATCGGGGTGTCTCCACGAGAGGATCTGAGGGTGTTTAGCCTGGAAAAGTGAAGACCCGGGGAGGACATCATAGCGAACTTGAGAATGAGAAGGGCTGTCTGTCAGGCGGAAGCAGCGGGATTTGCTCTATTCGGCCTGGCCCCACAGGGTAAAACCAGCTTCAGTGCATGGAAGCTACAGGCCGAAAGATTGAGACTTGATGTAACGGAAAAGTTGCTCTATCTATTAGATGCCCAGCCCAGAAGATGAATAGATTGCCTCGGGAGGTAGCGAGACCTCCTTCACTAGAGGTTCTCCTTCAAGAAAAGACTGAGTATCACTTGTCAATGTTATTGTGTGGATTCGCGCTGCATCAGATGACCTCCGAGGAGCCCTGCAGCTCTCAAGATTCGGCCGCTGTTGTGTTTCCAGGCAGCGTGGTTCGAACACTGGCTTTGGAGACAAAAGACCTGGATTCAAAGGGCATATCACTTTCGCCTCTCTGGGCCTCAGTTTCCTCACCTGAAAAATGCGAAGGTCGGACTAAGGCCCTTTCCAGTTCTGTCTATACACATCAGGGTGTCTTTGTGTCTTTCCCTTGGTCTCCCTGCGCACGCCCCACCTCCACTTAATTCCCCCAGTCTCCAGGGCAGGTGCAGAGCTGGGCCTCCAAATGATCTTGTGCCCCCCAGGGAAGAGAACTGGTCCACATCCTCGAGGGCCTGGGGGAAGACCAGGGTTTGGAGCACAGATCAATCTCGGAGGCGCCCTGGGGCAGCGGCATCTGGGAGGAGGAGATCCCCGAGGACCTAGAAGAACCTCAACCAATCAGGGGGATGCCCCGGGGAGCTGGCGACAATAGAAGGTGGGACCGTCTAGGGGAGGGGTCTAGAGAAAGGGGAGGCACAATGGGGGCAGGGCCTAAAATTAGGGGTGGGAGGGATGCAGAGAGAAGGGGGCGAGAGTTCTCAGCTCACCCATATTCAGTGTTTATTTATAGGGGCTGAGTCAGCGGGCGCCAGGCCGGCTATGAAGTGGGGAGGGCAGAGAAGAAAGGGGGGGGGCCCTTCCTTCTGCCGGCCCGGAAGCCGGGGGGTTGGGGCCCCTGGCTTAGCGGGGTTTTTTTGGGGGGGGGGAAGCCTGGCGCCCCCCCAGCCCCAGCAGTTCCAAGCCTGGGCTGGAGGGAGGGGCAGAGAACAGAGAGAGTAGAAGGTGCCGGCGTTGGAGGGGGAAGGGACAGCGGCTCCAACATCTGGAACACATCAGAGGCAACTGGAGCCGCCAAGAGGGACCAGGGCCCCCAGTCACAGCGCGTTCTGAGGGAGTAGTCGGCGCCAGGACCCTGGGGGGCGGCGGCGGGGAGCGGAATTGGGAGGCGAAGCATAGGGATTCCTTCCCCAGGCCTGGGGAGGAGGGGTCTGTCGGCCGGCAGCTCCCTCCCTCCCCTCTCCAGCCCCTGGCGGACCTTTGGGACTCTAACGTTCTGAGGGAGATGGGGGCAGGCTTCCCCTCCCCTCTCCCGGAGGAGAAAGCAGCGTCTGTGCGCGGGCGCGGAGTGGGGGCCGATTCCCGGCTTCCAAGCCGGCCCCAACATCTGCTTCTCATAAGGCAGGGGCTGGGAGGCTGAGCCGCGGAGAGAGGACGGCCTAGCCCTGCTCCCCATCCCCCAGTGCCAGGTTGGGGGGGCAGGGAAAGAAACCTAGAAACCCGAGCAAGATGAGATGTCTGTAGCGAGCTGAAATCCTAAGTCTCAGTATGGTATTCTGTATCCTGTGTCCTCATCGCCCCATCCTGGCTGTTCTCGCTCCTCATCTCCACCTCCCAGAAGCCCCTAGCTTCCTTCAAGGCTCAGCCCAAGCGGCGTCTCTGAGATGAGGACTTACGCTTCTACGTACACAGCTTCTTTCCCCCGATAGAGTGTAAGCTGCTTGAAGGCAATCGGTCAACAAGCTTTTATTATGTGCCTGCTATGGGCCAGGTTCTGTGCTAGGCGCTGGGGACACAAAGACAGAAATGAAAAGTCCCTGCCCTCAAGGAGCTTCCATTCTTTCAGGGGAGACAATGTGTACATAAATAAATATATACAAGATATTTACCAAATATTTACATGGCCACGGGGTAGGGCCACTAGCAGCTGGGGGGGGGGGGGGGGGGGGAAAGGGGAAAATTAGGAAAGGCCTCTTCAGTTGAGTGTTAAAGGAAACTAGCTAGGGCTTCTGGGAACTGGGGGTGAGAAAGGAGAGCGTCGTAGGCACTGGGAAACGACTTCTTGGTCACCTAGTGCCAATCACAGTGCCTTGGAACATCGCAGGAGATCAAGAAATGCTTGTGGACTGAGCGATTGGTGAGGGCAGCTACTGTGCCCATCTAAATTTAACGAGTATCTCCCTGCCCACATAGGGCACATGGTGCCCTCATTAAGTGGTCATAGGGTGAGATGGATGGCAGGACCACAAGCCTTGGAGCTGAAAGGAACACTAGGGGCACCAGAGACGTAGGAGAATAATCAAATGTCAGGGTTGGGAAGCATCCTGAGAGACTCATCTCGTCCCTTTTTTTAGAGACGGAGAAAATGAGGCTTATTTCAAGTACCCCCCCACACACACACAAAAGGCCTTTCCTGATTCCCCCAATTATTCACGCTCCCCACCCAAATTACTTTGTATTTTGTATGAGAGGCAGCCAGCAGGTCAGAGTGAATAGACAGCTGGTCCCCCAGCAGGAAGACCCTACCTTTGACATTTCCTTGGCTGTGTCACCCTGGACGAGTCATTTCAATTCTCTGAGCCCTAGGCAACTCTCCAAAGCTATAGTTTGCAGAGAAGGTGTAGCCCTGCAATAATAGAGGGAATGTCCTCACCTGGGAGTTACCTAAAGCGACGAGATCTCAGTCCCTATCCTTACTTTGTATTTACTTGTCTGGGTACTCTGCCTGGGTATTTCTGCCCAGTACAACGTAAGTTTCCTATCTCTGGGTCCCCAGCTGCTAGTCCAGTGCTGGGCACTTAGTAGGCACTTAATAAAGGACAGTTGACTCGAATGGAATGCTTTCTCTCCTCACCTCTGCCTCCTGGAATCCCTAGCTTCTTTCAGGGTACAAGTCTGACCAGATGACTCCCCTGCTCAAGAACTCCTATGGCTCCCTACTGGCCCACTGGTGCTTCTCTTACAGGAAGCCTGGAAGCCCTTCTTGGTGTTTTAGTTATTGGTGTGATTGATTCCTCTTCCTCTAACTGTCATGTTTATATCCATCTGTTTCCTCCAGTAGAATGGGATCGCCTTAAGGGCAGTAATTGTTCTCCTCTTTGTATCCTCAGGTCATGAGGCAGCAAGGCTAAGGGGTAGCCAGAAAAGAAAGACCACCTAGGTTCAATGACCACCTCCAACACAGCCTATCTGTGTGAGCCTGGGCGAGACTGAACTCCTCAGCACCCCAGGACCTCGAAAGAATTCTCTAGAACTAGAGGAGGCCGAGGAGATGCTTGTCTGAAACGGCACAGGATGATTCCCACACCAATTTAACCACAATTCGGCAGCCTACAGTTTTAAAGGGCTGCCTAGAGCATTGAGAAGTGAAGCGACTTGCCCAGGGTCATACATCTTAGGTGGGTCAGAAATGAAATTCGAACTTAAATCCTTTTGGCTCCGAAACTGGCTCTCTATCTGCTGCGCTACAGAAAAGGCATTTTTCAAAAATGCTTATTGAATTAGATTGGAAGAGAGTGAGCCACGGGTGCCATCTCTGTAGGGCCACCGTGTCAGGAGCAGGGCCAGAGGAAGCCACCACCGGGATGACACTGTGGATTTATTTACAAAGAGAATATAGAAACAAACAGGGTCTGGCTCCCGTGGGACAAGGGTGGGTATGTGACAGGATAGCCATCCTCCATCTTCCCACAATCCCTTGCCTGGGGAGTCGCCGTCATTATAATAAATACAGCAATTTAAAAAACAAAACTAATTAAGAATTGGTGCCCCTCTGGCCTCCTCCCTCGAGCTCTATCCCTGAAAATATGTTCCTTCCCACCCCCACCCCGTTTTACTTCTCACCCAAGGTCACCAAGAAAGGGCTAGGAAGCACCAGGGAGCTCAGGCCCTCAGCTGTTTTTCAGCCCCCAAATTGGATTATAAACAGAGCGATCAAAAAAGATGACAGGGAGGCTTAGCACTACTGGACTCAACACAGTGTACCCCGTCAGAGGTTAGGAGAGTTTCCCCACGTCATCTACTGGCCATCTCTGTCATCTCGGTGACAGATAGGGTAGGGTTGGGAGAGTGAATGGAAACATGGCCCAGCTGAATGGACCGTAAACGGACCAGTGAAGATGGGAAAGGGAGAACACCCAAAAAAGAAGGAACTTGGTGGGGGGACCCAAACTTAGAGGATTTCCTTGGCCAGAAAGGGATAGGAAAGTAGAGACCCCTTCAGTACAGGGCAGGGGCTCCTTAGAGGCTCCTAGGTTCATAGAATGTCAGAGCTGGCAGGGACCTTAGAAATTGGATGTCCAACCGCCTCACTTTTCAGAGAGCGGAAGGGACTTGCTCCAGGTCACTCAGCTAGCGAGTGGCAGAGGCGGAATTTGAACCCAGATCTCATTCCAAATTTCTTTACACCATGCTGCCTACTTCACTGAGTCCATTCTACAGCCAGGGAAACAGAGGCCCCGAGTTCGCCCAAGTCCACGCCGAGAATCAGTGGGCGAACCCTGGCGTCCTTGGCTCCCAGTCTAGTCAGCCAAAGAAGGGCTGGGCAAATCGCCTTCGCGCTGCGCCGGACGAGCTCACACTGTGGTCATGACCTTCAGCGATCCTGAGCGGAACCGTAAGATCTTCTTCTTGAGCGCATGGGAGGCCTTGATCTTGACGAAGACCTTCCCCTGGCCTCCCCCCGGGCCTCCGCCAGGCCCGGCCGCCGCCGACGCGGCCGCCAGCTGCTGGGGCCACACCAGGCCGCCGCCGCTGCCCTCCGAGTCGCTGGAGGCTGAGCTGAAGGCGAGAGATTCGCCGTCACTGGCGCTCGACTCGCTCTCGCCGTAGGCCGGCCCGTAGCCGCTGCCGCTGCCCCCCAGGGGGGGACCCCGGCGTCCGACTGCCCCGCCGCGGCCCGCCGAACACTCCGAGTCGCTGCCGGCGCAGCCGTAGAGGAGGCGGCGCGGAGGGGCAGGCGAGGGCCCCGGGACCCCTCCGACAGCCCGGCCCCCGCCCCCGCGAGGCGCAGCCTTGACCCGCCGCCCGCCCTCGGCCTCCTCGCCGCTAATTTCGGCCGTGGAGCGCCAGCGGCGCGAGGAGGCAGGGGCTGCGCCCGCCGGGGTCCGACGGGGCCGGGCCGGCCTCGGCTCCTCCCTCTCCACCGTATGGTACTTGGGTTCGCCCGGGCCAGCGCCTGGCCTGTTCAGAAGGCTGTTTTCTGACTGCGAGCGGGCGGCCTTCTTGCCCCGCGGGGAGCCGCGGCGGGCCGCGCCGTCGGGGAACCGGCCTTTCCTGGCGCCTCCCGGCCGGGGCCGCTCCCTCGGAGGCGACAGCTCCACGCTGCGGCCGCGAGTGAGCGGGGGAGGCGGCGGGCCCTTGCGGCGGGCAGCGCGGGCCACTGGAGGCCCGCGGACTCCTCCGTGTGCCGCGGGGATGTACTGGGCCTTCACCAGCCGGCCCTCCCCCGGGCTGGGGGGTGAGGAGCTCACTGCGGGCGCAGGCTCGGCTGGAGGCGGGCTGGAGTCCCAGGGCGGCCAGCCCCCAGGCCCCGGCGAGCCGCCCACGCTGGGGTGCGTCGACTCCTCGGACCGTTGCCGAGCGCTGTTCTGCCGTCGGAGGGCTGCGGGCGGCTCGGCTGGCCCGGGGCCGGGACTGGTGCGGGGCTGGCCCGGCCCTGGCCGCCCACGGAGTCGCCGCCGGCGCCGCAGAAGGCCCGAGATGTAACTCTCCAGGTGGCGACCAGGGACAGCGCCGTCCGGGGGCCCAGCGATGGATGAGTCCGGATAGAGGCGGCCGCGCAGGCGGGGGCTCTGCAGGGCCACTGCATGGAGCGGGCTGGGCGACAGGAAGGAGGTCACGCCCCCGGGCCCGGCCTCCTGGGGAGCAGTCGGGTAGGGAGCCGAGAAGGAGCGAGGCACCCCTACCTGGCCTCCCGCGGAGGCCTCCTGGGAGCTGGGGCCCGTTTCTCCTGCAGGGAGAGAGGAGACGAGAAGGGGTGGGGACAAGGCCTCCTCCTCTCATCCAAGGACACTTCCCCCCGCCCCCGCCCCCGTCTCTTGTCTCTTGCCTCACTCCATTCCCTCCCCTTCCCCCCCCTCCCTTCGAGTGAACCCATGAAGTCAGAATTGGAAGATATTTAAAAGACCGTCTATCTTAGCTCCATTATTTTACTGACAGGAAACCAATCATACGAAATATAGCTTTGGAAGAGATCTCAGAGAGCATCCGGTCTCTTCATTTCGCAGATGAGGAAGCCGAGGCACCCCGAGGTCCTGAAGCTTGTCGGGTGCCGAGCCAGAACTCCCAGAACGCCCAGGTGTCTAACCCCGTATTCAGAATACCTTCCTCTGCACTGCGGCTACTCCAAAAAGGCTTGACTAGGAGACTTAGCTAGTCGGTGAACGAAGAATGGTTCCCTTCCCAGTGGGGTGGCCGCTGAAGACAATTGTTCAAGTTCTCTTTGCTCTTTCTACTATTTACCAGTTGGGAGGGCAGCTAGGTGGCTCTGGATAGAGCTCTGGACTTGGAGCCAGGGAGATCCGAGTTCACATGTGACCTCAGACACTCACTGGCAGTGTGACCCTAGGCAAGTCTTTAACCCTGTTTGCCTCAATGCATCGTAGAAGGAAATGGCAAACCACTGCAGTATGTTTTCCAAGAAAAGCCTGCGGCCATTCGGAGGTTCTGTAGAACTGGTCGCTGTTCCTGTGGTGGAATTAGCACCTCTGTAGACTGAGGACCTAGGTTCAAATCTCACCTCTGACAGTACTTGTGACCTAGGGTGAGTCAGTCAGTGTCCCTGGGCCTCAGTTTTCTCATCTGTAAAAATGAGGGGGTTAGACAAGACGGCCTCTAGGTGGTAGAATGGATTGGGTGTATTTGGAGCCTGGGAGACTTGGAACATTTCAGATACTGGCTGTGGATCCCAGGCAAATCACTTCACATCTAAGCCTCAGTTTCCTCATTTGTAGAATGAGAATTCTAGTAGCGCCCACCTCACAGGCGTGACCAATTGAGATAAGTAAAGTGCTTTGCCATCCCAAAGCGCTGAATTGCTCTTGCCCTTCTTTTTGCCAGAGCCCTGGGCCTGGGGTCAGGAAGTCTCCTCTTCCTGAGTTCAAACCTGGCCTCAGACACTCGCTAGCTGTGTGGCCCTGGCCAAGTCACTTCACCCTGTTTGCCTCAGTCTCCTCCTCTGTAAAATGAGCTGCAGAAGGAAATGACAAACCACTCCAGTGTCTCTGCCCAGAAAAGCCCAAATGGGGTCACGAGAGTCGGACAGGACTGAACGACAAAGTGCTTTGCAAACCTCGAAGCATTACGTTGTTCTCGTTACCTCCAGCTCCAGGTAGATGGCCTCTTTCCGCTCATTTTCCCCAACCC
>NW_020954808.1:3566861-3580330 GCF_900497805.2 Vombatus ursinus
ACACACACACCACACACATAAACACCAGACATATATACATCTGCGCATACTACACACATGCACCCACACCACAGCACATAGATACCCTCATATACACATACCTCACCACACCACACATTCACATACATACACCACACACATATACACCCACACACATCATACACATGCACCCACACCACACCCACATACATACATACATACATACATACACCCACACCACAGCACATATAGATACCTCCACATACACATATGCACACACTTCCTTCTGATGCTCTCAGCACAGTTCCCTTCTAGCTATGACATTCCATGAATCAATGGCCCTTTCCCAGGCCACCTTCCTTCCACCTCCAGCTTAGCCAAGTGTCCCTTTCCTGGCCTTCTTACCCAGAGACTTGGGCCTCTTGCTGGCAAACACTCCCCGGGGCTCAGAGGGGCCTAGGCGGCTGTAGGAACCGGAGCCAGAGAAACCACTGTCAGCTCCAAACGTTGAAGGAGGGGAGTCTGGACCAGTAGGGGAAGGGCCTTCATAGAAACCTGCATGAGGTACAGAAGGCAGAGACTGAAAGAACAGAAAGAGGGATGGGGGAGAGACAAAAAGAGGGAAGGTAGGTTGGGGCCTCTTAGGTTGAGGTTGCTGGGTTTCCTCTCACCTGAGCTCAAACCAACATCTTCCTCCAGGCCTTCAGCATCCAAGCTCAGCTCTCCCAGATGTTGACCCAGTTCCCACATCAACCCAGGCAGGGCCTCCTGGAACAACAATGGGTGTGAGGGGAAGGGAAGAGGAAGAGCCCAGGAAAAGACACTCTTGCAGACAGGTGCACTCTTTCCCTGAAACACAGGGCCTCGAGTCCCCTACAAAGAGCACCGGGAATAAGGGACCAGAGACTCCTTGGGGGAGCTGAGGTCAGAACCCTCTGCAACCTTCAGAAGATGGAAGCTTCAGCCGAAGCAGCCTTGGAGTTTGGGGACCTTCCACTCAAAGCAGGAGGCACCTTTGCAAACTTTGACCAGGCTGCTGCCCTGGTCTAGAAGAGTCCGTGACTCCTTTTGCCTTCGGAATAAAATAGCAATGTCTCTTCTGCAGTTTCCTCTGGGCTACGTTTCCAGGCTGACTAGCCATTATTCCCATCACGATGCGCACTCCAGCCAAAGTGACCCTCTAGCTGTGCCCCAATACAGGACATCCCACCTCTCATCCCCATGCCTTTGAGCAGGGTTTCTTTCTATCAGGCTGGAATGCTCTTCCTGCTCACCTCCCTCTGGGAATCCTAAGCTCCCTTCAAGGCTCAGCTCATGTTCCCAAAGTTGCTAATAGACCCTCCACACTATGTATTCATTTTGCATTTACTTGTCTGTTCACTTGTTTCTCCCTGAGTAGAACGCAAGCCTCTTGAGGGCAGCAAATTTAGTTTTGTCTTTCTGTTCTCAGCACCCTGGACAGTGCCTGGCACACAGTAAGTGCTTAATGAATGATGATTAAATTGACTTGGATAGAGGTTGGCCTGGAGCCAGGAAGAATCTGAGTCCTGGGGCAGCTAGGTGACACAGTGGATAGAGCACAGGCCCTGGAGTCAGGAGGATCTGAGTTCAAATTCGCTCTCAGATCAGACACTTGACACTTACTAGCGTGTGACCTTGGGCAAATCACTTAACCCCATTGTCTAGACGAAAAAAAAAAAAAAAAAAAAAAGAGTCTGAGTCCTTTCTTCGGCTTGTTTGACCTTGGATAAGTCTCTATACTCCTCTGTGCTAGACTAGTTTGAAATCTCTGTGGGGAGAGTTTTCTCACCAGGAGTTCCCAATCTACCCAGATCATGACACTGGAGGGCATGCCCTAAGGCTCCTTCTACCTTAATCCATTCCTGGAGGGGAGGGGAAAGACTGAAAGTGAGTAAACTTTCTCTAATTTGCTTTGGGAAACAACTACCCTTTCCAATCCTTGTCTTCCGTTGGGATTGAGATAGGAATTTTCAACTCAGCTCAATCAACAACCCCTTATCGAGAGGTTACTGTGGCTTGGGAAGCTGCAAAGTTGATATAATTTCCAGTGGTGTAGGCTCCGGATTAGGAGTAAGCGGGCTTGGTTCAACTCCTGCTTACTAGCTATGTGAGCTCTGACGAATCCCTCAGCCCCTCAGAGCTTCAGTTCCTTAAATGAAGGGAATTGGACTAGATCAGGGGTGGGGAACCTGTGGCCTGGAGGCCACACGTGGCCCTCTAGGTCCTCGGGTGTGGTCTTTTGACTGAGTCCAAGTTTTACAGAACAAATCCTTTTATTAAGGGAATTTCTTCTGTGAAGTTTGGAGTCAGTTAAAGGGCCACACTTGAGGACTTAGAGGGCCACACGTGGCCTCCAGGCCACAGGTTCCCCACCCCTGGACTACAAGGCCCCCAAAGTTGCTCCCAACTCTACAGCTATGATCCTGTCACTTCGCCTCCACTGGCCTCAGTTTCCCCCTTTGTAAAGAAGGAGGAGGTTGGTCTCAATGGCTTTAGCAGTCCCTTCCTATTCTAAAGCTCTGGTCCCTATCCTCAGGAGGCTTGCAATCTACTAAGGGGCTATGACAAATCTGCTAAGATGTTTGTGAATGCCTTTGCCAGCCCCGAAGCATCTTGTCAACATCAGCCATTGACAGTAGCAATACAAAATATGAGGTCGGTGAGAAAGGGGGATCCAGGGGATTGGAAGCGGAGTTTGAACCTGGCTTTTAAGGGCCAATAGGACTTCAGCAGGTATTCTGACATCCCCTCCTGAATGCAGAAGGGAGGCAAAGCTCAGCCTTGATTTCCAGAAACTGCACTCAGACTTTTGGGATACCCTGCAGATACCCTTTTGGGAGGGGGAAGGACACAAGGGACAAAGCCTGGGTTCTGTTACAGGTCCACCTTTGCCTACCTCACTGAGGATGAATGACCAAGACTCATGCACTGAACATGAACTGATTGGCCTAGAGTTATTGTGCTGGGTCAAGAGAAAGGTGTCCAGCAGGAGGGGAGGGGGACAGGAAGGAGTATCAGCTGCAGAGATGGCTTTTTATCTGCAAAATCCTGAGAGACCTTAACTGACCAGAAAGCCAGAGCCTCTTAACTGGATTTCCAGGGATGCAGCTGAGTGTTGCAGTGGATTGACCACTGAGCCTGGAGTCAGAAGACCCAACTTCAAGTCCAACCTCTGACACTTACTAGCTGTGTGACCCTGGGCAAATCACTTCACCTCTCTCTGTCTCTGTTTCCTCAACTGTAAAATGGGGATAATAATAGCAGCTACCACCCAGGGTTGTTGTGAGAATCAAATGAAATAACATTTGCAAGTATTTGGCAGATTGTAGGTGCCATACAGATGCTAACTTTTAGTATGACTACCAGTGGCTGCCTTGAGACAGAGGAACATGGAGAGTGCAGGTACTGTCCCTCCCCACCAGAGGTGGGGAACCTGCATCCTTGAGGCCACTTGTGGCCCTCTAGGTCCTCAAGTGGGGCCCTTTGGCCGAATCCTAACAAATTGTTCTGTGAAGTTTGGATTCAATCAAAGGGCTGTACTTGAGGACCTAGAGGGCCACCTGTGACCTCGAGGACACAGGTTCTCCACCCCATTGGGCCAAGACCCAAGAAGGGGAGTTCCTGACCCTAAATTCCTGGACAGAACAATGGGGATTTCCTTGAGTGCTTAAAGAATTCAGAGACCCAGCCTTCTAGAGAAAGATGGGAAAGCCCCACCTTCCCCCCACTAGCTATCTGTCCCTCAGTCTATGTGCTGTGTACTTCATCCAGGTTTCTATGAAGCCCTTCCTCTATTGGACCTGAGCACTACCGGCCCATTGGGGAGAAAAGGATGGTGTCCTCCCCAACACACACACACACACACACACACACACACACACACACACACAACACACACACACGGCTAGAGGAACAGAAAGCTGAAAAGGAGTAAAAACACAACATGGGGAGAGAATACCTGGACTTTTTCCTAAGCAATTTTGGTGAGTTATTCAGGTGGCACAGGTTCAATGGAAAGGGGGTTGCCTCTTTAGCCACCCAAAATTTCTTTCCTTGCAGTGAGAGGTCCTAAAGGTAGTGCTACAAAGCTGGATACCAGCATGGGTGAGAGCTGAGCTCAGTGGAATGTTAGAAGCTTGCCTGTCTAGCTAAACCAAGTTTGTATTTCTTCTTGGGCAAGTTCAGTCCCTTAGGATAATAAAATAAGGCAGGGGGCCTGAAGGTGACCCTCAGCAGAATTAGACTCACTAGTTGTCGAGGGGATGCCTTGTGAGAAGCCCCAATTTTGTTGTTTTTTTTTTGTGATGGGAATCCAAATCGTGGTACCATGGGGGTACCAGGAGTCTAGGGAACTGTCTAGAACCCTGGGAGGAGAGACAGGGACTCAGCAGAGGAGAATGGGCCATGCACTACTACGAAACTTTTCTATGTTTTCTGTAGGGAAAAATAAAGACTGTTCTATATGTTGATATATGCAGTTACCTTTGCTGCTTTCATAGAAGTGGAGGACTTTTACCTACCGCTGTGGAGACTCAGACAAAAGCTGTGTTGGGAATTATATTTTGAGATTCCCCAGAGGAAACTGGGTGGGGTAAAGTGAGTCAGTAAGTGATTTTTCTCCCCTATAATTCTCCATGATTCTAAAGCCAGAGCTCAGGGGATGTAGGTCAACGTTTGTAGAACTTTATGCCCACTAAATCTTTCACTTAGAAACTTAGAATAGTGGATGTTTACATCCACAGAAACTTAAAACTAGGTTCTCACACTCAGAGCTGTAATTACCTTGGAATAAGATAATGTTGAAGCTAAAAGGCAGACAAAATTGAAGAAAGAGATAGGATCCAGAGGCACAAAAACATTAATGACTGCTTTCTTGTGGCAGGGAAGAACTGGCAACCAGGTGGGGTGCCCATCAGTTGGGGAATGGCTGAGAAAATTGCACTATGAACGCAATAGAATGCTTCTGTGCCACTTTTAGCACTCTGTCTCCCTAGTTAGATGGAGGTCCTGGAGGGCAGGACTGTCTCTTGCCTTTCTTTGCCAGAGGTTAGCAAATCGTAGATGTTTAATAAATGTTTCTCAACTGACTGACATAAGAAATAACAGAAGAGATGGATTCAGAGAAACCTGGGAAGACTTTCTGGACTGATGCTGAGTGACCTGATGAGAGCTGCAAGGATGATTTATACAGTGACCAAGCCTTTTGAAAGACACAGCTCTCTGATCAAGGCAATGACCAATTATAATGCCAAAGGATTCCTGACAGAGATGATGGATTCAAGATGTAGAATGGCATATTTTTTGGACATAATGTGGGAATTTTTTCTTCTTGATCTTGTACTTGTTATAAGGGTTTTGGGTTTTTTCTTTCT
The DNA here is from genome assembly GCF_900497805.2 of Vombatus ursinus. Taxonomy (NCBI): domain Eukaryota; kingdom Metazoa; phylum Chordata; class Mammalia; order Diprotodontia; family Vombatidae; genus Vombatus; species Vombatus ursinus. Next base: position 3,572,234 of record NW_020954808.1, read on the forward strand.
TTTTCCTTTTAAATTGAGGGTGGATAAGAGAAATAAAATACACGCTTGCTCATTGAAAAATAAAATTTAAAAGCTAAAGTGCAGGTCAAAAGATCACTTTCTCCAATGCCCTCCTTTTACAGTTGGGGAAACCGAGGCCAGAGTGGGAGAAGGTCACGCCTTCACCCACGCAGGGTCTATATCCAAAGTTCAGATTAGAAACCAGGTGTGAGCATTGCCAGTCCCTGGTCCCTCCACTATGATTCCTGACCCTCAAACAAAAGCTTCCTGTCTGGGTGTTAGGGCAGAAAGAAGGGAAGATTGGCCTCCCTGGTCCAGGAGCTGGGAGGAGAGGAGGGGCAAGGGGCAGGGCTTCACCAGATTCTTCCCTATTTAGGGCAAAGAGAAGGGGGCCCAGGAGGAGACTCTCCCCACCTCTCCTCCCCAACCCTGCCTTCAGCTCCTTCAGGGCCAGATGCCAGAGAACACTGGCGAGAGATCCAGGATTTCATAACACTTAGAGCTCCCAGCTCATTTAGTTCAACCCTTCCTTTCACAGAGGGGGAAACTGAGACCCGAGGTTACACAGAGAGTAAGATTCGAATAGAGTAGAGATTCAGATATAGACTGATTTTCCCCACTGCACTCCATTCCTCTTCTAGAGTGGCCTCGGTGGCCCTTCATCCTCACTACAGAGTCCAAGACTAACTTTGGTCCTTCCTGCTTCGGAGCTAGGAGAGACCAGTTCCTCATGTGGGTACATTGTGTATGCGGGGCTCGGGCTGGAAGATGGGTTTCCCCCACTATCCCCTCCTCACCCTCCCCTCAGTGAGTATATTTAGCCTTCCTCCTCCAGCCCAGGCTGTCTCTCCCTCCCTCCTCCTCCTCCCCTCCCCCCGCCCCCCCTTCTGCTCTGCCTGGAGACAGCTCTGACTGGGGCGGCCTCTCCCACCTTCCCGGCCCCCCCCTCAGGATTCCTGACCCCAAGCGGGTGAAAGAACCCTCTCCTCTGAGACTCCCCAGGGCGCCCAGCTCTCCTCGCGCCCACCCGCGGTGAGAAAGCCTTCTCCCCCCCCCCCCGCCGGATATTGGGAGGCACAAGGCAGAGCCAGAGAAACATGGGGATGGGGAAGGATGGAGGCATAATGAGAGGGAGCCACAGAGACACATAGAGACGTGGGGATAGGGGGAATCATCTATCCCTCCGCCAGCTTCCTCGGCCACCAGGCTTCCCCAACCCCCCAGTGCAAGTTCACGGCTAGCCTGGGTACTAACACCCCCACCGCATAAGTCCCTCTCCTCTCTACCCCCTCCCCGTTTCCACCCTCATCCCCATCCCAGTGGTTCTCTCTTCTCCTGGAGAAGGGCCGAGGCGGAGGCCAGGAGAGGCGGGGCCTCCCACAGCTGTTTCTGCTTGGAGAGAGGAATGTGGCCAGGCCCTCCCGGGGGGGAAAGGGGGGGGAGAGTGTGAAGGAGGTCTGCAAAGCCCTAGGCCTGTTCTCCCCCATCCCCCCTCATGAGTTAAAGCCCACCTCTTCCCCCTAAAAAATAGGGGCTAGCATTTCCTCCCCCAACCGAAGGCCAGGGCTGGGCTGAACCGGAGGAAAATCGACCAGAGAGCATCAGGACAGGGAAATTAGGGCCTGGAGGGAATGACACGGGATTGGGGGTCCGGGGGCCAGGCCTGGAAGGAGAGAGATCTGGATGCTCAAAAGGGGACGCATTTAAGAAGTTAAAACCAAATGATAAACGGAGAGACCAAGAAAGGGGAGCCTGAGGGATAGAGAGGGAGAGACAATGCCCCGCCCCCCTCCCCAGTTGACCTTCGCATCCCTTGCAGGCTCATCCCGCTACCCCGGGTCTGGGAGCCCTTAGACTAAGCTCAAGTCGCGACAGGGAGGGAGGAGGGCCCCAAGCACGCTGCACGAGGCTTACAGCGTCCAGGTGACCGCCTGGGCTCTGGCCCTCTCCTCCTGTGAGATCGCCAAGACCTCGAGCAGGAGAGCAGCGTAAGAAAGAGAGTGGAGACGCGGACCCCAGAATGAGACCTGGGGATGAGGGATGTGCCTCAAGTCCTCCCAACAGTTCTCAACGCTGAGCCCCCTCCCAGGCCTGCCAAAGCGGAGAGGGGACCCCCAACCTCAGCTCCCCAACGATTGGGGACCGAGGGGGAGGTCCACCCCCTGCGGCTCCGACTCCCCCTCCCCCTCCAGTCCCTTCTAACGGATCCGTGGCCAGGGCAGAGGGAAGGGGCTGAGATGCACAAGGACAGGGGTGGGAGGTCCACGCAGGAGTGGGAGAGTAGGGGGCCGTGATCCCAGAGGGGAGGGCTCGCAGGGCACGAGATCCGCCGCAGGATGGCTGGGGCCGAGGGTCGGGCCGGAATGTCGCCCAGGCCCTGCGAGGGAGGAGGACGAAGAGGACACGAGGGCGGGGGGCTGGGAGGGGCCGGACCCCACGGGGGGATCTCCAAGCGCCCTCCCCGCACTCACCAGCTGCTCCTCCAGCGCGGCCGCGGCCCGGCGCGCCGCCGCCTCGTCGTCGTCCTCCTCGCCATCGTCGTCGCCCAGGGCCTCGTCCTCCTGGTCCCGGCCGTCGTCGGCCGCCTCGCCGGGCCCCGCGCCCGTGGCCAGCGGCTGACCGAGCCGGAGCGCCTGGCGCACGCGGAACTCCTGGCGCTCCCGCAGCCAGTGCAGCTCGCAGAGGCCGGCCAGGCTGCCCTCCAGCCAGCCCCGCAGCCGGCCCCGCTCCGGGCTCACGGGGAACGAGAAGGCCCGGATCATGGCCGCGTCGTCCCCTCCGCCGGGCCTCGGCCCCCGCTCCCGGCTTCCCTGGGGGCCCCCAGCGCCCCGCCGGCCTCGCGCCCGCCCGCCGGTCCGGCCCGGCTGTCACCGTCTCATCTGCATAGGCCGCAGCCCATTGGGCTGCGGAGCCGAGGCTGATCTGCATCGCCCCGCCCCCTAGGCGCTGCCAGTGGGCTTGCCCATTGGTGGTTAGCCGTTGAGCCACGCCCCTCGGCTCCCCCAACGGCAGGGCCATTGGTGGGCCTCCGGGGTCTGAACGGTGAAGATCTGCATAGACCACGCCTCCCGTCCCCCAGACCCCCGCGGTCGGAACATTGGTGGGCCTTCGGGTTCGAAGCCCTAATTAGCAGCATAGCCACGCCCTCCACCCCACCCCATCCCCGTCACTGCCCTCGGGGGCTGCCGGCCATTGGTGAGATTTCCTATGTCTGCATAAGCCCGCCTTCTCCTCCCTGCCCGGTCTCATTCTGCCTACCCCGCGCCATTCGACCCTCCCGGATTCGCCACGCCGCCCTGTCCTTCAACGGCGTAGTCCCACCCCCCACCTCCCACCCCCCCATCCTCCCTTTTTTTTCCTGTGATTTGCTGCTCAAGGCCCCTCGCTTCACGGCACCCGCTGATTCGTCTATCTGCGGGAAGGGTGGGGCGGGCATCAATAGACTGGCCTCTGAGAACTTGAATATTATAATTAGAGAAAGTTGGGCGGGAGTAAAAGAGAGGGCCGAGCGCCCTTTCTCTTAGCTCATCCAATCGGGTGACGGTTAGGGAAGGAGGGCGGATCGCCCTTTATCCTCCTCCTCTTCCTCCCCTCCCCAAATCCTCCATTCTCTCCGCCCCCGCCCCCACCCCATCCTGCCGGTGCTCTAAAGCTCTACCTCCTCCAGGAAGGCTTCCGTGATTCCTCCAGCAGCATTCACAATCTGGCTCCAGCCACGCTCCTTTCCAGCTTGGGCCAGGCTCTGATTATGCACGGGATGGAGCCGGAAGGAGCCAAAAGACGGCAGCGCATGGTGGAGAGGGATCAGGAGGTTGTGGACTGAGGACCGTGGGAGTATCCTCTGAAGGGACTGAGGATGTCTCCCAGGAGAAGACTTAGAAGGGACTTGAGGCATGGTCAGGAGTCCCAGAGAGTGTAAGCTCCTCGAGGGCAGGGCCTAATTTGTCTTTGTATCCTCCAGGGTAGGAGATAGCGCCGAGGAACTCCCGGGGGGGGGGAAATCCCCCTCCCAACACACATCTGCACCAAGCTGGGATGGAGCCCAGGGATCCACGCCTAGCATGTGTCCACTCAGAGGCTGGGCTGAAGGCTCCCCAAAGTCAGTTCTCTAGTCTAAGTGCATGTAGTAGGTGCTTCATGCTTGTCGATCTGAACTGGAGTATTTGCAGGGCTGTCACTCGGAAGAGGGGTTAGTCAGGCCAACAGCCCATAGCTGGCACTGATACAGTGCTCTTAAGATTTGCAAAGCACTTCATAAACATGTCATTTGATCTTCACAACACCCCTGGGAGGTAGGTGCTACTCCTATCCCCATTTTACAGCTGAGGAAACTGAGGCAGGCAGCAGCAAAGTGACTTACCCCTGGTCACACAGCTAGTAAGTTTCCAAAGCTGGATTTGAACTTGGGTCTTCCTGACTCCAGGGTCTAGGACTCTTTGTCTACTGGACTGAACTTTTCCTGTTTAATTCCAGAGAGGAGGGGCAAGGGAGAGTAGCGTAAAGCAGATTTTTGTCTCCAGGTCAGAAAAATCTTTCTGTCAGAGCCGCCTAAAAACAGGATGGATTGCCACAGGCGGTGATAGTGGTCTTCAAGCTTGGCTGGAGGAGAATTGCCCAGAGGTCATTGGCCTGGCTCTGCTCTGGCCATAAAGATTGTAAAGGAGACAAGAATCTGAGCCTTTGTCCTGTCTCTGACGTGGACTGCGATATTGTCCAAGACTGTTTCCTTATTTATAAAATGAGAGAACTGGACTTATTGGCCTCCAAAGTCCCATACATCTCAGAAATTACACAGTCCAGGCAAATTGAATTGGTTTGTTGTTTTGTTTTTTGGTACCTTCAGTCTGGTACAGTGACAAGGTCAGGAAGGAATCTCCTGCCCCATGCCTTCCCATCTAGACCCCCATATCTCTACCTAGATGGCCTTTTAAGGTCTGTTCCAGCTCTGACATTCCCTGTTCTAAGGCCTTTCCCAGCCCTGACATTCCCTGTTCTAAGGGCCCTCCCAGCTCTGACATTCCCTGTTCTAAGGTCCCTCCCAGCCCTGACACTCCCTGTTCTAAGGGCCCTCCCAACTCCAACATTCCCTGTTCTAAGGTCCCTCCCAGCACTGACCTTCCCTGTTCTAGGGCCCTCCCAGCTCAGACCTTCCCTATTCTGAGGACCCTCCTAGCTCTGACATTCCCAGTTCTAAGGGTCCTTCCTTCCAATGATCTTGAGAGTCTCAGGTAGAATTCAGAAACACGGCATGATCTTTCCAGGGTCCCTTCCTCCCACCTCAATAGGCTGAGCACTGTTTCTCCAGTCACATCTTTTTGAAAGGAGGGGTCTTGACTCCCCCTGGTGGTCCAGCTGCGTGGCTGCCGCACACTTCCCCTCTCCGCAGGACTTCACAGGATGGAGAGCAGGAACGGACCTTGGAAGTCCCCTCCCCCATCCCCCAGGGGCCCTGGGCCCCCACATCCTGCCCCCATCACCTCTTGCTGTAGCATCCATCGGGAGCCCCAGAGTCCTTATGATGGGGGGAAAGGGAAGGCAGGGACAGTCAGACAGACCGTCGGACAAAGGGGAGGGCTGAAAGACAAGGTCCCTTTACTGTTCCAGGGGTAGGTGCTCAAGGGAGGGGCATGCAGGGGCGGGGCGGGAAGGGTACAGCCCGGGGCTGCTCCTGGTCATCTCTCACTCCGCCTCCGCTCCGCTCAAGGGAGGGGGTTGGGGGTGGGGGGACAGGAGTTGGAGGCTCCTTCCACCAGAGGCGCTTGGAGATCCTGCTTCCCAAGCAGCCTCAGAGGACACTGACCCGCTCGGCCAGGCCCTGCATCTCGTGGTCCTGAGGCGAGAAGGGCTGCGCGACCCTCCCCAGGCCCCCGACCCCGTCTCCGTCTCCGGGCTCCCCGCCCTCTCCTGTCCCGCGCAGGTGTGTCGGGTAAGGCAGCGTGTGTTCGGCAGCGAACTGCTCCCAGCGGGCATCGTCACTCTCGTGGGTGATGTGCCGCTCCCCCATCTTGCCCTCGAGCTCCCGCAGGTCCAGCCAAGTCTGGTAGTCCTGGGAGGGGAAGAGTTAACCAGGGAGGGGACCACCCACAAGTCCCACCACCAATAGGATCGGAAAGTTCCCGCCCTTATCGCCCACTCGGCCAATGGCAGAGGGGTGCACATCTACTCCTGGGCCAGGGGCCGGTGCCACCGCTCACCTGGAGCCAGGGGTGGCTGAGCGACTTGTCTACACTGTAGCGCTTTCGCATCTTCACCTGCAGCAGGTTGTTGATCAGGTCTATGGCTGTGGGTGTGGGAAAAGGATGTGGGGGGACCGTCCAGCCACTCAAGGAGAGCCCCAGAGTGGAAGCCTCCCTCCCCGGACCAGCCAAACCCCGGGGCCTTCAATTCCTCCCCGCCTGGCCTCATTCATTCACGAATGCATTCATTCCCATCCCCTCGGGCCTCTCAGTAGCTACCTAGTTGGCATCCCTAAGATGCAACACTGGGTATTGGTCATCTCTTTCTCTGTGGCCTCGGGACTCCGTGAGGCCAGTGACCTATCATTTCTGGTCTGGACCTGGGTTCATCTGAATGAGGAGACGCCAGCTACCTCTCTCTGCCTCTACACAGATGCACCTTCAAGTCTCAGAAGGATTCCTGGGGGCTTTGTCCGAGGCAGGGTTTGAACCCAGGTCGGGTAGATTCTAAGACCTGCTCCCAAGGCACTTTCCTTTCCTCCTCATATCACAACAATTAAGGAAGGAGGGATGTTGAGCTTTTGCGTGGATTTAGTGCCTCCAGTGTGGGAGGTTCAGTACTGACTGGACAGAGGCCACGAAGCCGGTTAGCATCAGGCCCCTGGCCTTCACCCTTCAGCTCAAGCCTCTCCTCCTCCTGCCCCCTGGTCCCAATGGGGTACCTCCAGCAGAGATGTGGCTCCAGGGGCTGGCTGGGTACATGAAGGCCGCATTCTGGATCTGGTCATTAATGTCCTCGTCCTCATTAAAGGGGAACGTGCCGCTGAGGCTGACGTACATGATCACACCCACAGACCACATGTCCAGGGAGCGGTTGTAGCCCTGATTCAGCAACACCTCTGGCGCCAGATATGCAGGGGTCCCCACGACCGAGCGGCGGAAAGACTTCTCCCCGATTATGCGGGCAAATCCAAAGTCACAGAGTTTCACCTGTGGGCAGGAAGGGGCCTTAAAAACCTAAGCCAGCCCCCCCCCCAACTTACTACAGGTTCAGAAAGGGGAACTAGGTGGCTGACAGCTTTACAGGGTGCCACCCCCACCCAACCTCCTTTTGTCAGCCTGCCCCCCACAAACCTTCAGCATCACTGTGTGGGAGGAACCTACATGCATCCTAAATCCCTCAGTAGTAGGGATGGTCCAGACTGGCACATCTGCCCCATCTGCACCTGCACCCTCAGCCCAGCCCTCCAGACACCTCGCCTTCCTCTCTGGGGCAGCCATTCCAGCCACTCCCTCAGGCATAGGCCCCCATCTTGCTGGACCATCGGTAATCCGATCAACACTTCCTTTATTTCTGGAAAGGGCCCCAACCCCCATCCCTGGTATTTCCCAGACAAACACCCTCCCCTCCCTGGCCATCACTCCCCTGATATATATTGTCTCCTCCTTTTAGAATATAAGCTCTCAGAGGGCAGGCCTTGTCTCACTCTTGTACATGCACCCCCAGTGCACCTAGGACAGTGCTTAGTACACAGAAGGTACTTAGTAAATGCCCTCTCATTAACTTATGTTCAGGAGGGCAAGGCTAGGGAGAGACTCCCCAAGAGCTGACCTGGGGGAAGGGGTCCGCTGAGGCCAGAAGCACGTTCTCTGGCTTCAGGTCACAGTGGACGATGTTCTTGAAGTGCAGGTGTCTCAGGGCCACCAGGATCTGGGGAGAGAAACCAAGCGAGGGCCCAGGGAAGAGACCCTGCCTCCCAATTTCTCCTCTAATCCCCCAGCCTCTCCTTCCTCATCCCCATCACCTTGGCCTGGGGGAGAGGGAATGGACTGGGAAGAGGACGAGGGGGATAAGATGGAGAGGGGAGGGGGATAGGATGGAGGGGGAGGGGGATAGGATGGAGAGGGGAGGGGGACAGGA
>NW_020954808.1:3580730-3589387 GCF_900497805.2 Vombatus ursinus
GGATGGAGGGGGAGGGGGATAGGATAGAGAGGGGAGGGGGACAGGATGGAGAGGGGAGGGGGATAAAATAGAGAGGGGAGGGGGACAGGATGGAGGGGGAGGGGGACAGGATGGAGAGGGGAGGGGGACAGCATGGAGAGGGGAGGGGGATGGGGGGAGGGGGAGCTGGAGGGGGCTCTAAGGTGGGGGTAGAGGACCCAGTGGGATGGGGCAGGACCAGGGCATCACCTGAGTAATGAGGAACTTTGTGAGCCTCTCAGGCAGCCGTCCCTTTTCACTGGACAGAATCATCTCCAGCATGTCTCCGTGAAGCTTCTCCATCACCACAAACACCTTCTCAGGGGTCTCAAACATGCACTCCAGGTTCACAATCCCTGGGTGCCGGAGACTCTGCCAAGGCCAGATGAGAGGAGGGGCAGGAGTCAAGCCCTTCCCTCCCACTCCCATCTGGCTTCCCACAGACCCCTCCCCCGACCCTCCCTCTGCCCTCACCAGTCCCCGCCAGGCAGGGTCCAAGGAGGGAGTGTCAGCCCCGCTGCCCTGGAGCTGGGGCTGGGAATGCCAGGTCCTCACCTGCAGGATGGCCACCTCATTCCGGAGCTGACTCTCCTGCTTGGTGGGGAACCGCAGCTTGTCAATCACCTTCACAGCCACGTCCCTGCCCGTCTTCCTGTGCTTCCCTGTGGGTGGCAGGTGTGGGGGTCAATCCTATGCCATCGTCCCCCCACCCTAGAGGGCTGCCCTATTTACAAGTGAGGCTCCCAAAATGGGGCTGGGCGTGGAGTCTGAAACCTTGGCTGCAATCCTGGTCTGACACTAACTAGCTGTGGAAGTCACTTGTCCTCTATGAGCCTCAGTTTCCTCATCTGCAAAATGGAAGTAATAATTACCTTGCCCTTACAGGACTGTGTTACTGCTCAGTTGTTTTCAGTTATGTCTGACTCTCTGTGACCCCATTTGGGGTTTTCTTGGCAGAGACACTAGAGTGGTTTGCCATTCCCTTCTCCAGCTCGTTTTACAGATAAGGAGACTGAGGCACACAGGGTTAAGTGACTTGCCCAGGGTCACACTGCTAGGAAGTGTCTGAGGCCAGATTTGAACTCAGGTGTCCCTGACTCCAGGGCTCAGTGCTCTAACCACTGCACCACCCAGCTGCCCCTTCAACTCCTCTACACCTTTTAATCTCAGAGACTTGCCTGGAGGCACTGAGAGGTTATGTTCACACAACTAGTCATATGTCAGAGGCAGGACTTGAACCCAGGTCCTCCATAACCTGAGGCCAGGGAGGGAGGAACCCATTATATTACACATATAGGGTGTCCCAAAAGTCTTGGTGCAATTTTAATCTATTAAAGCTTTAAACTGCACTAAGCCCTTTGGTCTTGTAGATGAGTGAATATTATTAAGGTAGGAAGACCTCAAGGGGCACATCAGTAATAACAATTAAACATTTGTATAACACTTTGAGGCTTGCAAATTAACTCACTGGATCTATTAATGTATTTGATCCCCATAACAACCCTCTGAAATGAGCGCTATTATTATCCCCATTTTATAGATGAGGACTGTGAGGACTTGCCCCCATTACACAGTGAGTGTGAGACAGGATTCAAACTCGGGTCCTCCTGCCTCCCAAGTTTAGCCCTCTATCCACGGCACCACCTAGCGACCTCACAGAGAAAATGGGGGAAAACTAGGGGAGATGAGACTTTAGGGGAGCGGATGAGGGGCTCTGGGGAGGTGAGCAAAAGGGAAAGACGGAGCCTCAAGAATTCTATCCACGGGGTCGCCAACGTACGGCAAGTGGGCATGTGCCAAGTGTTCCGAATAGGGGTCTCCACCCCAACCGCCCAACAGTGCTTTGTGTTTTACCTCCGTAGACAACTCCAAACTGCCCAGAGCCAAGCACCTCGTCGGGGAAGATCTGGTAGACTGTGGCGATGTCCTGTGGGGAGGCAGAGCGGTCAGGGAGGGAGGGAGGGCTTTGGGGGAACAGCAGAGCAGGGGAGACAGGAGGGAAGAGGGGTCAGAGAGAGATGTGGAGAAACCAGACGAGAGGGGCAGAAAGGGAGATGGAGAGACAGGGATTGAGAGAGAGAAGGGAAGAGACGGGGGACGGGGGGAGAAAGGAGCAGGAACGGGAAAAGGGAGCTGATTGGAAGCAGGGAGGGGGACACAGGAAGGGAGGCAGGGCGGCAGGCAGATAAAGGCACAGGTGGGCACCAAGGACAGAAACCACGGGAGGGATGCAGGAGCACAGTCTCACCACATTCTCCTGGATCTGGCTGTTAGACACAGAGATGCTGAGAGAGGCCTGCCCTGAAGAGAAGGAAAGGATACATGAGGAAGACCGTATCACCCCGGGCACGGGCCACCAGCCCTCAGGACAGCACCTCAACCTGGGACTCACTGTGGGGCGCGTGGCCGGGAGTGCTAGGAGCGTCCTGCAGGATGACCGGCATCAGGGCCTGGCGGATGGCCGTCTCCCAGCCCCGGGCGGTCTCAGCCCCTTGCCCGCCGCCTGGGCCACCAGGGGCCAGGATGGGCGTCTCGCCCACGAAGTAGGTGGTGTTGGCAGTGACGATCTCGAAGCAGTGAGGATTGGTGCCCGGGGGCACCAGGGAGAAGTTCAGGGCCGGCTCCACAGCCAAAATCTCAGACAGGGGGATCTCCTGATGGAACACAGAAGGGCACGGTCAAGATGCCTCAAGGGACAAGGTACAAAGAAATTGGATTTTGATTCTAGAGCCAACCAGTACCAATTCTATCAGCAGCGGTAAGAAATAAACCTCCCCCAATCCCTAGGTGGCCCCTCCTAGGAACCCAGGTTCAAATTTCCACGCCCAAGGAGACTGGGTTGGTCAAGGCCCAGCTCAGTGGGTGAGAGCCCAGGACATACCTTGTAGTATCGATTGGTTGTGTTGTTCTGGAAGAGGGTAAGGCACTTGCAATCTAGCCTCCAGTAGTGACGTTTCCTCTGTGAGGACGGACAAGTCGTCAGCCCAGGGCAGCCTGCCTCCGGGCCAGACGACACCAAGAAAAGGCAAGGGCAGAGCCGGGGCTCTCCTTCCCCACCCATCGGTCCCAGGGTCCACTCACCAACGTGTCCTTGTTGCTGTAGTGAACGACCCACCCCTCTCGGAGGGTCGTGCTGGATTTTCGGGTTGTGTGTCTCACCGACTGAACGACTCTCATTAGGGGGATGTACCCGAGGGAACTGGGAGTGGGGAAGAGATTGAATCACAATCAAAGGCAACAGTTAAAATCAATTATGGACACGTCAGAGATGGAAGGGACCTTAGAACAAAACGCAAAAGAAGGAAAGAGTCAAAGCTGGGAAAGCTGGGGAAAGCACACAGATACATTGTTGGTGGAGCTGCTGAAAGCAATTTGGAATGGTGCTAAAAAAAAGCGGGGGTAGGGAGAGACAAAAACGTCTAGATTCTGTGACCCGGAATTCCTACTGCTAGGCACATACTCCAAGGACGAGCCGGCAGAAAAGAAAGGTTCCCAACACACTCAGCTATTCATGGCAGCATTTTTAGGGGTAGCAAAAAGCAGGCAACAACTTCGGTGCCCCTCAATTGGGGAATGGCCAAACAACTTCTGTAGAGGACTACTTCTGCACCATAAGGAAATACAAAGAAATAGGGAAATATGGGAAGACACATACAGCGAACTATAGCAAAAGTAAGAGAATAACAGACAGAAGGACTACGACAACGTCAATGAAAACACCGGCAAAAGAAAACTTAATGCCGTATAATGATGATGATAAGGGCGCTGGCCCTGGAGTAGGGAAGACCTGAGTTCAAATCCAGCCTCAGACACTTCCTAGCTGTGCGACCCTGGGCAACTCACTTCACCCTAACTGCCTCAGTTTCCTCATCTGTAAAATGAGCCGGAAAAGGGAACGGCAAACCGCTCCAGTATCTCTGCCAAGAAAATGTCCAATGAGGTCATGAAGAGTCAGACACAACTAATGGACTGAACAACAGAAATTATAATGACCATGGTTGGCTCCGAAAAGAGCTGAGAAAATGGACCCACCTCCCCTCTTTGGGGAGCAGGGGGTGGCAGGGGCAGAATGTCGCCTCCACTGTCAGAGATGGTGAAGGTGATGGTCAGTTTAGATGAACTGTTACTTTTTAACCTTTGTTACAAGGGATGGCTCGATGGGGAGTGGGGTGGCAGATGATGTGTTTAGAAATGAAGGCAAAGTGAGAACAAAAATATATCATTTTAAATAAGATTAAAAAGTAAAAGAACGTAACATCAGAGCTGAAAGGAACTTCAGAGACCATCTAGTTGGACCTGGGTAAACTGAGGCCCAGAGCAGAAAGGGATTCTGGGAAGGCCAGACAGCAAGCTAGAAGCGATGTGCGAGTCTGAGTCAACAGGTAGGGAGGGACTGGGCTGGACGTTAGCGTCAATACCTCTGAGCCTTGCCGGCTTCACCTTCCTCCTCCTCACTGGCCCTCAGGGCATTCTCCGCATGGGAGCCAGGGATGACCCCAGAGTCGTCGGACTCATCCATCATAGAACTCTTGTCAGAGTCCCCAAAGTCACTTGCCTCTTCCATGGGCACATCTGTCGGAGGGGATGGAAGGGACCACAGAGCTCAGGGATCCCTTGAGAGGTCTCCTTCCCACCCAGCGGGCCCTCTCCCTCCCCTCCGGCCGTCCTGGCTCACCGCCATTGATGAGTGCCTCTCCCAGGCAGTCGTTGGGGACGCGGGTGGCACAGCGTTTGTGACAGTTAAATTTGCAATCTGCAGGTGGGGAGGGTTGATGGAAAGTCTCATCAGCTCTGGTGTTTTCCACTCCACCTCCCCAGGCTAACCCCACCATCGATGGGGAAACATCCATTGCAACAACTTCCCTTCCCCAGTTAGGATTTGGGGCCTCACCCCCCAAAACCCCACGGCTAATCCAGAGACCTCAAGCAACAGCACTAAGAACCACCCAGCGCCTGCCCCAGAGCAGGCATTTAACAAACACCTACTGATTGGCCCGGAGACTGTCTGACCCCCAAACTCTACCTCTCCTGCCACCAGCTCTGGAAACAGGGCAGTGGCCTGAAATAGTCTTTAACGACAGGGCCGACATTCCCAGTCTGAGAAGTCTAATACGCTAAGATCCCAAACCTCTAAAACACCAAGTCTTTGATTCTATCCCGATTTAACATTCTACGGCTCTAAAATCCCAAAGATTCTCCTGAAGCAAATCTAGCGTCCACACAGGCACGCTGCCAACATTCCAAGATCCTCCAACTCCATTCTGGGATTGACACCATATGATGCTGACTTTGCAAAAGCATTTGTATCCCCGTCGTTTAGGGGGTAAGGGCTCTTCACTCATTCATTTCAAATTCTAACATTCTGAAATCTTATGATTAAAAGTGTCTTCTAAATCTAATGTTCTAGGTAGCCATGCCTAAGATTCTAACCTAAGTCTAACATTCTAAGTGTCTGTTTCTAAGGTTCTCTATCCTAAGCCTGAAGTTCTAAATGTATTTCTAAGGTTCTCTAAGTCTGATGTTCTAGGTGTTTGCTTCTATGGTTCTCTATCCTAGGTGCCTGTTTCTAAAGTTCTCTGTTCTCAACCTAATGTTCTAGGTGTCTTTTTATGGGTTTTCTATTCCAGGCATCTGTTTCTGCAGTTCTGTTATAAACCTGATGGTCTAGGTGTCTGTTTCTATGATTCTCTAAGTGTCTTGTTCCAAGGTTCTCTCTTATAAATCTAACATTCTAGTTGTCTGTTTCTAAGGTTCTTTATCCTAAGCTTAAGGTTTTAGGTGTCTATTTCTATGATTCTCTATTCTAAGTGTCTGGTTTCAAGGTTCTCCCTTATAAATCTGACATCCTAGTTGTCTGTTTCTGAGGTTCTCCATTCTAAGTCTGATGTTCTAGGTGTCTGCTTCCAAGGTTCTCTGTTCTAAGCTTGATGTTCTAGATGCCTGGTTCCAAGGATTATTTAATCTAACATTCTAAGTATCTCTTCCTAAGATTCTGAGCTTCTCTGCTTCCCTGGGGATTCTGCATCCCTTGTTCCCCTCTGACCTCTACCTGCTGACCTTTGCATTGGAGGCCCTGTCGAAAGAGGCCCTTCAAGAGCTTCTTGCAGGCCTGGCAGACTGTAGGCCGAGTATAACTGTGGATGAGGAAGGTGTGCGGGACCTTGACCTTGGAGAGCAGCAGCTTGTCCAGCTCAATGGGGCGGCCCATGTAGGACACGGACGAGGAGGAAGAGGAAGACGAGGGCAGGCGGCGTGAGGACACCTCCGTTGAGCTGCGGCTCTGTCCAGAGGGAGAGGAAGTCATGGCCCCCTCTGCCCACCCCCAAGCCTGGGGCTTCTCTCTGTGCAGGACCCTCCCATGCCCTGCCCCTGCCACCACCAGGCACCAGCCCCAGGGCCCTCACCAGCTCATCGGACGAGCAAGGCAGAGACTCAGACGTGCCAAGCCGAAGGGAGTGGCCACTGGCCAGAGAGGTGGAGGACAGACGGCGCTTACGGGCCCCGCTACAGTTGTTGGGGATGCTGAAGGCACAGCGCTTGTGGTAATTCAGCCCACAGCCTGGAGGCAGAGGGGAGAGGCTCAGGGGACATGTCCAGATGCTGCTACTGTTAAGAAGCCAGGCAGCCCGGACCCTGCCCCCTCCAGCATATACTCAGATCCCCTTCCCAATGGTGGTCCTCAACCCTCTCATCAAACTGCCTTCCCACCCCAGATTCCATCCAGGATGTTTCCCCGGACCTGAGGTCAGTCTAGCATCCTTCCAACAATCCTTAATTTTTCCTTAAACACCTCCCAAGATTCTTCCACATCACAGTAACTCCCCTGTCAGCCTCAAAGCCACAGACACCCCCAAATTCCTTTATATTTCTAGACTCTCCCCATTTCAAAAGAAGCGCCCCCCCCCCATGGTGCCTCTCATCTCCCAGAAGGTTCCCTCCAGCTAATGGTCCTCATCTCTCCCTGTCACAGAACCCAGAAAATGTTCCACCTCTGAGGTGGCCCCAGTGCAGCCTTCTTCTCCTCCCTTAACAGGGTCCCCCCTCTTCCATTGTCTGGCTCTTCTCACCTAGACAGCCGTACCTAAGAGTTTTGGGGGTGGCACAAGCAGGACCCTCAATTCCCCTTTTTTAAGAGGCAGTGTATGGTACAGAGGAAGGGGCCACTACTTAAGTCTCAGGACCTGGGTTCAAATCCCATCTCTGGTGCTTCCTACCTGTATGACCTTCACCAAGAGGCTTTCTTCCTCATCTAAAATGAGTGGGTGTGACTAGGTGACTGTGTTCTAATCTTTTGAACGATTCTTGCTAACGTACAGGCAGCATGTCTATAGGGTGCACCTCCAGACCAGGAGGTTTGCATCGACTAGCTGCCATTCTATTACTTGTGTGATCCTGGGGAAGTCACTAACCTCTCAGCGCCCTAAGGCAACTTTCTAAGACCACAAGCTGAAGAGCAGGTACTGATCTGTCCTGGTAGGGGGGCTTGCTGACCAGGAGCTCCCTACACCAAAGAAATCACAAATCTGGTAAAAAAAAAAAATCTTGCTAATTAGGTACTAAGCTCAGTTGTTTCTTTCTGCTTAAAGAGCAGCCCCTAAATTTCAATGCCCCAGCATGAAGCCCAGTTCACCCTGCCCTAGGTACACCAAACCCACCCTGATACCCCAGTTGGCCACCCTTCATTTCCTCCCCGCTAACACTGGCTCACCATCACACTTGAGGCCCTGGCGCACCAGCCCGAATAACATCTCCCCACAGTGGTCACAGAAAGCTGGCGCTCGGTAGGAGTGCACTGTAAGGGCATGTGGCCGAATCTGGAAGTCCTCAAAGGTGGCAGAAGCTGAGAGAGGGCAGGTGATTCGTGGTCAGGACTTGGGAGGAGAGGACAGGACAGGGGGCAGGGATCCTGACCTCCTCTGTGCAGGGGGCCTGGCACAGTGTGAGCAATTCATAAAGACTTGTTTCCTCACTTTCCTTCTTATGAGAAACTGAAAAGAAGGAACCCTAGAAAAGGTCCCGGGAGACCCAGTAGCGGGACAACAACCCCCAGTCCTTCTCCACCACTAATTCACTGCATGACCATGGGCAAGTAAGTTTTCTCCTCCTTGGGCCTCAGTTTCCCCTTTTGTCAGATGGGGGAGACATCAAAAGGGTCCTTTCCAGATCTGCCCTTTAAAGATTCTATGATTTGATAATTCTCAGATTCAAAGGATCCTCTCACCCTTATCTGCTTCCCCAAGTCTCCATGACAGAGTGACAACCCCCTCCCCCAGCCCCCTTACCGGATAGTACCACCTCCACCAGGTCTCCCTCCTGTATATCCCCAGCAGACCGAACCAGCTGCAGGAGGTTAGCGGAGGTGGGGTCATGCTTGAAGAGTAAGATCTTGTCATAGAGACCGTAGAAGCCACACTCGGGGAACTGGGGGGGAGGGGAGTCAAGGTGTTAGTAAATCTCCAAATATTCTACTGACTCAGCCCAGAACACTCCCAGGCTTGGGCCCATTTCCCCCGGAAACACAAGGACCTCAAAGCCCCTGCTCCTCCCTTCCTCCTCCACCCCCACCCCCCAAACAGATAGAGACAGACAGAAACACACACACACACACACACACACACACACACACACACACACACACA